>NC_084463.1:62928215-63255261 GCF_027409185.1 Cynocephalus volans | reverse complement strand
ACATATGACAACCAAGCCATGAGAAATATGGTATGGCAGGCACCTGTCACAAGGGAACCACAGGTTGGATAATATGTAATGTTTGGGCCCTACTTGGTTAGTAGTAGTATTAAAGGGTAAGTAACTTTTGACACTTATGCCCTCCTATTACCTCAATAGTTCTTGCTTATATTACCTGGAACTCCTTTTATTTCCTGGATGGCTATAATATCACTCATATGACTCCCTCTCTTCCGTGTTCCTATTTTATCCTATCCTCTCCTATCTTATTTTATTCTGTCCTATCCTATTGAATCCTGTGCTTTCAATTAATATCTTTTCATTTATCAAAAGAATAGAAAAAAGGGATCAGCAGCTTATTGCTCTTCTCAAATATTCCATCCTAAGCCACTAAAGATCTGCAAGGTAATTTTTGAATGTTTATTATGCATTTTCCAGTAAGAAAATAATGCACACAGCTATGGAGAAAAGTGAAAAATGCACAAAAATAGAAATGGAAAATTGCTTCATATTATCAATATTTAAAGATAATATTTCCCCCAAATTGTAATTTTAAGAATTTTCTCGCTTTCTTTTCTTAAGAAAATTGTTTTTCTTATTCATACTTATTAAATTTTAAAAATATTTTTATAGAAAATAAGGGAAAATGCAAAAAAAAGTCATTTTATATCAGCACCCATACATAACCACTATTATCATTTCGGTGTATTTCCTAAGTGGAATTTTTTTTTTCTTTTTTTAAGTAGCAATGTGATCATTTAGAATAATCAGTTTTGTTTCTTCCTTTTAAAATATAGCAATAAATATTACATTGGATCTATTTCTATTATCACAACCTCATTGTTAACATTGTTGTTTACTTTTAATATTTCACTGAATAAATAAAAACGCACTTTTCTATATTTTTGGATATTCAGTTGGCTTCTGTTATTTCACTGACATAGAAATTGCAGTGAAAACATCATCGTGCGGAACACCACCTCTGTTTTTACAGTTATGTGCTCGGGATATGTTATTAGATTTTCAAAGTATATTAATACATTTAATTTTATTTATTGTGATTTTTTATTGCTTTTTTATCCACAGCATTCTTGGTACTTAATTGTTAAAATATATTAAATTAAAGTATAAGAAATACCTGTTTCTGCATATTGAATACTGATGATACAATAGAAAACGTTAGAAACTCCCCTCTAACTCTGAGATAAACACCTGTCTATATTTCATCTGTGTCTATGTGTAGGTATCTATTCCTGTATATAGAGATACACATATATACATGTGCTTATATATATGACTATATCAAAAATATATCTGAATATTATTATTTCCTTTTTATTATATGAGTCTAACATTTTATCTTTAATGACTACATAGTATCCCATAATGTGTACCATGATTTATTTTTCATTTCTCTATTTCTGGACATTTTAATTTTATTTATTTATTTGGTAAAACAGATCACACTGTGCTGAATAACCTCACAGAAATTTACTTGTACACTTGGAAAAGTGTTTCTCAATGCTATTTCTTTTATAAAGAAAGTCCAAGATGTGATATTTTGGTCTTACTCAATGTTACTTTTTTAGGAAAAATAAATAAATTTGATTTACATTTCCTCATTATTTTAATTTTTTTTTCAAAACAATGACCCTGGTATTGTAAAACTTTTATTTGTAACTTTTGAAAACTAAGCAGTGAATTAGAAATTGGTAAAAGGTGGACTCCAATTATATCTTCTTACATTTGATTTAATTTATCTTTCTCCAGCAACCGAACTAGCATGGTTCACTGCGTATTGATCAATTAAACTCTGTGAAGAGTTTGTCAGAAGAGTATAGTACTTTTAACTGTGTGCATCAGGAAGTTTAGGTAAATATTTGTACCAAACTATTCATTCATTTAGTCTATCTTTACCAAGTACCTACTCTATTTGGCATTTTTGGCCATTTATTTATTTTATTTATTTATTTTATTTTCATTTTTATTTTTTTAAATTTTATTTTGTCGATATACATTGTGGCTGATTATTGCTCCCCATCACCAAAACCTCCCTCCCTTCTCCCTCCCCCCCTCCCCCCAAAAATGTCCTTTCTGTTTGCTTGTCATATCAACTTCAAATAATTGTGGTTGTTATATCTTCTTCCCCCCCCCCGGTTTGTGTGTGTGTGTGTGTGTGTGTGAATTTATATATTAATTTTTAGCTCCCACCAATAAGTGAGAACATGTGGTATTTCTCTTTCTGTGCCTGACTTGTTTCACTTAATATAATTCTCACAAGGTCCATCCATGTTGTTGCAAATGGCAGTATTTCATTCGTTTTTATAGCTGAGTAGTATTCCATTGTGTAGATGTACCACAATTTCCGTATCCACTCATCCGATGATGGGCATTTGGGCTGGTTCCAACTCTTGGCTATTGTAAAGAGGGCTGCGATGAACATTGGTAAACAGGTATACCTTCGACTTGATGATTTCCATTCCTCTGGGTATATTCCCAACAGTGGGATAGCTGGGTCGTATGGTAGATCTATCTGCAATTGTTTGAGGAACCTCCATACCATTTTCCATAGAGGCTGCACCATTTTGCAGTCCCACCAACAATGTATGAGAGTTCCTTTTTCTCCGCAGCCTCGCCAGCATTTATCGTTCAGAGTCTTTTGGATTTTAGCCATCCTAACTGGGGTTAGATGGTATCTCAATGTGGTTTTGATTTGCATTTCCCGGATGCTGAGTGATGTTGAGCATTTTTTCATATGTCTGTTGGCCATTTGTATATCTTCCTTAGAGAAATGCCTACTTAGCTCTTTTGCCCATTTTTTAATTGGGTTGCTTGTTTTCTTCTTGTACAGTTGTTTGAGTTCCTTATATATTCTGGATATTAATCCTTTGTCAGATGTATATTTTGCAAATATTTTCTCCCACTCTGTTGGTTGTCTTTTAACTCTTTTAATTGTTTCTTTTGCTGTGCAGAAGCTTTTTAGTTTGATATAATCCCATTTGTTTATTTTTCCTTTGGTTGCCCGTGCTTTTGGGGTCGTATTCATGAAGACTGTGCCCAGTCCTATTTCCTGAAGTGTTTCTCCTATGTTTTCTTTAAGAAGTTTTATTGTTTCAGGGTGTATATTTAAATCCTTAATCCATTTTGAGTTGATTTTAGTATACAGCGAGAGGTATGGATCTAGTTTCATTCTCCTGCATATGGATATCCAGTTGTCCCAGCACCATTTGCTGAAGAGGCAGTCCCTTCCCCAGTGAATAGGCTTGGTGCATTTGTCAAAGATCAGCTGACAGTAAGTGTGTGGGTTGATTTCTGGATTCTCTATTCTATTCCGTTGGTCAGTGTGTCTGTTTTTATGCCAGTACCATACTGTTTTGGTTATTATGGCTTTGTAGTATAGCTTAAAGTCAGGTAGTGTTATGCCTCCAGCTTTATTTTTTTTGCTCAGCATTGCTTTGGCTATGCGTGGTCTTTTATTGTTCCATATAAATGTCTGGATAGTTTTTTCCATTTCTGAGAAAAATGTCTTTGGAATTTTGATGGGGATTGCATTGAATTTGTATATCACTTTGGGTAGTATGGACATTTTCACTATGTTGATTCTTCCAATCCAAGAGCATGGGATATCTTTCCATCTTCTTGTATCCTCTCTAATTTCTCTCAGCAGTGGTTTGTAGTTCTCATTATAGAGATTTTTCACCTCCTTGGTTAACTCAATTCCTAAGTATTTTATTTTTTTGGTGGCTATTGTAAATGGGCAGGCTTTCTTGATTTCTCTTTCTGCATGTTCACTATTGGAGAAAAGAAATGCTACTGATTTTTGTGTGTTGATTTTGTATCCTGCTACTGTGCTGAAATCATTTATCAATTCCAGCAGTTTTTTTGTAGAGGTTTTAGGCTGTTCGATATATAGGATCATGTCATCTGCAAACAGGGACAGTTTGACTTCATCTTTTCCAATCTGAATGCCCTTTATTTCCTTCTTGTCTCTGATTGCTCTGGCTAGTACTTCCGACACTATGTTGAATAGGAGTGGTGAGAGTGGGCATCCTTGTCTAGTTCCTGTTCTTAAAGGAAAAGCTTTCAGCTTTTCCCCATTCAGGATGATATTGGCTGTGAGTTTGGCATATATGGCTTTAATTATGTTGAGATACTTTCCCTCTATACCTAACTTATAGAGGGTCTTTGTCATGAATGAGTGCTGAACTTTATCAAATGCTTTTTCAGCATCTATAGAGATGATCATATGGTCCTTGTGTTTGAGTTTATTAATATGGTGTATCACATTTATTGATTTGCGTATGTTGAACCAACCTTGCATCCCTGGGATGAATCCCACTTGATCGTGATGAATAATTTTACATATGGGTTGCTGTATTCTGTTTGCTCGTAATTTAGTGAGGATTTTTGCATCTATATTCATCAAAGATATTGGCCTGTAGTTTTCTTTTTTGGTTATATCTTTACCTGGTTTTGGTATCAGGATGATGTTTGCTTCATAGAATGAGTTTGGGAGATTTGCGTCCGTTTCAATCTTTTGGAATAGTTTGTAAAGAATCGGTGTCAATTCCTCTTTGAATGTTTGGTAAAATTCTGCTGTGAATCCATCTGGTCCTGGGCTTTTCTTTGTTGGGAGCCTTCTGATAACAGCTTCAATCTCCTTTATTGTTATTGGTCTGTTCAAATTTTCTACGTCTTCACGGTTCAGTTTTGGGAGCTTGTGTGTGTCCAGAAATTTATCCATTTCCTCCAGATTTTCAAATTTGTTGGCGTATAGTTGTTTATAGTAGTCTCGAATGATTCCTTGTATTTCAGATGAATCAGTTGTAATATCGCCTTTTTCATTTCTAATTTTGGTTATTTGAGTCTTCTCTCTTCTTTTTTTTGTTAGCCATGCTAATGGTTTGTCAATTTTTTTTATCTTTTCAAAAAACCAACTTTTTGATTCGTTGATCTTTTGAATTGTTTTTTGGTTTTCAATTTCATTCAGTTCTGCTCTGATCTTAATGATTTCTTTCCGTCTGCTAACTTTAGGTTTGGATTGTTCTTGTTTTTCTAGTTCTTGAAGGTGAAGTGTTAGGTTGTTCACTTGACATCTTTCCGTTCTTCTGAAGTGAGCGTTTAATGCAATAAATTTTCCCCTCAATACTGCTTTTGCAGTATCCCACAGGTTTTGGTATGATGTATCATTGTTTTCATTAGTTTCAATAAATTTTTTGATTTCCTGCTTGATTTCTTCTTGGACCCATATGTCATTAAGTAGAATGCTGTTTAATTTCCATGTGTTTGTATAGTTTCCAGAGGTTCGTTTGTTATTAATTTCTAGTTTTAATCCATTGTGGTCTGAGAAGATACATGGGATAATTGCAACTTTTTTGAATTTATTGAGACTTGATTTGTGACCTAATATGTGATCTATCCTGGAGAATGATCCATGTGCTGATGAGAAAAATGAATATTCTGAGATTGTTGGGTGGAATGTTCTGTAGATATCTGCCAATTCCAATTGGTCTAGAGTCTTGTTTAGATCTTGTGTTTCTCTACTGATTCTTTGCCTAGGTGATCTGTCTAATATTGACAGTGGGGTGTTCAGGTACCCTGCTATTATGGTATTAGTGTCTATTTCCTTCGTTAGGTCTAATAGAGTTTGTTTTATAAATCTGGCTGCTCCAACATTGGGTGCGTACATATTTATGATTGTTATGTCTTCTTGATGGATCAGTCCTTTTATCATTGTGTTGTGTCTCTCATTGTCTCTTTTTATGGTTTTTAGTTTAAAGTCTATTTTGTCAGATATCAGAATAGCTACTCCAGCTCGTTTTTCTTTTCTGTTTGCATGGTAAATCTTTTTCCATCCTTTCACTCTTAGTCTATGTGAGTCTTTACGGGTGAGGTGGGTCTCTTGTAGGCAGCATATAGTTGGGTCCTGCTTTTTGATCCAGTCAGCCAGTCTGTGTCTTTTCATTGGGGAATTTAAGCCTTTTACATTAAAGGTTGTTATTGAAAGGTGTTGATTTATTCCTAGCATTTTATTGGTTGTTTGGTTGTCTTAGGTGTCTTTTGTTCCTTGCTTTCTGATTTACTGTTTGTTTTCTGTGTTTGTTGGTTCCTTAGGTTGTAGATAGTGTTTTTGTTAGCTTGTTTTCTCTTCATGAATGCCATTTTTATTATACTAGCGGCTTTAGATTTTTCTTGGGTTTTTATGGCAGTGGTAGTTATTTTTCAGGAACCAAACCCAGTACTCCCTTGAGGATTTCTTGTAAGGGTGGTCTTGTGGTAGTGAACTCCCGCAGTTTTTGTTTGTGTGAGAAATATACTATTTGCCCCTCATTTCGGAAGGATAGCCTTGCAGGGTAGAGTATTCTTGGCTGGCAACCTTTGTCTTTTAGTATTTTGAAAATATCATCCCATTCCTTTCTAGCTTTTAGGGTTTGTGATGAAAAGTCTGATGTTAACCTGATTGGGGCTCCCTTATAGGTGATTTGACGCTTCTCTCTTGCAGCTTTTAAGATTCTCTCTTTGTCTCTGAGTTTTGCCAATTTGACTATGACATGTCTTGGAGAAGGCCTTTTTGGGTTGAATATGTTTGGAGATCATTGAGCTTCCTGGATCTGAAGATCTGTGATTTTTCCTATACCTGGGAAGTTTTCTGCCACTATTTTGTTGAATATATTTTCAATGGAATCTCCATTTTCCTCCCCTTCTGGAATACCCATGACTCGGATATTTGATGGCTTATGGTTGTCTGATATCTCTCTCAGATTTTCTTCAATGTCCTTGATTCTTTTTTCTTTCTTTTTGTCTGCTTGTGTTATTTCAAACAGCCCATCTTCAAGTTCAGAGGTTCTCTCTTCAACTTCGACAAGCCTGCTGGTTAAACTCTCCGTTGTGTTTTTTATTTCGTTGAATAACTTCTTTAGTTCAGCAAGTTCTGCTACATTTTCTTTCAGGACATTGATTTCCTTGTACATTTCCTCTTTCAGATCCTGTATACTTTTCCTCATTTCATCATGATGTCTAGCTGAGTTTTCTTATATCTCATTCAGTTTCCTTAGAATTATCACTCGAAATTCCTTGTCAGTCATTTCAAGGGCTTCTTGTTCTATAGGATCTAGAGTTTGAGATTTATTAACTTTTGGTGGTGTACTTTCTTGATTTTTTGTATTTCTGGTATCTTTTTTTTGGTGTTTATTCATTGTGGCTGGGGGTTTCACAGTCCACCGGTTTGAGACTAATGACTAACTAGGATGGTGCTGTGGTTGCCAATTTGGTATGGCTCCCTCCGTGACTGCTCAGTTGGCCTCTAGTGCCTTGTGTGCGTGGTTGCCTCGGGTCTTGGGCTTCTCCGGGGAGCCACCTTTCTGGTCAGCTTGGACTCTGCTAGGCTGGTGGATCACGTACCACAGGGTGTGTGATCTCTGTTGAGCTTTCACTTCCTGTGCAGGACTTCTCCCTGTTCCATGTGCTCTGGCCCAGGCTGTTAGATCGTGCAGTAGCGACCCCACCGGGTGTGTGGTTTTTGTCGAGTCTCCACCTCCCTGGCCGCACGTCTCCCCACTCTGTGCGCCCTGTGCTGGGCTGGGGCGTGTCTTCTGCACCCCTCGTCTATCAGCTGGGCCTTCAATACCCTGCTCGGCACCGCCTCGCCCAGGAAGTCTACCAGGTTTCTGCTGGGCACAGACGACCAGTCTCTCTGGGTGCCTTTGTAGCACTATGTAGATCTTTCTCGGGTCTTGTTCACCTTTGTATCCCCCCAGTATAAACCGAGTCTAGCGCCCACCTGCAGCCTGGTCTCCGGCAGGTTCAAGCGGACCTGGGAACTCTCCTACCACACTATTCCCAACCAGAAATTCGTTAGGCTTTTTTCCAAACTGGTGGCCACAGAGATGGTATCTGCCTCCCAGTAACAGGGAGTTTACCTGGGGCCGGAGTCCAGGGTATGTTGGAGTGACAGTCAGCCCGCCCGTACTTCCTTGCCCTCCCGACACTGGCCCGGGATGCCCCCCGCCACCAGCCCCGCCAGAGAACCACGGAGGGAGTGGGAGCGGAGGCCGGTCTGCAGGCTCCGGAAAGCCTGGCACCAGGCCAGCAAGTAGGAGGGCTCAGTGATGGCCGAGCAGGGCGGAGCTGCCCACACCTGGGAAAATGAAGGCCGCACCGGGCGGTGAGTGGCCTGGTGGTGCAGGCGGGAGCCGCGTGGGCATCCACCCCCCGAACAGAGCTGTGCCAGGGGTCACTCACAGTGCTGTGCCAGGTCGGGTGCTCGCTCTCTGTCTCTGGTTTGCCGCCTTTCCCAGTTCTCGGCCGCTGCCGCCTCGGGCTGTTCAGTCGCGGTGTGGCTCCGGGGCTCCCAGGAATCTTCTTTAATGCCAGCCTGAAACCTCGAATCCTGAATAGGGCAGCTGGCCGCCTTCAGCGCGGCCCCGGCCTCCAGGATCCTGGCTGCATCCACAGCAGCCCTGGCGCCATGTTCCCTGTTTCGAGACTCGCTTTTGGAGCTAAGAAACAGTTCTTTTCCTGCTCCCCACTTCAAAGCTGTTGCCTGTAAATGAGGCAGCCTCTCCTGCCGGGGGCAAAGTGGCGGTCACCCCCACTACCGGTCAGCAGCAGCAGTACTCCCTTAAGAGATGGCGAGAGGAAGGTCCACAAGTTTCCCGGCTGCCTGAGGCCCAGTGGCCGCCTTTTCCACCTCAGCTACTCCGCGCCAGCCACCGCAGCCGCCGCCATCTTGAAAATTCATTTTTGGCCATTTTGTTGTATTTCACATTCCTTCTTTAAAAATTAATAGTTTCTTTTGGAGACTTTTTTTCTTCCAAAATAATAAGACTGAAAGTCAACTTCACTACAAGTGGAAAGTTGAAAAGACATGCTGAGTTAGCTAAGATTGCTAGTATTTTGAGGACAGAGATTTAAAGACAATTTAAAAATTTAAAGACAATTTTATGGGTTCAATTAAGAAAAGTTAATAAGAAACAGGATTGAGTTCAGGAGAAGTAAAACAGGCAACAATTTTACATAGCCTATACTTAGCAGACATGAAAGAAAAATCTTGATATTGAATATTCTGTATTCAGTATATGAGTTTTAGTATAAGTCATTACGGATTGTCTCATTAAAATTCTAACCAGGGGGGCCAACCCCGGGGCCGACCCTGTGGCGCACTCGGGAGAGTGCGGCGCTGGGAGCGCAGCAGCGCTCTCGCCATGCTTTTGGATCCTATATAGGGATGGCCAGTGCGCTCACTGGCTGAGAGCGGTGCGCCGGTCACAAAAAAGACAAAAAAAAAAAAAATTCTAACCAGGTGAAGGGGTTACGTTGCTATTTGTATTGTTTCTTATCTACATATTTTTCTGTATGCTTAGGTCACCAATATATCAGTTCGGGCTTCTTAATTTTAGGGGGAATGTTGGGAAATTAAAAATAGTGTAAAGATGAGGAAGAATGAAGCAGGGTTTTGGAATGATTGTTTCTGATGAAGTGTAGCTGAGAGGTGACTAAATACGCAGTAATTGTAATCAGATGTGCTGGATCCATGACGTTAAGGGGAACAAGGCCAGTTTCAGCTTTCTATTCAACCGTGCTCTGCAAAATACATCTTACCTGAGCACAAATCATTTCTGTAGGAAAAGGAAAATGTAACAGTGACATAATGTCAAATGCTCAGTAACTTTTGAAACCTTGCTCTTGTGCCTTAGAAAGTAGTAGAGGGTAAGGGATGGGCATAAATATCAACAGGTATTTAGTAGTGAGTTAAAAAATATTTCCATTTCAATAGTGTTTTTCAGCCGAAAAGGCCAAACCATTTCACTTAATATATTTTTACCCTTTACAACAGTTCTATGAGGGAAAGTGAAGACAATGTTTATTAATGTTTATTATTGCTTAAATCCCTCAACTGTAGGTTCTGGAGACAGGAGACATTGGTAGAGGTCAAAAGCGTTGGTTGGATAAAAATTTCATACCTTTTCATCTGGTGACCCGTGCACTAGACAGCATTGTTTTTAGAAGCCCATGGATAGGTTCACATGAAATTCATTATCCCGTTTATGTTGAACTTTAACTTTGCCAGACAGACACATTGGAGAATCTTTTCTGCCCTGTGGGCATTTGGCACAGGAAAGGCAAAGTAGACAAAATTGGAACATAAATATTATGTTACAGTATTGCTTTCTCTTCTGTGTATAATAGTTACATGTTCTGACTTCTAATAGACTTTTCTAAGGAAAGACCACATTCCTATTGAAAATGGAAGAAACTTCATTTCTAGAAAGAGCAGAATGAAGGATGATGACATGTAACAGGAAAGAGTTACATTAAGCGAAAGGAAATCTGGATATAAAGTAAGGATAGACTTTAAATTTTTGGCCGTTCCTTTTAGTTTTATCACCAGCTTTTTCTTTAGAATGGAGAGCTTCTTTTGGAGATGATGTTTAAAGAGAAAAAATAAAGAAGCAGTTTATAAATGAGAAGAGAGGTTAACTTGAGTCAAAAATTGCATCATAGTTAAAAGCCTCCAGGGCAGCTAGTTGACAGAAACCAGCTAGGATCATTTGGAATTAATTTCACTTTATTATGGCATGAAAGGGTATTCATGAGCTTTTGGTTATACTTCAAGAGCACTGAACTGGTAGTTTATTTTGGGATTTTTTTATTTAAAGAAATTATTGTTTTGATTATTATTAACTATTTTCTGGTTGCTCATGATGTGTTCATTATTGTTTCCATATGAAACCCTCTCGAAATAGTTAAGTAATCAGCTTTTTAAGTACAATCTTGCACCCATGGAATGTCTATTATATTCTAAATTTGTATCCCTATTATAATTTATTAATAGTATAAACTAAAAATTTAAATTAGGACTACATGTTTGATTTATAGGTATAGGAAAAATATTGTTCTGATTGGTTAGTATAAGGACAATAGAAATTCTACCATTGCCTCAGAAAATTGTATAAACTACTTTGTGGGGCTATCTCTTTTTGTTCATGTATCTGTTTCATGACTACTTGTCTTTGGCTTTCATTGCTCAGACTATATTTTTCCCAAAGGGTACTTATAAATAGTTTTCTTTATTAATGACCAGGCATTTTTGAGGTCCTCAAGGATAAGAGGCAGTGTAGACTTTGCCACTTGCTAGTTTTGTGGGGGAGACAAGGAGATAAATAGGTAAACCATTACAATTTAAAGAGTTAAGTACTTTAAGAGAGATATGGTGAATGGCAAAAAGGAAGCACCGAGAAAGATTCTCCAAATTTGTCAGAATATGGGGAAAAAAAGGAAAATTTAAAGGTATGAATGAGGGTACGGCTGGGGATGTGGGCCGTGGGAAGCCCTCACAGAGAAAGTGACCCTTGGGCTGAAACTTGAAGAATAAATAATTAAGTGTTCATTTGGTGATTCTCATGGGGGTTGGAAGAGGTAGAATGCATTTACAACGGAAGGAATAGCAAGACTAGGAGCTATGGCTAGAGAACTGAGATATGTAGTGAAAACTTGGAATATCTAATCTGGGTAATGAATCCAAGAGGTAAAATGAGCCACATAACATAAATGCATGGCTAAGTGGTCTTGTAGTATCATCAATGTGATGTGTGTATAGAATTGCAATGTAAGTTGGGAAAAAAAGGTTGGACTAGGTGGCCTATACAGTCTCATCAAAGAGCTGTAGTGGCCCTGAGAAGTTTTTTTTCAAAAAGCTCCAAAGTATATCCGAATCTCTGGAATGGCTGGGGTGGAGGGTGGAGGCGGAGTCGCTATCCTTGGCCAATTAGGACAGAAAGAGCAGGTCCCGAGTTCTGATTCTAGATCTGAACTAGATTTCTTGGGTAATCACTTTCGGTTATCTCTTTTTCTAAAATAAGAGGATTGAAGGATCATCTCTTATGCCCCTTCATTCATTCACCCTCCATATATTTACTGAATATTTACTAGTTGCCTAGAACTTTTTTTGAATTCTTTAGCTGCAGGTGAGTGAAATAAAGCTCAGCTTTCATAACTACAATTAGAGCATCATTCTGTAGAGCTGAGGATGGAAAAATAGCCTGGGAAAAGTGGTTTGCAGGAAGCCATTCCATAAGAGTATTTAAATTATGAAACTACATCAGGTCTGTGATGCCTAGAGACCAGGATGATGGTAACAACTTCTGTTGACTTCTTACCAGGCACTGCACTAAAGACTGTATATGCTCAGTTAATACTTACAATAACCCTTTGGAGTAGATGTACTATTATCATTCTTTTCATAGCGCAGGTAAGGAAAATGAGACTAATATAGGGTAAGAACGTTGCCTAAGGCCACATAGCTATTAAAGGGGCTTCAAACTCAAGATTGTCTTACTTCAAATGTTATGTTACAACAGCGATTGCCAAGCTTGGCTGTATGTTCTGAGGGCCCCGCCCCAAACCTAAGGATCAGAATTTCAGAAAGCTCAGCAGAGATATGTTTATTTTAAAATAGCTTATCAGGTAATTTCCATGTGCAGTCAGACTTGAAATGCCCTTATAAACAGATTTACTAGAATGACAGAAAAAAGCTAAATAGTTGGGCTAAACTGAAAGAGTAAGAAAGTATTAAGGCTTGGAAAGAGCACTACACAAGGTGTCTGAATTTGCATCTCTGTTCTGGAAGGGATGTGCTGTTAAAGGAATAACAGAGAACAAGGAGGGGAGGCCTCAGTTCTAGTCCTTTTTTCTTTACCAACTTTCAGTGTAAGTAAAGGCAAAAGGTTGGACTGGATGACTTGTAAGGCCCCATGACAGAGCTACCAGCAGATTGGGAGAAAATATTTGCAAGCCATGCATCTGACAAAGGATTAGTATCTGGAATATACAAAGAATTCAACTCAATGAAGTAATTTGTTTAAAAAATGGGCAAATGAGCTGAATAGACTTTCTCAAAGGAAGACATACAAATGGCCAATAGGTATATGAAAAAATGCTCAACATCACTAATCATCAGAGAAAAACAAATCAAAACCACAACAGGATATCATCTTATCCCAGTTATAATGGCTATTACGAAAAAAGAAAATAATGAAGGCTGGTGAGGATGCTGAGAAAGGGTAGCTCTTATACATTGTTGGTGGGACTGTAAATTCGTACAGCCATTATGGCAAACAGTTTAGAAGTTTCTCAAACAACTACAAATAAAACTACCATTCAATCCAGCAATCCCACTGCTGGATATATACCCAAAGGAAAGGAAAGGAAATCAGCATGTCAAAGGGATATGTGTACTCCCATGTTTATCATGGCTCTATTCACAATAGCCAAAATTTGGAACCAACCTAAATGTCCATCAATGGATGATTGGATAAAGAAAATGTGGGATATATATGTGATGGAATAAAAAAAGAATGCAATAAAAAAGACTGCCATAAAAAGAATGCAATTCTACCATTTGTATCAACATGGATGAGCTTGGAAAAAATTATATTAAGTGAAATAAGTCACAGAAATAAGGCACAGAAAGAGAAATACCGCATGTTCTCACTCGTATGTGAATGCTGAAAAAAGTTGACCTCGTAGAAGTAGAGACTGGAATAGTGGTTACTAGAGACTGGTAAAGGGAGAGGGGTGGGAGAAAGGGGAGCAGAGAGTCAATAGATGCAAAATTGTAGAGAGAGAGGAAGAATAAGATCTAGTGTTCTATAGCAATATAGGGAGATGACAGTCAATGACAAATTACAGTATAACTTTAAGTAGCTAGTTGAAAGGATGTTGAATGTTCCCAACACAAAGAGGTGACAAACGTTTGAGGTGATGGATATGCTAAATACCCTGACATGATCACCACACACTGTATAAATGTACCCAAATATCACATTGTACTCCATAAATATGTAAAATTATGTTGGTTAGATAAAGAAAAAATAAATTAAAAAAAAATTTCAGAGGCAGAAGTAGATTAGAGGTTACCAGAAACTGGGGGAAAGGAATAATAGGTTTTTGCTTATTGGATGCAGAGTTTCTGTTTAGAATGACAAAAAATGTTTTGGAAATAGATATAGTGGTTTACATAGCATTGTGAATGTAATGAATTCCGTGCAATTGTATTTTTTAAAATGCTTAAAATGTTAATCCTTATATTATATATATTTTACAGCAATAAAAATAATGTAAGAAAAGAATGTAAGAATAAGGTGTTATGTAGGTTTCATTTAGCGTAATTAAAAATATTTCCTTGGAAGAGAAGAATTAATACATTGACCTTGATGAGTGCAAATTTACACATTTTTAGACAAACACGAATACCAAATCAGAATATAAAAATATTTTATATACCTCTAAGGTTATTTTTATTTTTTTTCCTGGAAATGGCTAATTGTTGACTCACCCAGAGAAAGCTTGAAAAATGACCCGTAATTTAAGCTTACTATTAATATCTCTCTGGCCTTTTCAAGTCCCTTTGAACAATAGTTTTGTGTAGATGTTTACATGTAGAATGTCATATTATATCTCCCCAAATTGTTGCGGAAATTCCCAGTTGAGAGCAAAATGTTCATTTGAAAGTTAATTTAGCCAAAAATGCAGTTTACAAGTCCTCTCTAGAGACAGCTATTTCACAGATTTTTTTTACATTTTAATAGCTTTGTCAAGAACTTGTTTGAAGATGTGATAAAAATAAATGTAAAATTTGCACCTGAGACAAAGCTGAGAGGGGGAAAATATCATAATATAGAATTCACAACCAATATAATATAATAAGCTGCAGGCAATAAATTCTTGAATTTATATACCTGCTCTCTCCTACCCCCATATTTGTTTTCTTGTGCAGGATAGAGGGATCAATGCTTGATAGCAATTCTTGTGAAGAAAGCCTATGCATTGTGAACTTAAGAAGGGCCGTTGTGTGACATATTTGCCCTGCAATATAACACAGAATTAGCACATGGCATCCATAGTGAGGGAAATGATTGTCTTTAGTACTGATCTGTGCTATTGGTCTATGTCCAGGGTGTGCTGAATATTGGTGCATTGGGAAGGGTCACTGAGATGAGGAGGGAGTCTTAAAATCACAAGAAGAATTTTAGAGGCAATTAATTGTGTTTAGCATGGAGAAACAAGGTTGGACTAGGAAATCAGTTTTTGAATGTCTGTCTTAGGAAAGTTATTATCCAGAGCATCTTTGTGGGTGGAAGTTAGAGAGGCACAGATTTTATCTGAATGTAGGAAAACAAAAGTTTTTGACAGTGGAACAACTTACTGTCTCTGGAAGAATTCAAGGAGAGGGTAGAATTCAAGCAGAGGGTAGCCCCCTTCTGTGCAGTGGCTGTCAGAAAAAGGATTTAGACACTGGATAGGAAGTAGGATGTGGGCTAGGCCCTTTCAGTTTTCCAATTTTAGAATTATATGTTTTAGTAAAGTATTTAGCAAAGTGTATTTACTGATAACTAAAATATTTGGCCAAAACTGAATCCCTTCTGTGTATTAGCTTAATATGTAGTCCTTGTCTCTAACAAAATTTTACTCTTGTGATGATTAAGTACACAAAGTAACGTAATTGCTAAAATAGCTTCTTTCCAAGTTGTTTTCCATACTTTATTGGAAATTATCATTACCAAATGCTAATCTCTTCATACTATATGTCTGCTTAAAACACAGTCTCTCTGTGCCATGGTCTGAATGTTTTTGTCCCTCCCAAATTCATATGTAGAAGTCCTAACCCCCCAAGCTGATGGCATTAGGATTTGGGGCTTTGGAGTGATTAATTAAGTAGGTCGTGAGGATGGAGCCCTCATGAATGGGATTAGTGCCTTTAAGAAAAAGGCCTCAGAGAGCTAGCTAACCCCTTCCACCTTGCAAAGACGTAAGGAGAAGGTGCTGTCTATAAAGAAGCAGGCCCTAACAGGCACCAAAGTTGCCTTGATCTTGGACATTCCAGCCTCCAGAAGTGTAAGAAATTAATGTTGTTTGCAAGTCACATGGTTTATGTTGCTTTGTTATAGCATACCGAACAGATTAAGACACTCTGGACTGATTTTAGGGTAAAGACACATTTTAAGCATAACGTACAGAGTTCAGCATGGTCTGCCGCTACCTGCTTCTCTGCCGCTACCTGCTTCTCTCATGTTGCATCACCTTCCATTTCCAATCCAACCACACTGACCTACTATGACTTTACTATACATACACCATGTTTCTATTTGCCACTCATCATTTCTTATGCTGTTTCTTCCTGCATAGATGTACTTTTCATTCCTGGGTGGTTACCACTATCACTGTCCAGATTTCAGTTTACTTACCACTTAATTAAGGAAGCCTTACTGGTCTTCCTATTTAGATCTCATTTCCTGTTACACATGCTTGTACTCTGTATTTCTCATTCACAGCATTTATCATTATCAATTTACATTTGCTTATGTAGCTATTTGACTAATATGTTTCCCCTACTAAAATATAAACACCCTAAAAGGAAAGGTTATTTTCTGGTTTTAGTTCACTATTAAACTCTTGGTGCCCTGCAATATGTGCATATCACAATAAATATGTGTTGTGTGAACAATGTAAGTGGAACAGATAACACTGTAGAAGTACAGAAGAGAACATTTAGAGAAAAGATGTGATACAGTGATTCCCAAGGCACTGAGTTGATTTTATATAGAGCTTGCATTTTTTTAGACTGTTATTACTTTTTACAAAAGCCCTAAGACCTAGGATTATTATGTTATGTTGTATTATATTTAAAGATAAGGACATTTTTAGTTAACAAACTAAAGATTAATCAGTTAACAAACTCAAGATTAATAATTAAATAGCAGATTTATGATAAGAAACTATATGTTTGAGATTTTAGAAAAACAACCATTCACTTGTTGTACCTAGATGTTATATTCTTTTATAATTTGCTTCAAATGGCTTATTGCTTATAATTTTCTATAGGACTGTCGTAGTTCACGTTGGTATAACAAAATTCCATAGACTGGGCGTCTTGAACAACAAACATTTCTCACAGTTCTTGAGGGTGGGAAGTCCAACATTAAGGTGCCAGTAGATTCACTGTCTGATAACGGCCTCTTCCTGGTTTACAGATGACTGCCTTCATGCTATATTCTAACACGGTGGAGAGAAAGAAAGAGGGAGAGAGAAAGAGAGAGAGAGAAAGTTCTGGTCACTTCCTCTTCTTATAAGGGCACTAATCCTATTACGGGGCTCCACCCTTATGACCTCATCTAAACCTAATTATATCCCAAAGGCTCCATCTCCAAATACCATTCCATTGGGAATTAGGGCTTCAACAAATGAATTTTGGGGAGACACAACATTAACTTCATAACAAGGACTAAACTAAGTTTTATTTATAACCCATTCATTTAAAATATATTTGTAGTTTTAAAAAATCCATACGGAATTCTCAGTTAAATATGTACCTTAGAATCCTTGACAGGTGGGACTTGAACTGTGAACGCAACACTGCCATCTAGTGACAGCTAACCTGATGAAATTAGAAAACCCTGGGGTAGCCGGTAAGAGTGAAACAAATCATTCATGTAGAGTATGCCAGGCACGTAACTTAGGGCAGTCATTTCTTTTTAGTGAACATTTGAAGTGGCTGATTCTTATGAAGATCATAGATTAATAATAACTAAATAGAACAGAAATGCTTAGCTATTTTAATATTGCCCGTGTAGTCAGTGGATAAAATGGCTTCTCATAACTGTGCCAATTGAAAATGGACCTGTCTCCAGTTTCCTCACTCTCTAGTGCTTCTGAATGAGTGAGTTTTGTACTCTGATAACCTAGTAAAAAAGAAGTTTTCTTCTTTGTTTGAAGAACTAAGTATATTCAGGAATATCCTATGAGGAAATGGGTCCTTGGTAAAATTTCTAGTTGGATTTTGCAATATTGTAAGGAAGAAGCAGAATGCCAAAGGAAACTCCATCTATCTCAGGAGGACCCTCAAAGTCACTTTGAATTAGATTATTGTGTGGTTTAATGTAAACACATTAATAAAATACTTCCATACATACAATAAATAGGTAGAAAATGAAGTATTTTTTTTGAAAGGATTGAACCCCAAAGGAAATATAATTTATTTGTGTCTCAAATCCTGAACTTTTGTGATAGATTTTAGCAATATTTTAAATGAATTACTGTTTTAGTACATCAAAATTGCAGATAGAGTTGTCATCTAAAATCCCCTGAGCTATTTTTTTTTATCATTTGCAGATATCAGATCAAAAGAAATAACAATTATTCTATTTCTCTAGAGGCCTAGCTAAACAACAAAAGCCCATCACTCTCAAATGATAACTTTCCTGACTGAAGTGAGTTTAACATTTTTTAAAGATAGTTCTGAGAGGATTATGTATATTTGTCTGCTTACTGATATAGTCGTTGAACTTTATACCTAAGGTATTCTAACTCATGGTATAGAAATAGCCTAACTGGGCATATTAATTACTTTTTATATCAGTCAGTGAAAATGATTGCTTTCTTGACAAACACTACTTATTACCCTCTCTCCTGAAAATAAACATCACATAACAGAGTTGATATTTTGCCAAGACTTGAAAATCTCAGAGGCATGAGCAAATTCAAGATAAGAAAATCATCTGCCTTACATATATTTCTTGGTTGGTATCCTTAAAATAGAGTTGTTTTGTGCTTACTTAAGTACAAATGTCCAGATATGACCCCATTTCTTGTTTTCTTGTAAGATATTATTCATGTAAAGAATGTGGATAGCATCAGACAGTAGCAGATGGCCATCTGCAAGAGTATGATTTAAAACTAGTTGCCAAAAACTGCTGCATCAATACCAAAGGGGATTAATACTTTGAAAAATATGTTGTACAATGTAGTTTGATTAGCTTGTAAGAGGTACAGCCAATCTGGTATGTAGAAGTCAGTGGTGACCCAGAAAATATTATTTCCTTTATTATTAATAGAAATTATTATTAATTGTCAATGAGTCCCTATGATGTGAATTAAATTGAATTAAGGTATTGAATTAAGCACTTTACATACATGATTTCATTTATTTGTTTATTTTAAATGGACAGAATCTGCTAATAGTTCTCAGTTTTTAAGCACAGTTTATTGATTTAGAAATGGCTTTTACTTATTTGGTGAATATTAGTGGATACACCTAGAATTAGATAATATTCATGTATAATATTCATGAATAATATTCATGTATACATTTTCCTCCCTTATCATGTACCTATCATTTCCTCCTGCCATCCTGCAAGAAATTACCACTATTCTGAATTTAGTTTTTCTCATTTCTCTGCCATTGAAAAAATAGTTTTATCTCATATATATTTAATGTATTGATTGTTTTGCTTGATTTTGAGCTTTTCATTTCTTGAGAAATCCTCACCTGTACTGATATCCAAGAGATTCACATCCAAGGAGTATCAAAAAGTACATAGAAAGATTTGTATTATCTTTCAGACTAACAGTAGATTTCTCAGCAGAAACCTTACAGGATTTCAGTTCCATTTTTCTATGAATGTTTTGAAGTACCTTCATATAAATTCTATTAAAAGTTTTGAATTTTGCTTTTGATATTTAATTCCTTCACCATTTAGGAACTAATGTTTTGGGGTGGTTTGAAATAGGGATGTAATCTCATTTTTTTCCGTATATATAATCAATCTTCCCTTCACTGAATAAGTTCTTCTATCCCCACTAATGTGCTGTGCCATCTCTGTCACATATCAAAGTAGAATATATGTGTGGTTCTGTTAATGGGTGTTTGTTTTATTACACTTGTCAGTTTATCTATCTATATATAAAAAACACATTCTAAATTACTATAACTTTATAAGTCCTGTTATGTGCAGGTGAAATTCTTCCTACTTCTCTTATAGTGTTTTAGTTTGTTTATTTTTGCTGTTTTGCTTTTCTGCATACATTTTAAAGTCAGCTTGCCAAGTTTCATGAAACAACAACAACAACAACAACAACAACAACAACAACAACAACCCTGCTTGGCTTTTGATTGGAATTGCATTGAGTTTATAAATCAACTTTGAGGATTAGAATCTTCACAACATTAAGTCTTCCTATATAAAACATGGTATGTCATGCATCTACTTAGGCCTTCTCTTAAGTTTTTTTAGTTTCTTGTTCTTACAAGTTTTACACTTCTGTTAGATTTACTCCTAAGTAATTTTTATTGCTCATATAAAATCTTTTAACGTTTATTTAAAAAAATATTTGTTGCTGTTACATAGCAAGTCATTAGCTTTTTTATATTGATGGTATGTTCTGCCAGTGCAGTATCCTCTCCTACGATTTATACTAATTTGTTTATTGGGTATTTGGATTTTCTATTTTCTTATGTTTGTTATCTTTTTTATTTTATTTGGGTTAATATTAGTGTTATTTTTCTATCTTTCAATTTAGAATCTTGGCTCAGTAATTTTGAGATTTCCTTTTTTGTCTAATATAAGTTTATAAACCCCCAAATATAAAGTTTTTAAAATTATTGAAATAATGGATTTTAAATTATCTGTTGTTACTAACATCTAAATTAATTGCATTGTTACAGAAAATGATCTGTGTGACCCATATATTTTGAAATGTATTGATATTAGTTTTACATTCCATTATTTAGAGAAGTTTTATAACTTGGTTGTGCTCACCTAGCTAATGAATGACATGGTTAGACATCTCATAAGACTCCAAAATTTGTACTTTTAATAATTTCCTACAGTGTCTTAGACAGAATCAAAGTGCATATGCCATACTGTCATTATGGAATAAGTCTTTGATTATGAGGCCTGAAATATTTAATATCTTGGTGAAAGTTGAGCTCCATTTCAGTGTATTAGTTTTCTATTGCTGCCTTAAGAATTACCACAATATAATTGTACCACATAGTGGCTTAAATATATTCTCTCACAGTTTTATAAGTCGGAGGTATAGCAGGGCTCAGCTAATTTCTCTACTCTGAATCTCACAAGGTTGAAATCAAGGTGTCTGCTGGCTGGGCTCTTATGAGGAGGCTCCGAGAAGAATTTGCTTCTGAGATTATTTGGGTTGTAGTTCCTTGCCGATGTAGGATTGAGGTCTTCGTTTTCTTTCTGGCTGTCAACTGGGGGCACCCTTCAATGCAGAGGCCTCTCATCACAGCTTACACATGGGTCCCTACATATCAGAGTCAGTGACTCCTTCTCATGCTTGGAATCTCTCTGAAATCCCCTTCTGCCCAATCTCTATTCCCTCCAGTGAGAGAAAGCTTTCTGTTTTAAAATGCTCATGCGATTAGATTGAACCCATTTGGGCAATTTAGGATTATCTCCTTATTTTAAGTTCCATAACCTTAATCACATTTACAAAGTTTCTTTTGATAAGTAATTCAACATATTCACAGGTTCCAGGAATTAAGGCTTGGACATATGTGTGCGTGGGGGGAGAGGGTAAGGGTGGGAGGCAAGGCTTTCGACCTACCGTCCTCATTTCTTTGATCTTTCAAAATAATCACACTGTGAGTATACTCCTGTAATAGCGGTTCAGTCTAATTAAAGGAGTATGAAGAAATAGAAGACTCATGTCTCTTCACAGGGGGTGTAGGGATGGGAGACAGAGAATAGGAAAGGAGGGAATAGTTACATTCTTATTGCTTCTCATTCTCTCTCATTTTTGTTTTCTTTCTTTCTTTCTTTCTTTCTTTCTTTCTTTCTTTCTTTCTTTCTTTCTTTCTTTCTTTCTTTCTTTCTTTCTTTCTTTTTTTCTTGCCTTCATTTCTGAGAAAGAATGGAGGACAACAAAGGATTAAGTAGTGTAGAAAATAAGACTGAATTTCTGGAATATTTTTTCTCCCCCCCTCCCGTTTCTCCCCTCCTCTTCCTCCGTTTTTTCCTCTTGTATTTTCTCTTCTTTCTTTTCATTTGTCTTTTTTATTTTATAGTTTTTTCTTCTTCCCTTCTTCCCCCACCTTCCTCTTCCTCCCTCACTCTCTGTCTCTCTCTCTCTTCCTTCCTTTTCTTTTTCCTTCTTTCCTTTTTTCCTTCTATCCTTCCTTCCTTTTCTTTCTTTCTTTTCAAAAGGGAACAGAGTAAAAAAAATACTAAGGATAGCATTTATTGAATAGGAACCCTTTTGGTGGCATTTTAGATGTAGTTTATGGTTGAATTTCCTCAGAAGATGCTATTATTTTCTCTCTTTGCAGATGAGTTAAGCATACATTAGATAATTCAAATAATTTTCCCATGGCTTGAAAAAGAAAACAGTAAGATTTGAACTTTGATCAATTTGACTTCAAGGCCTATGACTTATGAAATGTTATTTGTTGAATAGCTGATTCCCTCATTTCGCTTACCCTTGCCCCACAGTCTTAACATTGGATTTAAATATTTTCTTTGTAAACTAAATCTTCAGTCTTTTCAAAATCTGTTAATATAAACATTTGTGTGTTTTTATATATCAAAACGTATTTATTCCAAATTAATTTATTATTTTTATTCATTCATTTATTCATTCACTGAATATTTATTAAGTGCTCATTCTGATGGATAGATATGCATACAAAATCTGGGAGTAAAAATAACGAAACAAGGAATTTTCTTGAATTGTCTGCTTTTTTTGTAAAAGATGGATTTTTTTCTTTATTTACATACGTGAAAATGTATTTCATGTAGGTAGAGGGACTTTATCATCTTGAGAACAGTGGGGACTTTCAGTGGTCACCTTATAATGCTTTTCCATGACATTGTGAACCAACTATTGTAAAGTTATTTGTAGACATACAAGCTTCATAAATAAATTTACCATGAAGACGATAAATATGAGTCATGTTTAGAGTTGTAACCAAATAAAATGGTGATCAACGCATGGTACATGTGTTTAAAGATTCAGTTCAGTTCAACATTTACTGAATACTGCCATTGTGTGAGGGTTGAGGATACAAAGCTGTAAAGACAGGACTCAGCCTTTGAGAAATTTACAATCCAAGTGTTAAGAAAGAATGAAAAGGAGTAACCCAGTTTCTATAGGCCTAGATCATAGAGTTGAGAGGCAGAAATAATTAGAGATTGAGGTACTTGGGGAATGTCTGGCTCTCTAGGGACTGGTTTTGTGGGAATATGTAAAAAACAAGGCAATGCATATCAGCAACTCAGAAGTTTGAAGCCTGATCAGACAAACACATTTATGAATATACCAACTGAAGAGGAAATGGTGCTGGCTATGGCTAGAGGGATAACTCATCACCAAGCAGGGAAGTGAAGCAATCTGGCTTCATGAGAGATGAACCCCAAGACCTTGGCTTGACTAGTGCAGTCTACTGACAACTAAGCCATAATGTATATGGCCCGTGGGAGCTACTGGAGCAAGATTTTCTCACCTCTCTTAATTTAATCTTCCTTTCATACCCTTCAGTGCCATTTTTTTTTTACCTTGCTTTTATCAATGAGATGAAAAGAAGTATACAGTTCAGTGTGCTGAATTATTCTCCTACTAGTTTTCTCACTTTGGGTAAGGTATTCAACCTCTCAGGTTCTTACATAACTCATCTGTATAATGGATGCAATCATTTTTACCTTGCAAGGTTTTTGAAAAGATTTTGTGTGTTCATTAAAATCACTTAGCCTAGTGCCTGTTCCACATTAGATGACAAAGAAATGGTAAGCTGTCTGTTGTACCCTATCATGTCAGCTTCCCGTAGAAAAGATCTTTGTTGTTGTTGCTTTGTTTTCATTTATGCTTATTTAAAATATTTACTTTTGTATTTTTAACATAAACGTTAACTATTTTTTAAGGCTAAATTTGGCCAGTGAGTTAGGAAATACGCAATTACATTTGCTTATTATAATTTAATGGTGACCATTGTTTCATCACTTATAGAGTAAACAGAACAATTCAGCTAAATAGCTTAAGATAGTGGTTCTCAAACCTGATTCCATATTAGAATCATCTGGAAAGCTTTCAAAATTTTGGTATCCAGGCACTACCCCAAGCAAGCCATTGAATTCAGAATTTCTAATTGTGGACCTAATTATTATTATTTTGTAACACCTCTTCATCTCTGAACCGACAATAATACCATCTACTCAGCTATCTTTCAGACTTGGTCTGAGAATTACATTAAAAATATATTCAAAGGCAATTGATAAAGTGAGAATTGAAATAAAATGTAAGGTCATATAAGATGCTTTAGCATTTTAGAAATATTTATCCTGCTCCTGAAGGGTTTACCATTTACCTAGAGAAGTAGGACAAAACATAAAAGTTCACGGTAACATGTCACATACTAAATGGAAGTAACAGAGAATAAGTGTGCTAGGAATCCCAACACACTGCGTAAGCGCTCCTTTTTGAGCATGTGGCTGTGACCTTCTCTAGTACTTCTCAAATATGTATACCTCCAGTTTCTTTAGTGATAAAAGAACAACAATAATATCCTTCCTGGGGATGGAGAGGGGTATTAAGAGGAAAGTCTTATCTAGGGTAGTTGTCTATAAAACTACTTACGTCAAATGTTCATGAAAAGAGTCATTCAAAACATTATTTTTTACTTACTATGTGCCTTCTGGATATTCTTTAAAAAGCCACTTAGAAGAGACAGTATAAAGTGGTGGTTAATAGCATAGATGCTTGAGCCAGAATCTCTGGGTTTGCGTTCTGGCTGCACCACTTTTTAGTTGTTTTATGTTGGGTTAATTCTTGACTTCACTATGTCTCAATATTCTCCCCTATATAGGTGGGATGATAATAATATTAATTATTCCCTAGAGTTGCAGGAGTAGGCTTAGTATATTAATAGATATAAAGTACACTGAACTGTGTTCGGCCAATAATAAGAGATAAGCATGTGTTTGCTAACATCTTTCCATCCTATTCCATAATGTTCTTTATTTGTTTTAATATGGAGATAATGCTTTAAACTAGCTATCATCAAATAAAAATGGTGCTCAAAAAAACTGATATATCTTGCTCCCAAGATATATTCAAACATATGAATCTGTTTTCCAAGGCACCTTATTATTTAAGATTGGTCATTTGTGACAACATGGATAAACACAGAGAATAATATGCTGAGTGAAATAAGGGAGGCGCAGAAAGACAAATACTGCATGTTCTCACATATTCTTTGAATATGAAGTAGAACTCATAGAATTAAAGAGTAGAATGGTGGCTACCAGAGGCTGGGGTGTGTGTGTGAATAAGGACAGGAGAGATGTTGATCAAAGGGTACGAAGTTTCAGTTAGATTGGAGGAATGAGTTTTAGTGATCTATTGCATGCATGGTGACCACACTTAATAATAATGTGTTGTATATTTCTAACTTGCTAAAAGAATAGATTTTTAATGTTCTTACCACAAAAAAGGGTAAGTTGGTGAGGTGATGGATATGCTAATTAGCTTGATTGAACCTTTCTACAATGTATCCATAAATCAAAACATTACATTGTATCCCATAAATGTATATAATTATTATTTGTTAATTAAACATAAAATAAAATTTGAGAAGATTGGAATAAGTGTTAGAAGGCATTATAATGAGGGAAGTACAAAAAGCAATGAGAGCGTTTATTTTTAACAGTGGGATCTCTCCTAGTTTTGAGTCAGAGAAGAACTCTAAGGAGGAGCGCTTAAGATGAAACTGAAGAATGATAGAGTTAGTGAGGTGAAGAGCTCAGAGCAGGCAGTGGGATGTCACACGGTGGGTTGTGTGGGAACTGAGGGAGTTCCAGAGAGGGAGAACACAAATGAAAAAGCTATGCTTAAAACTCTGTGACTTTATCAGTGAACAAAGTATCCAACAGAAGAACACAGTAGTGGTGCAGAATATGCTGAGACTGTCTAGGGCTCTTAACACCCAGAACTGTAGGATGGGGGTGGAACATGAAATTAACACTGAGCTGGAAGAATGTACTCAGGTGATTCTAACACTTGCAGAAATGAGAGGAGTACTAAATTTTATGGCATTGCAAAGCACAGAGAAACCACCAGTTGTTCTTAGGTGGTTTTTTTAATTTTGTTTTTGCTTTTTTTTTTTTTTTTAATGAGAGGAATAGGGATGGTTATTCAAGACTCTTGAAGGAGTTGGAATTTGCCATGATCCTTAAAGGAGAGACAGGGTAAGAAGTGCAGTATGTAAGTCCAGGTTAGGGCTATTTGTCATTTACTTGTCCTTGATTGTGTTTTGATTTTTGCCTTATTTGTTCAGCTAGGATTGTGTCTAAGCAGAGCCTCTGCATCTGTTCTTAACCTCAACTGCAGCCTTATCCTCTTACCCATGTGCCGAACACTCCTGGCTTACCTTCGAGGATCCCAAAAGGTAAGAAAAAAAAAAAATCCTAGTCACAGATTCCAGCATAGAAATCAAGTGTAACATTCACATGTTAGTTCTGCTTAGTTTTCATGATCTGACTTTTGGCTGGAGTAATTTCTGTAAAGATGAAGGAAAGGGCACATCACCTGTCAAGATGATCAGTGGGCTATTCTACAACACTAGATAAGCGCAGAATATAATAGAAATATTATTTACAGTGATTTCAGACACTATGCTCAGGACTTCACAGACATAATTGTGAATCCTTATAATGATTCTGCAAACAGGTATTAGTTCTGCTTTACACACGGGGAACCTGAGGCATAGAGTTTAAGTAGCTTGACTAAGATCATGAGACTAGTAAACGGCAGAGCTAAGATAATCCAAGTTCTGAGCTCTTTCCACTATACACTATATTTTAACTTAGCTAAATTCAGGTGAGTAATCTAGAGCCCTGTGACTTTTGAGCAATATAAGGAATGATTGCTTGTGTTTGATAACTTATCATCTCTGCTTAACACACACACCCATTTTCAGCCATGTTATGTGCTTGAAAAAGATGTCCTCATTAAATAGTGATGTCTGTGTGATATTTAGTGTGGTAAAATGAAGGGTTTAAGAAAACTGAAAAACAGTAATACTCTTAAAACCCAACTGAAATTCTTTTTGTTTTCAATTATTCTTGTGCATATGTTTGAGAAAGTGTGTCTGTGCATGTTTATTCTTCACTGAGATAGTAAGGCACTGCTGAATAAGTATTAGTATTTTAATAGAAGTTGTTAACTCAGAGTTGCTTTAATGTTCTGTGAAGATCATATGTGTAGATTTTCTCAAGTAAAACTTCTCAGTCTTTTCATGTAATTATATTTGGAAACTCGTCCTTTTAATGCAATAATTTGTGGAAATAACTTTTTCCCTAGGTTGCCTACTATTATGAAATACTAGGTTTTGGTCCTTGTGGCTGGCCATTGGTTTGGTGTAAAGAAAGAAGATAATAGCAGGAAACGAAAAATTTCCCCTAAATCTCTCAGTATTTAATAAGTCTTAAAGAATTGTCATCAGTGTGATACATAGATATTCAAAGATACTTAACATTTTCTTTTGCTATAAGAGCAAGCAGAAACCAGAGATGAGATTGCTTCATTTAAATATAATCTTATTTTTCAATTACAAAACAAATCACATGTATTTTAAAATTCAAACATACCAGAAATATGCAAAATAATTAGAGAGTTTCTCCTAGTCTTACTCTGCCAGAACGACTACTGATGACAGATCAAGTAGGTACACTAACATACTAATGCCATTAGTATGTTGACAATATAGGATTATAGTGTAGTTTATGTTTTGCGACTTTTTTACCTAACAGCAGACCTTGCACATCTTTCCATATCAATAATATAGCCTCACATTCTCTTTAATGGCTTGACCAGATGTATCATAATCTCACCAATTTTTGATTAATAGACTTCTGCCATATTTTCCAAAACTTTTACTTTGTAAATTTTGCACATATATCTTGTTTGTTGCATTCTTTTTATCATTTAAAATGATTTTTATTTAGGTTCCAAGCAGGAGAACCAGAAGATTGCTGGATAAAAGCAAAACGTTCCATATAACCTGTGGTATTACTATCTGTATTTTCTCAGGTGAGAAAGCCAAAAAATGTTAAATATTTTGTTAGAATTACACATTTAATAAATTGTAAAATGTGTAATTTTATTGTTCTGTACAATATCTGCTGTCACCAACAGGAGATTTTCCTATTCTGTGGCTTAGTTTTCTCTTCTGTGTGTTTAAAGAGGTTTTTCTAGGGGATACTACAGAAAATGGGTGTTTCTTATGATTTCTTGCATTATAATATCCAAAAATTGGTCCCCCAAATTGATAATGACAGTTTCCTGAAAGCAAATAAATAAATAATTTCATTTAGAAAGATTGGAAGAAGCAGAGTAAAAGTTTCCAAGCTCTAAAAGTAATAATATAAGAGTTTAAATGTATGAAAATTAGAATGTGAAATGTTTATTCACAGAATATGAGTATGCCCAAAATTATATTTGATAAATTCCTTTTTTGATATTAATACTTTGGTAGAAAAACAAATATCATTATTTGTGGAATTTTGCCCTGCTCTTTTCCAAGTTAAAAAGGTAAAATGAGAATCTTTTTGCTTTTAAGGGTCATTTTAAAGTAAATTTTTGTCCAAAGTATTTATATGATACTTTTCAAATTTTTGGAACAAAAGGTATTAAGCCTAGTGATTAGGTACATGGACTCTGGAGACAGATTGCATAGACTCTATCCCCAGCTACCCTTCTGACTTACTGTGTGATATTATCTCTCTGATCCTCAGTTTATTGTTTTTTTTAAACTGTAAAATGGGTTGGCAGTAGCGCCTACCTCATAATTTTAAGGGTAAAATGAGAAACTGCATATGCAGTTGTTAGAATAGAATTAGTTATAACTTACAGTCCTAGGGGTTAATTATCCCAGTGGCATAGCACCTGACATTTTCACCTGGCCATTATTTGATATGACATAACTGTTATGATACCCAGGTCATTTTGACTGGGCATTTATGTATGGCCATTTTGACTCAGGAATGTTTTGATACAGTTATTACCAAGAAATCATTAACCTTTCAGCTTTTAAAAAATTGCCAAGCATTGTTGAAACAGGCATTTTCACTGTTTTTTCCCTGAACATCTTCCTATTGGTAGTTCCCACCTCTGGAGGTGAGAGATGGGGAGAGGTTCAGGGACGGAATTAGGACTCTAGTGCAGCTCAAGGCTGGGAAGAGTGAGAGCAGAGGAGATGAGGACAAAGGGTGTGGTGAGGGTGAAGGATAGATTAGGGCTAGTGAGGATGAAAGGTCAGAAATGGAGGAGGATCAGAAAACTTACTTGGTTTGTTCTAAACTGTGATCATGTCCAAATATCCTGGTTCAATTAGAGAACAAACAAAAGACAGAGATGGTGTAGATTATTGCCATGAATGAGTTTGTTTTCCAGAGAATTTTTATTCCTCCACGCACTAGTGGTTTGACTATGTCTAAGTCACGTTTCTTTACCTTAGTTTTCTTATCTGTAAAATAGGAATGATTCTACCTACCTCATTGTTTTATTGAAAATTAAATGAGAAAATGCATGCAAAGTGCTTGGTGTAGCTTTCTCCCTGCTACCTAAAGTTAGAAACTCTGAATTCTTTTGACCTGAAAGGTCTTTTAAAAAAGGTGAATATATCCCTTAGTGATGTATTTCATGTAGCTGATACCTATGACTTTTTTTTCCCCATGGGAACTCAAAGAAAATAATAATTCTTCTAACGATATCTTTGTTTTTATCGAGCCATAACGTATATAGTTAGCATATAAGCCTTTAACTTAAAATGGAATATATATATTTTTACTATAGATTTTTGTATTGATAAAGCTATAGGAGATAGATAGTTTTGCTTAAATAATGTTTTATCTCTGTGCCATAGTTGAGTCACATCTAGACACCCTTGTTTTACTTCTTTGGAACCTGGTTCTTGCTTGTTACTTAATCTGCTTCCAGATACCTGTTCACATTTTTCTTCTTTTAAAAAAAATTTTTAAGGAACTTTTTAAGAGCAGATTATATTCACAACAAAATTTAGAGGAAGGTAAAAAGACTTCCCATCTACTCCCTGCCCTCACACAGCATAGCCTCCCCCACTCTCAACATTCCCCACCAGAATGGTAAATTTTTTTACAATTGATGAGCCTAACTTGATTGAAACATCATTATCACCTAAAGTTCATACTTTACTTTAGGGTTCACTTTTGATATTATACACGCTATGGATTTAGACAAGTGTGTAATGACTTATATCCACCATTATAATACTATGTAGAATATATAGAATAGTTTCATTGCCCTAAAAGTCCTCTGTACTCTGCCTATTCATCCCTTTCTACCCACTGATCCCTGACAACCATTAATTTTTTACTGTCTTCATAGTTCTGCCTTTCCCAGAATGTTGTATAGTTGGAATCACACAATAGTCAGTCTTTTCAGATTGGCTTCTTTCACTTAGTAACATGAATTTAAGTTTCCTTGTTGGCTTTCCATGACTTGATAGCTCATTTCTTTGCAGTGCTGAATAATATTCCATTTTGGGGATGTACCACAGTTTATTATACATTTACTTACAGAAGGACATCTTGATTGTTTCCAAGTTTTTGCAATTACGAATAAAGCTGCTGTAAACATTCATGTGTATGTTTTTGTGTGGGCATAAGTTGTCAACTCCTTTGGGTAAATATGAAGGAGTGAAATTGTTGGATTTCATTTAGTTTTGCAAGAAGCTGCCAGACTGTCTTCCAAAGGGGCTGTACCATTTTGAATTCCTACCAGCAATGAATGAGAGTTCCTGTTGTTCCACATCCTCAGCAACCTTTGGTGTTTTCCATGTTTTGGATTTTGGTCATTCTAGTGGGTTGTAGAGGTATCTCACTATCATTTTTATTTGAATTTTCCTGATGGTATATAATGTAGAGCATCTTTTCATATGCTCACTGGCCATCTACATATTTTCCTTGAGGAGGTATCTGTCAAAGTCTTTGCCTGTTGTTTAATCAGTTTGCTTGTTTTCTGGTTATTGAGTTTTAGGAGTTCTTAGTATATTTCGGATAATAATCTTTTATCAGATATGTCTTTTGGAAATGTTTTTTCTCAGTCTCTGGTTTTCTTCATTCTCTTGATAGTGTCTTCCGCAGAATGTAAGTTTTTAATTTTAATGAAATCTAGCTTACCAACCCTTCCCTTCATAAATCATTCTTTTGGTATTGTATCTAGTAAGTCATCACCAAACACAAGCTCACCTAGATTTTTCACTGGGCCTTCTTCTAAGAGTTTTATACTTCGGCATTTTATATTTAGGTCTCTGATCTATCTTGAGTTAATTTTTGTGAAGGGTGTAAGGTCTATGTGTAGATTCATTTTTTTTGTACATTTATGTTTATTTGTTGCAGTACCATTTGTGAAAAAAGCTATTTTTCTCTTTGTTGTATTGCTTTTGCTCCTTTTTCAAGGTTAGTTGACTATATGTGGGTCTATTTTGTTCCATTAATCCGTTTGTCTTTTCTTTTGCCAATACCACAATGCTTGATTATTATAACTTTATACTGTCTTGAACCTGTCCACTTTTTATATGGCCCTTTCCACTCCTCTAATTTGATTACCTGAAGGTGCTTACAAATCCTTTAAATGAATTTTAGGTTATTTAACATTCTTATCCTCTCTCACCGTCGTTGGTTTTTATGATTAATTCAGTACTTTTGGCTTCTCTACATCTTATTCTGGGTTGTGGGGGATTATAGAGTTTGTCAAACTCTAGGCCATGGCCGTGACTTCTTTTGAACTACTGTACCTTATATATTGTTGTAAACTGTAATAGTTTACTAATCAATTTCGTATCACTTATTTCAATAAGTCTCTCAATTCTGCCATCATTTTACAGAGAAGTAAACTGAGGGCTCTGATAAGTAAGCAATATGGCCAAAATCATAGGAGTTCCAGTGAGTTATCTGTTATTTTTTCCAATACATTATAATGTGCTGTTAATTGCCACCTTATTTCACCTACAATAACAAGTTGAAATGGGGGAGGATATGGTGGGTTAGTGCACAGATCATTTTCTCCTTCCTTGCCCAAACTCTTCAGGATGTTTCTTTTTTCCTAGCTATGTCAAAATGAGTTTGGCTTCAACTCTCTAGTAATTTCCTAGCACTTTTTTCTGAGTCAATTGAGCATTTTACTTACTGTGCCCTTGTAGATAGGTTACTTATTAAGTGGTGGTTATTATTTTCCTGAGTTTTTGTCCCATTTAGTGATTCCCTACACTTTTGATGTTAGGTTAAGGACATTTATGATTTAGATTTGTGGATTGTGAAAAATTGCAACTGGTGAGAAACCTTTCAGTGGGCCTCTATTTTAGATTGTGTGGCAGTGAAGTATTTAAGATATATGGCAAGTTTGGAACTGTGGGAGTGGTGAAAGATGTGGAACATCTAAAATATTAAGGAACTATATTATATCCATAATATTAGACACACACTTGAGGGGAAGTGTGTGTATTTTTTTTTCTAACCCTGATTTAATAGTGTTATTTCATTCTAGACTTTAAAAATTCAGTAAACTGTCTATAGTGAAGGTATTTTTTGTATCTTTAAAACTTCACTTTTCAATTTACTATTTCATTGTTCATATAGCTGTCAAAGATCTACCCTGTGTTTACTTAGGGAGAGGAACTGACTCCTTGCCATAGATCATCTATGAAAACCTCACTGACTTGCACCTGTGTGATTCTGTAGGTGTGCATGTGGCTGCCCATCTGGTGAATGCCCTCAATTTCTCAGTGAACTACAGTGAGGATTTCATTGAACTGAATGCAGCAAGACACCGAGATGAGGTGGGTGGTCCCTGTCTTCCCATTTTTCCTTTCACTTGTCATGAGATGACTAATGAGGGTCTGTGATTTTTACAGAAAATGTGTACCTTACTGCTGCTGATGAGTGCTTTAAAATGCAGTTGTCAAGTTGAGTTTTATTCCTTTTCAGTAGAAAATATAGGTAATCACTATTTCATAGTCTCTCCTGCTGAAAATGGGAGTTTGCTGAGTGTCCGCTTTTTATATTCTGCAGTGTCAGATGGTTGCCACTCAGACCTACCTTCTGACTCCCAACAGCTTTTGTCTAATTCCTATCGTTCAGCTGAGAGTGTTGACAGTGCCATTACAGTGTAAAAATATTTTAATAACTCATACTGGGCTTGGGGGAAAGGGACAGAAAGGTAGGTCGATTATTTGTGGACCTTGAATAATCAATGTATTTAACTTAAAAAATGTATATTGTGTGTTTTCATGATTCATTTATGATTATTATTTTTAATTCTCAAAATAGGTGACCTTGAACTGAATTCTATAGCAGGCAGACTCAGGGGTGCTTTTCTCCAGGTGAAGCTGTTCGTAAAATGAAATTATATGTTCAAGGTACTGGGCCTGAGCCTGATGTACGTCACACACACAACCCTGGTTAGATCTCTGCTGCTCAGTGCTGTCATACTGTGCTCAGGCCACATTTGCTTCTCAAGACTGAGACTGCATCAAAACCAAACTGTTCTGCGTCCCCTTTAATCAGAACCTTCCCTATTCTGCCGACTAAGTCTGGTAGTGACTCTATAAGATTGTTCCCTATCTTCCCCCACTCTATTTTCTTCTCCATGTGTCACAGAGTTGCTGTGATCATGTGCTTGACCTTTCTCCCCAAAACATAACAAATGAAAAAGTAATGACAAACATAGAAACAAATTACAAAACCAAAATAGCAAGCTACCTTCCATAAATCCCTTGTCTCTACTGGTATTTTCAAAAAGACTAAGATGATTTAATTGGTCTGGGTTGGGGCCTAAGCACTGATATTTTTAAAGAGCTCACCATGTTTGTAGAATGCAAACCCAACTTTGAAAACCACTGAAAAATTCAGCTCCTTTGCATGCTGTTGACAGCTCTTCACATGTCGTGATTTTGGACCCAGCCACCACTTTTCTCCCTCTCCCCACCCCTCTGTCCTGCCCTCTGCCCATCTCAGGTGCAATTACTTCTTTCCTGCTCCTGCTATGCAATTTCCCTTGCTTCTCTTTTCCTCATTTCCTTCTCTTCTTTTAGAATTCATATAACTTTAATAACGATAACGGTTTTGTCATTTTAATATGGTATATTTTTGTTTAATATTTCAATATTTTTAGTCATTTAGGGTTTTTAGCTATTAAATTTCTTTTACTTTGAATGATAGAAGCTCGATATAAATTTAAAGTGAAAACTTCTTTTCCAAAACTAGACAGTTTATTATTTTATTATTTCTTCTAAGATATTCTGAATGATATATCATGATACATATTCCTCTGCAGCTTACTTATTTCCATAAATATACGTATTATGGCTTGCTGGATGAGAACATATAGATCTATCTCATTCCCTTCATATGAATTTGCCACAGTTTATTTTTAGTCTTTTTCTTATTCACAGACACTTAGGTTGATTTCAAGTTGTGGTTATGAATCACCCATTAGTAAATTTATTTCTTTGTTCTCTTGTGCTACACAGATTCATAGATGTAAAATTTTGGTTTAAAAAGATATACACACAGCTTTAGTTTGGATGGACAGTGCTAAACTGCCTTCCAAAAAGGCCTTTGCAGTTTACCTACTTTTACCAACAGTGTATTAGAATGTTTATGTCTACACCTCACCTCTGGATTTTTTGGTTTGTTTTACCAATCTGAGGGATGAAAATGGCAACTCATTGTTTTAAGTTGTATTCCCCACTTTTTACTTCTTTTCTTTATTTCTTTTTTTGTGTCTTCCTTTGTTCTTTCTTCCTCTGTTCTTTTAATATATATGTATTTAGCATCTAGTAAGTACAGTATATATACTCTGGTTTCTCTTCAGATCGTATAAATCTTTCACCTTTTAGTAAGTACAGTATATTATATATACTTTTATATATGAAAATGTATATTTAAATATTATGTATACTATATATACATAAGTATATATAGTATATGTGAATATATATGTACATGTATATAATAAATAGATATTCTGTGAATTGCCTGTGAAAAAGATAGTTTGGGTCGCACACCTTATTGTTCTTGCTTTAAGCTTTCACTCTGCCTGGAGGATGATCTGTTTGCCTCCTCTGGTCATCTGTGAAAACATCTCTCACTCTCACATACCGTCTTCTATCCCTAATTATTTCATCTTCTGGTTTCCATAGTCATTTATTCAAATTTCTAATATTTCCACTTCTCCCAGCCCATCTTATATTTTTAGGAGTTTCTCTAGATAACCCTTTAGCCATGTTTTTAATACCAGAAATATAAGTCAATTGACCTAAGCCGGGTGAGGGCTCCTTCCTGAGAAAGTTGTCCTTATTCAAGTCTCCTGAAATTACACTGTATAAATGGCCTCCTGCTTAGTATAAAGCCTGGCCTGACTCCAGATTCAGTAGAGGCATAAGGAAAATAATTCAAAAGATTGTACAGTATTAAGCATCATGAGGATGAAAAGTAAATCCATGAATCTATTGAGGATTGATCTAAGTTTTCCAGAAGGTAGGAAGGGAGTTAACTTTAGTTCATTATGTCATGAGAGTTGTAGTTTAAAGAAAATATTACAATAGCAACACTATTAAGTAACATTACTGTCTTATATTTCCAAGTTCCAGAGACCTATCGTCCATATTTGAGCATCCTCACTTTTATTCACAGTATTTGAAACGTAGTAAGTTCTCAAGTAGTCTTCTTTGCACTGAGTTTACAGTGGGCAAACTCTCTGCACATTTTACTACTTTTGATTCTCACTGTCTTGACCCGTTGTAGGTGTGGTTTGGTAATTGTAGTAGGCAGAGCATATATTAATATTTTGCATTATATTTAAAGATATTGAATCTTAAAATAGTCAAAGAGTGGGCTTAAGGTCACTGCCACTAGCTTGGAAGTTGCTGTTAATAAAACCTAGGCCTCCTGACCTATCCAGTGTTCTTCCTTTCTCAGATGGGTAGTCTTCTCTGAGCTGGATTTTTTACTTGCTATAATCTCCTCTGATATTGTGAAAATGTTATGAAACTTTACCGAGTCTCTCTCACTTCCACTGGGAGGACAGTATCTTACATGCCCAACACATGGTTCTTATACTCTGCAGATTATTTATAGAATTTTATTTCATCAGTGTTTTATTTTTCAGTCATTTTTTTTTCCCTTTTTTCAGGATCCTAGAAAACTTCTCTTCACAACTGGTAAGTTGTTATTGGTTATTCTTTCTTTAAATTCAGAAACATGTTTGAAAATGAGCATTGTCAAATTGCACGGCAATAAGATACATGTTAAAATATAAAATATGGAAAATTTACGTATCAGAACAAATATTAGGAGTTCAGGCATAAAGTTGCAATGAGAACAGAGGGACAGAGCAAGCACTTGGGGTTTGAATGAATTGAGAGTAAAAGTTTTAAGTTTCTTTGGCTTTTCAAGATTGGGATAAAATAATTAACTTTGGGCTTTAAGTGTGCATGATAAAAATATATGAGTAACTGCTAAAAGAAGATGAATAGGAAGTAACTCTACCAAGTGTGAGGAGTAGGGATAAGAAATGGAGAAAATAAACAAAAACACAAAATTCAATGCGAAAAAGGCAACACAGGGACAATAGACAGCAAACATTAAAATGGTAAGCAAAAAATCTAATATGTCAGTAATCCTAATAAATCTAATTGGGATAAACACACTTCAAAAGATGGAGATTATCAGTTTGTATAATAATAAAATTTTATTTTATATATGCTGTCTATAAGAGACTCATCTAATAAGCACTTGAGAAAGTTAAAAGTAAAATGATAGAAAAGGGATATACCAGGAAAACAATAACCTAAAGAAAGCTTTAATAGCTACATTAATTTTAGGTATAATAGTTTTTGAGATGAAAATTAGTATTAGGGATAGAGAGGATCACCACATAATGATAGAAGACTCAATTGACCATGAAGATACAGTTCTTACATTATATCCACCAAAATAAAATAAAATCTTGTAAAGTACAGTTCTATAGGAAAACATTTTTATATTCACCATCTTGTGGGTGCTTTCAACATTTCTTTATCAATCATTTTTTTGACCAGAAAAGATGTAATAAAGATATAGAAGATTTGAAAACAAAGGTAATAAGCTTGATTACTGAATATGTATAAAATCCTCCTTCATTTTATTAAAGAGTAAACAGGGGCCGAGCCCGTGACGCGGCGCACTCGGGAGAGTGCAGCGCTGGGAGCGAGGCGACGCTCCCGCCGCGGGTTCGGATCCTATATAGGAATGGCCGGCCGGTGCACTCACTGGCTAAGTGCCGGTCACGAAAAAGATTAAAAAAAAAAAAAAAGTTTAGTATGACGTCACCATAGTAACGGCAACCAGTACGCAGGCGTTCTTTTAAAGACTGGGTGTGCTCCTGCAGTCACTGAACCTGCCCTCCCCCTCAGACCGCCTTGTCTCCATTTCCCCGAGACTGCTCCTCCCCGTGGAAGCCAAATCGCCAGTCACCGCCCGCCTTTTCCTTGACGTCATTGGAGCGCGCCAGGTTTCAAAGGCTCGGGGGCGGGCTCCTGGATTCGCGCATGCGCCCCTGTGCGCTTTCCCCAGGCTGGTTCGGCCATCTTTCAGTGCCGCGCCTCCGCCTGGCCTTAGGTATCTCGTGTTTCCGAGCCGTCTGTGCTGTAGCCGCCGCCGCCGCGATGGGCAAAACTGCTGACTCCCGGACTCCGGGAGCCCTACCCGACCCGGTGCGGAGCTTTAATCGCTGGAAGAAAAAACACAGCCATAGGCAGAACGGAAAGAAGCAGTTGAGGAAGCAGCTGAAGAAGCCCGAGTGGCAGGTTGAGCGCGAGGGTATCAGCCGCCTTATTCAGAACTACGAGAAGGTGAGGATGGAGCTGGGGAGGAGGCGCGGACCGGCCCCTGCCGCGCGCGGAGTGGGCCGGCAGCGGGGGGCGGACCCGTCCCTGGGGACCCGGCCTGGGGAGCATGCCGTAAGTCCACTGGCTGGAGAAGGGAACGGGGTGGGAGTTGTCACCGGAAGCCCTGTTAAGGCCCCATGAGTGGTCCAGTGGGTGCCACAAACCAGGCCTCTCCACCGTCGTCTCCACACTTAAAAAATGTTAGAAATGCAATGGTACTTAAGGGCAGGGAGACTAATGCTATAAAACTTATAGTAATATTTATAGTAATAATACAACAGTAATGGTAATAACGACACCTACATTTCAAATCACGTATTAATTATTTGACTTCTTAGGTATGGATCTGAATTCCCATATTACAGATGAGAAAATTGAGGCTCCAAGAGGATACGAAAACTTATCCCAAGTTCTCACACTTAGCAGGTATTTGGAATTGGATCCTAGACTCATGTCTTTCTAATTGCAAAGCTTCTGCTTTTGATGGTTAAGACAGACTGTGTCCCTCAACATTATCCATCCTCCTTCCTGTGCGCATCTCATTTTCTCCACTTGCTCATGTCGCTATCAAAGAATTGGTGTAGAAAAGTTAGATTGTTGGTCTGTTCCTGTTGCCTATCATCCCCAATATTGTAGCTTATGTTCCCAGATAAGTATCCTTGTAGTTAGGACTTTGACCTCTTAACCTGTTTCCCCCTCAAGATCCTTAGGTCCTTCAATTCCTCTCCTCCTTCCCCCAAATCCCATGGCCTTCACCCACCGAACTTAGCCTGCTCACCCAACTCAGCGACTGCCCCCTTCTAGCACAGTATAGTCAGGTATTTAACAGGTGGAATATTCCTGGAATTTAAGTCATCATGGGTCATCCTGGTGTAGTCTTCCTTTAAATGACCCTGAGGTTAACAATAAAGTTAGAGCTTAGAGTTTGAGAGTTTGGGCTTTGGAGTTCAGATGATGATTTGATCCCGGCTCCTGCTCACCAGATGTGTGACTCTGGGCAAGTGACTCTGTTTGCTTCCCTTTTCTTGTCTTTAAAAGGTGTAATAATAGTACCTACCTTATAAGTCGTTATGGGGATTTAGTAAGATAATGCATGTGAAGCATTCTGCACAACACCTGGCACATAGAGATATTCCATATATTCGCTGTTATATCATTACTGCTACTGTTGTATACAAAGCACTTCAAGAAGGCACTGTAAAGTAAATTGCTATTAGATTTCATTTCGAACTGTGAGTAGAATTGCCTAGGGAGTATAGCCTCAGCCCTTTTTTGGTTTATTCCTGTCTACCAGTGACTTCTTATTGTGTTCTGCCCAGAGCTCTTCTGAGTTCGTATTCTTATTTCTGACTATACTGGATGTTTTACCTAATAGAGTCACAGGATACGTTAAGTGCCAGAAGTCATTTTCTTTTCCCTCATAGCTCAGCAACCCCTCCTAAATCCATAATCCTATGTATTAGTTTCCTGTTGCCATTCTAACAAATTACCACAACCTTGGTGGCTTAAAATAATAGAAATTTATTCTCTCACAGTTCTGGAGACCAGAAGTCTGAAATCAGTTTCACTGGGCCAAAATCAAGGCATCATCAGGTCCATGATCCCTCCAGAGGCTCTAGGGGAAAATCTGTTCCTTGCTTCTTGTAGCTTCTCGTGGCTGCCAACATTCCTTGGCTTGTGGCTGTATAACTCCAATCTCTGCCTCCGTGGACATGTTGCCTTCTTCTGTTCTCTGTCAAGTCTGTCTCTGCTGTCCTTTTATAAGGACACTTGTGGTTGCATTAGGGCCCGCTTAGATAATCCAGGATAAAATTTCCCTATTTCAAGAAGTGTGATTAATTTTTATCACACCTGCAAAGTCACTTTTTCCCTATAAGGGAACATTCATAGGTTCCAGGGGTTAGGTAGGGCATCGACATAATTGGGGACCATCTTTTAGCTTAGCACATCCTAGCTCCACCATCTAAGCAGACCATTGAGCCAGAAAACCTAGAAGAAATCCTAGACACTTCTCTTTTACCCATTCTTATAACCATCTGACTGATCACACTGGTGATCTATTCTGCTTCTTAAATTTCTCAAGTGCATCTCCATCTCTACTGCTATCCCCTAGGTCAGGCCTCATCATCTCTTGTCTAGAATACTACGGTAGATGTCGCTTACAGCAGGGGTCAGCAAACCTTTTCTGTAAATGATAGTACATGTTTTCAGCTTTGCAGGTCATAAGGGTAGAACTATTCAACTCTGTCCTTGTAACACAAAAGCTGCCATAGAAGTATGTAAATAAGTGAGTATCGTGTTCCAGTAAAACTTTAATTAGTGAAACAGGTGGCCAAGGGGATTTGGCTCTTAGGCCTTTTACATCCCTAGTCTATTCTCAATCATTTTACTCCTGATTAAAACCTTTACTTGGCTCACAGTTACTTTCAGGAAAATTTTCAAACAATGTGTCAACATGTTCTAGTCTATTGAAAAACTAAGTTATTTGTGGTCAGGCAAACCTGTTTTAAATCTCACTGAATTTAGGTATTGACTAGCTGCATTTCTTAATGTCCGTTGAGTCTCAGTTTCCCAATTCAACAAACAGATTATTAATCACCCAGAGGTTGTAAGGTTCAAATAATGTATGTAAACCAAGCAGTACATGACAAGCACACATGAGGGAATGATTTGCAGTTTGGTGAATTGGCCATGTTTCTTGATGCTTCTTGATGTTTCTTCTCCAGTACTTGATGTTTTCACTGCTTGTAGTGAGCATTCCCATTCTCCCACCCACCCTAGGGATGCGTAGTACTTGTCCTTCAAGATTTGTTTTACACTTCTCTTATTGACCTCCCCAGGCAGATTTAGGGCTGCTGTGCATCTGTAGGGTTGTGTAAATACCTTTATTATAGCATTTATGACCTGGCTGTGATGATTTGCTTCTTTATTTAACTTCTTTAACTGCCTGCTAGATCATGAACCTCTCAAGTTCAGAGACCAGTGATATACAGTCATCCCTAGGTATTCATAAGGGATTGGTTCTAGGACATCTCTCCCCCTGCCCCTCCCCCCCAATTGTATACCCAAATCCATTGCTCAAGTCCCTCATATAAAATGGCATAGTATTTGCATACAACCTGTGCATGTCCTCCCATATACTTTGTCATCTCTAAATTATCTGTAATATTTAATACAATGTAAATGCTGTGTGAATAGCTGTTATACTGTATTGTTTAGGGAATAATGGCAAGAAGAGCCTGTACATGTTCAGTACAGACACAACCATCTGTTTTTTTCTTGAATGTTTTGGATCTACATTTGGTTGAATCCATGGATGTGGAATGGATGTGGAACCCACAGATATGGAGGGTCCACCGAAGTCATCTTTGCTCTCCTGAGACTGGTAGCACAGTGCTTGTCCTTGAGGAGGTGCTCAGTCAGTGTTGAGATGATGTTTGGTGTAAGATTAGACCTTTTCCAGAGGCTTTGTTCTGGTTGTAGCATTGGCTCATTCTTTTTGGTCTCTTGTTTTAATGATAATTCGTAACATTTATCAAACTTTTGTACATGTTGACTTACCATATCCTCATAACAAACAACCATGTGAAATTGTTCCCATTACACGGATGAGAAGACATTAAGGCATAGCAAGGTTAAATTATTTGCACAAGGTTAAATAGCTAGTGAAAAAGGAGTTCTAGCCCAGGCAGTCTAGGTCTGACACCAGACTCCAAACCACCGTACTTTACTGAGATTCATTTGTTAAACAAATGTTTAAATTCCAATCTTTTCATTAAGTTGAAGGAATAGCTCTTTTTCCTCTGAGCATTGTTCTGTTTTATTTTTCTAATTTTAGACATATTTTAAGATTTGGTCAAGAAATAATGGGGCCAGCAATACTAGCATGTAATCATTTAAATAGCAGATTTGTTACTCTCTTGGTAACCAAGGTGCAGACTCCTCATTGTGTGGCTCCTCAGGTGGTAGCATTTGGGAATACAACTTTTATTATAGAACCAGGGTACATGGTGGTGCTTAGTTGCCTCACTGGTGAAATACTGAACAATTGGATTTATAAACCTTTGAAACAATTTGACAGGCACTTGTTGAGGCCTATGTAAATGTACATAGGAAAAATTCATATCTGGGTCCCTAGGGAACGGTGATGCAGTGGAGTGCGGTTGATACATTTTGACAAATTTTATAATAGTAAATATGTATAAAATGTTATAATAGTAAATAGTATATAGGTAACTCAGTGCTGTGGAGTTAGAGGATGGTGTAATTAGGGGGAAAAGGTTGAGTTACTGGGCAAGGTGCTCCTTCTGGCCAAATGTATTAGAAAAACCATGTATCCTCTGGACTTGCTGTCTTCTTCCTGGTGGTTGCAGCCTCAGGCAGGCCTGGTTTGGGGAGCTGGGTGGATGGGTTCAGCCCACCATACCTCAGCTTTACCAGCTGCCTTTGTGCTGTGTGCAAGCTGTCCAGCTGTTTGTGGTAGCCATGAGTGGAGCTCATTCTCTCTTTTTTTTTCTTTTGACACCTCGAGATCATTGGGTAGGAGCTAGTTCTTGAATGATGAGTTCACCAGATGGAAAAGATTGGCAAGGACATTCTAGGTGGAGGAGCAACATGAGGAAATACAAAGAAATGTGAAAATGCATAGAGTTTTTTGAGGGAGGAAATACTCCTTGGAGTGTTGCATGCGTTCCTGAATTGGCTTCAGATGGGTTGGAGAAGAGATTTTTTTTTTTGCAGGTGGGTTGTGAGTGACTCTCGAGGCTGTGGTAAGCAGAATAACAACCTAAAGATGTCTGCATCCTAATCCCTGGAACCTGTGAATATGTAAGATGGCAAGGGGTCAGTTAATCAGCTGACCTTAAAGTAGGATGCTTAGCCTAGGATATCCAGGTAGGCCCATTATAATCGTAAGGGTCCTTAAAAGTGGGAGGCAGCACAGTCTGTGTCAGTGTGATGTGGCAAAGACTTGATGGCCATTGTTGGCCTTAAAGATGGGAGGGGGAACATATCTTAGAAATGTGGGCAGCCTTTAGAAGCTGGAAAAGGCTAGGAAATGGACTCTCCCTTAGAGCAATCAGAAAGAATTCAGCCTGGCTGACTTTTTTGTTTTAGCCAAGTAAAACCCAGTTTGGATTACTGACCTCCAGAACTGTAAGATAATACATTTGTGTGGGGTTAAGCAACTGTAGTAATTTGTTATAGCAACAGTAAGAAATTTATACAGAGGCCATGCTCAGAGACTTTATCTGGAAGCAGTGGGAAGTCTGGTGGCAATTAGAGAATATGTCCCAGTTATAAAGGTTCTGGAGGCTGAGACCAGGTAGAAGACTATTGGTGTAGCCTAGGTCTTGGGTCCTCTGAGAAGCAGATGGCAAGATGGGATTCGATGAATTGGAGATTTATCGGGGAGAAGTGTCTGCGAAGGATGAAGGAAAGAACAGGAATAGGAAGGGAGAGGAGAGGAGGAAAGAAGGAACAGGTAGGGAGTCTGACTGTAGCAGTTGTAAGAAAGCTTCAGCCAGCTGATGGGGAGTTTCTGTTCCAAAGTTGTCAATTAGAGGAACCCCCCCAGCCTGCAGTAGTACTGCTACTGAACTTAGTCACCGACTAGGAGCAGCCAGGGAAAGCATGGTGTTTTCAGTGGTGGATCTACAGGGGTGACAGCTGGCAGGGTCAGTCGGCTGTGCTCCCCGCAGTAGGAGATCTGGCTTGTGTCTTTCTAAGGACATCACATACGGTGTATGTGATGGAGAACTGGAATTGAGGCTTATTGAAAAGTGATGAACTATTTGTTGTAGTTCAGCAGCTGTTTTCACCGCTGGATGGCTCAAAGTCTGTATCTGGGATTCACTGAGATTTTTACGATAATCACCTGTGCTATATAGAAACTCAGCATTCTAATCCTGCCTTTTTTTCCAATTAAAATTTGGTCTGGTGTGATTTGAGGCACATTGCTTTTCTTCTCTTGATTGCAATAGGTGGAGCACTCTAGGAAGGTTTTATACTTTTTTCTCTAGGCATTATTCACTTTTCTGAGAAATAGCTATTATCAGAGAGAGGTGGAAGAAGGTGGTTAAGTGATATTCACTCTGTTCTCCCCTCTGCCCCCTCCAACTTTTCCACAAGCGTTGGGAAGTCTTTAGAAAGGACTTTCCTGACTTAAGAAGAATAATGATACAGATTTTAGTGAGAGTGTGAGGATTGTGGAGACAGGAGTGAATCCCCCCATCCTCAAGCAAAAGATAGTGTTATTCTGTTTATAGGAACCACAGCCGTCTTCTGCTGTGTATACACCTTCTGCTGTATATAGTACTTCTGCTAAGTATTGCTTGGACTGTAACAGACTCTTCTAGAGCCAGGTTGGTAAACTTCTTCTGTAAAGCCAGATAAACGTAGGCTTTGTGGGCTACACAATCTCTGTCACAACTGCATAAACAATATGTAAATGAATGGTTGTAGCCGTGCTCCAATAAGACTTTTCTTACAAAAACAGGCAGCAAATTGGGATTGGCCTGCAGGCTGTAGTTTGCTGACCCCCTGTTCTAGAGCATCAGCAGGATCAAAATTTCTTTCTCTTTCTTTGGTGACCTCTTTTTATTTCTACTAGTTTAATTCAGTGTGTTGTTTTCTTTTTAAATGCATTATTCTTTTTTTTTTAATTTTTAACTTTTTTGTTTTGCCATTAAACAATGTAAACATTTTTTTTTGTCGCCCTTTGCCAATTTCTCCCTAATTCTCCCCCTCCCCCTTTCCCACCTCTGGTGGCCTCAGCTTTGTTCTCTTCTTCTGAAAGTTCAAGGAATTATTGATTGTTGTATCTTTCTTTTTTTTCCCCCTCAGCTCCTACTTATGAGGGAGGACATGTGGTATTTCTTTCTGTACCTGGCTTATTCCACTTAACATAATTTTCTCTAAGTTTGCCCATGTTGCTGCAAATAGCAGAATTTCATTCCCTTTTATGGCAGACTAGAATTCTATTTTGTATGTATGCCACATTTTCCTTATCCAGTCATTTGTCGATGAACATTTAGGTTGGATCCAACTCTTAGTTGTTGTGAATAGAGCTGCAGTAAACATGGGAGTGCAGGTATTCCTTCGACATGATGATTTCCATTCCTTTAGGTATATACCCAGCAGTGGAATTGCTGGATTGTATGGCAGTTCTACCTGTAGTTGTTTGAGGAAACTCCATACTGTTGTCCATAATGGCTGTACAGATTTACAGTCTCACTAACAGTGTAGAAGCGTTCCCCAGTGACCTCTTTTTAAGATTATGATGTTGTTTTATATTGTAATGGTTGGCAGTAGAATGTTGGAACAGTTTCACTCTTCGAAGATTCCTCTCTAAGAGGTTTACAGACTTTAGAAAAATGTGCAGTATTTTGTTTGAGGAGCCCACCTTGCCGTGCTGTGTCTCTTGATGGGGATCATAGAGGGTGTTGCCAGTCTACCTCCTCCTGTAGGCATTCCGTTCCCTGTGAAAACAGCTTTCTAGCTGATAGTACCACAGTGCAAGGATGACCACACCTAATTTTAATGTCCTGTTTGGAAGATTATCCAACTGAAGTTTCTTGCTAGGACAGGATGTCATTTGAATAAGTCATTCTTATTTTAGTATATGTGCTGCCAAAACAAGCACTGAGTAATCATTCTTCTAATGCTAGTACACTGATTCTGCCTCCTCTAATAATGTCTGAAATGATTTGTAGGGATTATGACAACGTTTTAACATTTGTGTTTTCAGTATTTGTGGGCAGAGAGTAACCCTGGCCTGGGTTACATCAAGAACGCTGGGAAAGATAATGTGTAGATTGTGAAATGAAATACAACTGCCATCCCTTTGCTGCCTAGAGTGTAACTTAAAAAAATGAGCATTACAGATGCAACTTTCCCCTTTTGTGAATCACGAATAATTTGGCGGCATATTCCCAGATATGAGCAGTAGTTCCTGTGTTCAGTATCTGTAATAAAATAATTCTTCTGAGCAGCTGAAATGAAATTCAGAAAATTGGATTTATGCTAATAAAGAACATTAGTAATGAAGATTTGGATAATGCAAAGTTAAAGGGCAAAACATTACTTATCATGGCATCAGAGCATGACACAGACATTTCTCCTGATTTCTTTGAAATAATACTGTTCCTTTAGTATACCCCCAAAATGAGTAGTTTATCAGGTTGGATTTCATAGGCCACTGATTTATGATTAAAATTTTGAAAAGATTGTGCTCACAAGATCTACTTCTTTCAACTAAGATCTACTTTTTTCAATCTTTTGTACAAGTAGTGCATATAGAACTATTTTCATCGTGGTCTGTGGCTTGTAGTCATTTTGTCCCTTATTTTTTTTACACTGATATCCCTTAAAGGATGACTGAAAGTAAATTTTCTTTCTAAAGTTGAGGTGGTGATGACTTACTGTGTTAATATCTTGGAGGTGAAGGATGTTGAAGGTATTAATGTATGTTACTCACATGTGTAGTAATTTATTTATTTTTTAATCAACTTCAATGGTTTTACAGACTTACAGTTTTGATTCAGGACAGCTTCCTCAAGGCAAATTTCCTTTCAGAGGGAATGATGACTTTTAATTAGCAGTGATGATTGAATTTAATCCTGCCATACCAAGGATGAGCTAGGCAGTACAAGGTAGAGAAAAAGTGATTTCATTGTGAAATAAATGAATTATCCTGTAGGTTATTTTGTCTTTTCTGACATTGTCCCCTTTTGTCCTTTTTTTCTAGATAAATGTAAATGAAATCACCAGATTTTCAGATTTCCCCTTGTCCAAAAAAACATTGAAAGGTAGGTATATGGTGATCTTGGGACATGTTATTGGATTTCTTGATGCTTTTTTATAAATCAGAGAGGATTTAGGGAGTTTAACCTGAACAATCTTACTTTGATATCATGAAAACCAATTAAAAATGAGCAGTATTAATTTGAGTTTTAACAATCTGTCAGTCTCATGATTTCTAGACCAAAGAACATTGAAAAAAAAAAAAAGATGCTAGGAGCCTCTGAATAATTAAAATGAAACCTAATCGTGTTAGTTAAAATAAGCAAAGGAACAAACAAAAATTTGATACCCTCTGTATTGGTTTGCTAGGGTTGCCAAAACAAAATACCTAACTGGGTGTCTTATTTATTTTTTCACAGTTCTGGAGGCTAGAAGTCTGAGAAGAAGGTGCTGTCAGGGTTGGTTTCTTCTCAGGGCCATAAGGGAGGGATCTTTTTCAGGCCTCCCTCTTTGGCTTGTGGACAGCTGCCCTCTTGCTGCCCCTCTGTCTTTTTTTTTAATTGACAAGAATTGTATGTGTTGTATACAACATAATGTTTTGAAATATGTATCAGAGTACTTTGAAAAGGTTGTGGAAAAATGGAATTAAAATGTAATATGAATCCTTCCGTGAACTTTTTGAAGGCTCCTCATATATGTTGTGGAATGGTTAAGTAAAGCCAATTAACATTTGCATTCCCTCACTTTTTTTTTTTTTTTTTTTTTGGTAAGAACCCTTAAAATTTACTCTTACTCTTAGCAGTTTTCAAGTATACAGTATATTATAAGTAACTATAGTCACCATGATGCACAATAGGCATCTTGAACTTATTCTTTAAAGGCTGCATAGTATTCCACTGAGTGTATATGTACTGTATTTTCTTTATCCTTTGCTAGACACTTAGGTTGATTTCATGTCTTGGCTATTATGAATAATGCTGCAATGAACATGGGCGTGCACATCTTTCTTCAACATACTGATTTCATATCCTTTGGATATATACCCAGTAGTGGGATTATTGGATCATATTGTAACTTGCTACCTATTCACATGGTTGTCCTTCTATGCATGTCACCCTTGGCGTCAGTTTGTTCAAAATTCTCCTTAAAAAGACGCCAGTCATGGTGGATTAGAGTCTACCCTGAGGGACTCATTTTAACTTAATCCCCTCTTTAAAGGATCTGTCTGTCTCTAAATACAGTCACCTTCTGAGGTACTGGAGGTGAGGACTTCAACAAAGGAGTTTTGGGAAGACACAGCTGAGCCTGTAACACTAGGATTTTCTAAAGTATCATTTTCCCTTTCCACACTGCCAGGTTTGCAAGAAGCCCAGTACCGTCTGGTTACTGAGATACAGAAGCAGACCACTGGGTTGGCTTTGCAAGGTAAAGATGTACTTGGAGCTGCCAAAACTGGATCTGGCAAGACTTTGGCTTTCCTTGTTCCGGTAAGTGCTTTACTTATATTGGATCAGATCCTCTATTATACAATTTTATAACATTCTGTACCTTAGGTGCGAATGAGTAATTATGTAAATAGCTGTCTTCATATTGGATTTCCTGGCTAGAATGCAAGCTTTATTAGGAGCCACATCTGTCTTGTTCTCCACCATATTCCCCAGATCCTATTGCACAGGGTGGGCACTCAGAAACTTATTGAATGAATAAATGATTGTGCCTTGACAAGCCTTTACATTCTTGAAGGTTGTTGGGTGTTCCAGTATGGCAATTCAGTGCAGTAGGACTGGTGGGGAAAGCTGTTCCTGTTATCACCCTTGCAAACCTGCCAATAGCATTTATTCTTGCTACCTATTTAGGACAAAGCTGAAATATTGTCATGTTAAGGAGATCTGGACATTTGTTAAGAATTTCCTGGGTCATTGACATGTCCCAGTAAAACAGTAGAGCTTCCTAGGAATTCACTTACATCTCAGTTACATAGTTTGTCTCCTAATTTTTGATTCCTACAAAATAATTGTCCCAGAAAAATCACATTTTGGTATTTGTTCCAAGTATTGCAAAATCATTTTGCTCTTAAGTCCTAGTTTTTTTTAAAGCAGAGTATCCATACAGTTAGAGAATTCAGTCAATATATAACTTCAGCAGTAACACAGCTAAAAGTTTATTTTTATGTGGTTATTGCTCAGAAAATGATAAATATTTTTCTTCAGTGTGTTTTAATGGTTTGTGGGCTACACATACCTTTCACTGATATCCAGTCTCCTGATGGGATAGCTCTGGCAGCAGCTGAGCTACCATGGGGCTTCTTTTCCTTTCCTTCTGAGTTAGAGGTGGATGCTTCTGATGGAAGAAAAAGAAACAAAATCTGTTCTTTAGGATTGGATAAAACTTGAGTGTTATGTCTTCTGCTTAGAGGGTGCCTTTGATTTGAGGGGCAATACTGAGATGTGGGTCAAAAAGCTGATTTCTCTAAGGACTTACTGAATATGAGTTTGTTGTCTTTTTTGAGGTGCTGGAAGCCTTATATCATCTGCAATGGACCTCAACAGATGGGCTGGGGGTTCTGATAATATCACCCACGAGAGAACTGGCCTATCAGACCTTTGAGGTTCTCAGAAAAGTGGGAAAGAATCATGACTTTTCAGCTGGTCTCATCATTGGTGGCAAGGTTTGTCTTTTTGTCCTTTTCCTTCTTTCTTTCCTTCTACCATGTTGAAGCATTGTGGCACTTGACAGGCGAGAGGTGGAGACTTCATCGAAACAGACTGACCTCCTAGGCAGGTCCTCATAGGTAGTGATGCTTTGGTGTGGTCACTGTCATCTAGGGTCTGGTCCCGAAAGTCTGTTTTTGTCAGGGTATCTGAATTGATGAAGCTCTCAGAGATAGATTTACTCTAATCAGCCTATAAATCTACTTATTTATATATATTGGGAAAGATGACATTTCAGGATGTGGACTAGTACCTTTAATAAAATATCTGTCTAGGAGGTTGAATAATTCACAACATTGCTATGTCAGCAGTAGAAGAAAGGAACGTAGATTGTTTTGAGGAGTGTTTATTTTAGGTCATGGTTAAAACTTGCTGTCCAATTTTTGTTCTACTTTATAGTACATTTGGAATGCCTGTATCTGCTAGAATCTCCTCTAGACTGAAGGTAAGTTCTTAACTTCTTGAATTTCTATGCAAACATACACAAAAGAGGAAAGAATAGCATCCAGACCCTCATGTACTCATGTACCTGTCACCCAGCTTAACAATTAACAACATTCTGTGGTTCTTGTCTCAAGGAGAGAGAACCTCTAAAATGTAGAGAGCTTGGCTCTTTTTTTTTTTTTCAGTCCACAAAGTGTGGTGAGTAGCGTTGGAGAGCTTGTTGAGTGTTCCTGGGTACTGATTTAAAGAATGGGGGTAATTCTGGGTTTTAAGTCAATTCTGGTGGCCTTAATAGGAAATCAAGACTTACAAATGGAGTATTCATTTAATATATACGGGGGGGTACTTCAAAAAGTTCATGGAAAAATAGAATTAAAAGATAATACAAATCGTTCTATGAAAATTTTGAAGATCCCTGGTGTGTGTGTAATTTTTTTTGTTGTTTTTTGCCTCAAATCTGGGTATGACTAAGAATCTAGAAGACCCCTGTATTAGTCAGGGTTCTCCAGAGAGACAGAATCAATAGGATATGTTATAATTATGAGAAGGATTTATTCGGGGGATAAGCTCACATGGCTATGAAGAAAAGTCCCACGATAGGCTGTCTATAAACCGGATGCCAGTAGTGTGGCTCAGTCCAAGTCCAAAGGCCTCAAAACCAGGGAAGCTGATGGTGTCCTTGGTGTAAGTTCTGGAACCCCAAAACTGAAGAGTCTCAAGTCTGATGTCCAGGAGAGACAGGAGAGAAGAGTGTATCCCAGCTCCAGCAGATCCAGAGAGCGAGCGGTTCACCTCTTTCTTCTGTCTCTTTTGTTCTTTCCAGACCCCCAGAAGATCGGATGGTTCCCATCCATACTGAGGGTGGGTCTTTCACACCCAGGCCACTCAGACTCTCATACTAATCTCTGCTGGAAACACCCCCATGGACACACCTGAAAAGATTGCTTTACCAGGTTTCTCAGCATTCCTTCATCTAACCAAGTTGCCATCTATAATTAACCTTCACAACCTCTGAGCTCTTTAGGTCTTCACTCAGGAATTTGATTTAGCCCCCAAATTTGGATGCACTGCAGAAATAGAAGAGAGAAGTTATGTTTTTTTCCTGAATATGTAAACTGCTATGATAAAATGCCACATGCAGATGGCTTTTTGTAGTTTTGGTATACAGGCTGCTCAGTGATGTGTCTGTGTAATCAAAAGAAAGAACTGTTTTCAGGATCTGAAACATGAAGCTGAGAGGATCAACAATGTAAATATACTTGTTTGCACACCGGGTCGGCTTCTTCAACACATGGATGAAACGATATGTTTTCATGCTACTAATCTCCAAATGTAGGTGAGTCTAACAAATTTCTAATGGAAAATAACTCAGACTGAGGAGAGAGCCATCACATTTTAATGATATAAATGTTATATTAGATAACTATTATGATTAAAAACATTCTGAGGAATAACTTTTAAGTTTTTTGGCATGTGGGCTCCAAACCTAGAGAATACAATTAGCCCTTTTTTTCTTTTTCTTTTTCTTTTTTTTTTTAAATATGTACTCTTATATGTGAAATTAGGTACTTCAATATTAGACATTGCCGAGAATTTTTTAAATCTGTCACAGCCACTTCTGATCACTGAAACGTCAAATTGACATTTTTTAAAATGAACTTTTTCTGTTTTGCTTGGTGATACTACCTAATGTGTATTCTTTTAATCAACTTTTTATTTTTGAATACTTGTAGATTTGTGGAAAAGTTACAATGATGGTAAGAGTTCCTTTGTTCCCTTCACCCAGTTTTCCTGATGTTAACATCTTGCTTAACTATGGCATCTTTATCAAAACTAAGATTACTATTGGTATGTTATGTAAATGCCAGGCTTTATTCAGATTTCACCAGTTTTTCCACTGATGTCCTTTTTATTTTTTTAGGGTCCAATCCCGGATACTACATTGCATTTAGCCTGATATATATTTTAAATATTATAGTTCAACTTGCATTTTCTTTTTTAGTTCTTGATGAAGCAGATAGAATCTTGGATATGGGCTTTGCTGATACCATGAATGCTATTATTGAAAATCCTCCCAAGAGACATCAGACTTTACTTTTCTCAGCAACACAAACCAAATCTGTAAAGGACCTTGCACGCTTGAGTTTGAAAAACGCTGAGTATGTCTGGGTTCATGAGAAAGCAAAATATAGGTATGTACTCTTTGATTCAATCAAAAAATCAATGTTCTTTTTTAGTTTAAGAATTTGATATTTTAAATTTATGTTTTCTAGGAAATAAAACGTTTTATGTTATTAGATGTGCTAAGCATAGTAAATATATCAGTTAAAATTACTCAAATTTTGGATATATCTTTAATGTGAGTATGCTCTAAAGCAGCATTTCCCAAAATGTGGTTTGGGAACATTATTTTTTCTATAAGATGTTAACAGGTATTTTACCATTTGCCAGCTCTTCTCTCCTCCCACCACTCCCCCAGATAAATGAGAGAGGGGATGAATTCCTGGATAGATAAATAGCAAATGTTGAGTCAAAGTGAAACAGTTTTTTTTACGTCAAGATTTCTCAGAACCTTTAATGTTTTCATGGATGTTGTGACTCCTCAAAGCAGTGGGAGGTAGATACAGCTTGCTACATTTACCAAAATTATTTGGGTATGTAATCATTCTTTGGCAGTATTACGCAAGACCAATGTGCTATGGAGAACATTTTATCAAATGCATTAAGAGTTAGCAAAATATCTTTGTTTAAAATTGTTTTAGCATCTGTTATTTTGTCTTGGTTTCACTAAAAACTGGAAGTAAAATATGTGTGTTTATGTGACAGTAAAAAGTGTGTGTGTTAGTGGTATGCAAATGGTTGAGGGAAACTGTATTTCGATATGACAATTGGAAGTATGTGTATATTGGGTATGAATCATTATAGATTATGGACATACTTGACTTCCAGAAGAAATGTTTTCCAGTGAATATAAGTTGGATTCTGTGTTGAAGACATTAATATGGATTCAATTGTACCATTATTTGTATCTTAAAACTTTCATTTCTTCTTGCTATGAAATGTTAGTATAACAAGAAATAGATTTGGAAAGTGAATTTGGTTATCCTGTTGGAAAGTCCCTAAGTACAGAAAATATAGATATTCAGGCCCACCTTGACCTTCTTCATCAGATGTCTAGGATTAAAAAAGAGCCTAAAAGAGGCCAGACTATATGCTTCCAGGTGATCCTAACAGATAAACTTTGGAGAATCTGAGTACTGGTAGCTTTTGCTATCAAAAACTTGGCAGTGGGGCCGAGCCCGTGGCGCACTTGGTAGAGTGCTGCGCTGGGAGCGCAGCAACGCTCCCGCCGCGGGTTCGGATCCTATATAGGACTGACCAGTGCACTCACTGGCTGAGTGCCGGTCACGAAAAAACGACAAAAAAAAAAAAAAAAAAAAAAAAAAAAAAAAAAACTTGGCAGTGGAACAGGAAGAGATATTTGAGGTATAGTTTCTTTCTTGGCTTACTATTTAGTTGACATTGGTCTTTTAAAGTTGTGTTGAGATAACTATTGAAATTTGTTACAATTAACGTGATAATGTAAAGTCTACTATCTAAGTCTTTTGATTTTTCTCCTTTGTTCTTTTTGCTGTTTGCCTCGTGCTTATTTTCAAAATTCATTAGACACAAATTTTTCAATTATGAATTTCTAAAGCCTTCTATAATTTAAGTTAATTGTGCACAGTATCCCTATCCCTAATTTCTGTAGTTGATAGAGTTGGTTATTATCTGTAGGTTATAAAATTTTTAGAGAAAAACTGAATGTGAAGACTTTGATTATATTTCGCAAATGATCGTTGAAATGCAGTTCCATCACTTGTGAAAATGTGGCTTTCAGGAAAAAGGTTTAGAAGGCAGATATGCAGCCACATAATTTACAAAACTACAGGGTGTATGATAGTGACTGCAGTGCTCTGTAGATCCATATTCATTGGAAGCCCTATAAAAAAGCATATGCTGTTGGGAATTTTGTCTGATGTAATTATTGACTTTTCCCCTTTAACAGTTAATACGTCATGACAAGTTATAATCAAGAATATCTTAAGGCATTATAGAATATCTACTCTCATATTATGAAGGAACTGGAAATTAAATTTAAAAAATTCACATCTTCTTGAAGTTGTATGTCACACTATACTTAGAAAAAGTGTAAGTTTTGTCTTTATATTGCTATATGTAGACAAATAGTGCTTCTAATGTTTTTATTTTTAAGAGAAAATAGTTGCCTTTGGGCCATAGTGACTTCCTGTTTTCCAGTGACTATAAGTTGAATTCTGTGGTACATTATAAAAAATTTCAAATTTGAGATACATATTTTGAGTTTATATTATTTGAGATACATACAAATTTAGTATTAAATTTTCTGTTAACTTGAAACATTAATCATTATAAAATGTTCCTTTTTATCTTTACTAATACTTTTTGCCCTTAAAGTCTAGTTTGATTGCTGTTAGTCTGCCGATAGCAGCTTTCTTTTGGTTAGTGTTAGCATGGTGAATCTTTCCCATCCTTTTTCTTTCTACGTTGTGTACACCCTTAACAGTTTTAGATTTGTCTTTGTAAGTAGCATATTGATTTTTATCTTGTATGACAATTGCTTTTTAACCCGGGTGTTTTCTTCTTGCATTTTTGTGCTTCCATTTGAGAATTTTTCTTTTAGTCAACGAATTTTCTTTTAGTACATGTTTGTTAGTGAAAAATTCTGGTTTGACTTTTCTGAAAACCTCTTTAGTTTTTGAAGGCTGTCTTGGCAATTTTTTTTTTTTTTTTGCTTTTCAAAGGTATCTTCTATTGTGCTCTAGTTTCCATTATTTCTGTTAAAGTCAGCTGACAGTTCTCTTGTTCCTTTGAAGGTATTATTTTTTTTTTTTGTAAGATTTTTCTCTTTGGTTTTTACTAAAAATCCTTTGTGCTCCGCCTATTCACTCCTCCTTAACGCCTGGCAACCAATGGCCTTTCTACTGTCTCCATCTTTGTCTTTTCCAGACTGTCATATAGTTGGAATTATACTGTATATATCTTTTTCAGATTGGCTTCTTTCACTTAGTAATATGCATTTAAGATTCCTCCAGGTCTTTTCATGGCTTGAGAGCACGTTTCTTTGTAGCGCTGATTAGTATTTCATTGCCGGGATGTTACAATTTATTTATCCATTCACCTACTAAAACACATCTTGATTATTTTCAAGGTTTGGCAATTATGAATAAATAAAGCTGCTATAAACATCCATGTGTAGGTTTCTGTGTGGACATTAAGTTTCAGCTCCTTTGGGTAAATACCAAGGAGCACAATTGCTAGACCAGATGGTAAGAGTATGTTTAGTTTTGTAAGGGGGGAAAAAAAACAACAAAAAAAACCTGCCAAACTGTCTTCCAAAGTGGCTGTACTATTTTTTGCATTCCCGCCAACAGTGAGTGAGAGTTCCTGTTGTTCAGCATTGGCAGTGTTTGGTGTTGTCCGTGTTCTGGATTTTGGCCATTCTAATAAGTGTACTAGTATCTCATTGTTCTGATTTGCATTTCCCTATGACATATTGTGTGGAGCATCTTTTTATTTATTTGATTGTGTGTAGGCTGGGAATGAGCATCTTTTCATATGTTCATTTGCCATCTGTATAACCATCCTCTTTGGAGAGGTGTCTGTTAAAGTCTTTGGCCCATTTGATTGAGTTGTTTGTTATTGAGTTTTAAGAGTTCTTTGTATATTTTGGAGAACAGTCCTTTATCAGATGTCTTTTGCAATTATTTTCTCCCATTCTGTGGTTTGTCTTCTCATTCTCTTGATGGTATCTTTCACAGATCAGAAATTTTTACTTTTGGTGAAGTCCAGCTTATGTTCTCCTTTTGTGGATTGTGACTTTGTCATATCTAAAACCAGCTGACTTCTAGTTTTTGATTGTTTCCCTTTTTTCCCTGTCAATATAAACACAGATACACACAGGTGCACATGTGTATGCGTATGTGTTGTATATGCTGCACCCTGATAAATAGTACCAAACTATGTTCTGTTTTGCTACTGGCTTCTTAACAATGTGTCATAGAGATTGCTCCACAGCAGTATATGGATAGATTTCTCATTCCTTTTTTATAGTTGCACGATATTTAATTGTGTGGATATACAATAGTTTATTCTGTGAGTTCCCAACTGATGGACATTTGGGTTGGATTTTCATCTTGTTTTTGTTTTTTATTGGAGTATTTTTGGAATAGAATCCTAAAAGTAGGTTTACTTAAAGAGCAAGTGCATGTGTATTTCTCTCCAACATTTTAATATGAAATTTCAAAAATGCAATAAATACAAAGACTTTAACAGTAAACACCTTATACCTACACCTGGATGCTACCTAATTTACTAGCCATTTATCCATCCCTCTAACTGTATATTAACTCCTCTCATTTTTTGATGCATTTCAAAGTAAATTGCAGATATCTGTCTACATCCCCCTAAGTACTTCAGCACACCTATCACTAATGAGAGTTCAGTATTTGTATAGATTTTCTTTTTCTGATGTAAAATTTACATATAATGAAAAATGCAAATTCAAAGTGTACATTTGCTGAGTTTTAATGAATGTATATATCTCTGTAACCCAAACCTCTAATAAGATATAGAACATTGCCATTAGCCCAGCAAGTTCTCTTGTGCCTCTTTTTAGTTCACCCTTGGCCCTACACTTTCAGAGGTGACCACTATTTGCATATATGTCTGTGTGTGTGTGTGTGTGTGTGTGTGTGTGTGTGTGTGTTTGACATATAATCTATAAGGGATTTTGAATGTATTTTAAAGTCATGTGTTGGATTTACTTTTTTAAGGAACAATAGAGAAAAGATCTCTTTTTGACGTATGTGTGTGGGAAATTTGTTTGAGAGATGTGCCACCATAAAAATTTGTTTCCTTTTTTGGTCTGGATTTCGAAGTTACTACCATGGCATACTTTTAATGTTTTTCCTCCCCTTAATTCCACAAGCACCCCTGCCACTTTGGAACAGAATTACATAGTTTGTGAGCTGCAGCAAAAAATAAGTGTGCTATATTCCTTCTTGAGAAGCCATCTGAAAAAGAAGAGTATTGTATTTTTCTCCAGTTGCAAAGAGGTACTGAGTGTTTATTTTCTTTATGAACTTATTGATGTTGAATCATCCCTTTTGAGATATCACATTTCGGTTACACAAATAATTGTATCATATGAGAAACACAGTGCTAGGTGTGGCAATGGATCTGTAGATAATAAGAATCCTGTGTCTTTTTGTAAAGGAATCTGTGGATGGGACTTTAATCTGGATGAGGGCAGAAACTGTCTTTTCTTCAGTATTGTGGTAGGTGCTAACAATACTGGAAACGTAGTAGCTCTCACATATTGGTAGAATGAACAGTTGGCAGCTAGGCTAAGCAGAGGTCTTTATAATCTGACACCTCCCATCCCCTCCATGGATATGGAACTGAGTATTGCGTTTATTTCCGTGCTTCATATCTTTGTTCGTGCTGATCTCTGTTTGGGATGTCCTCTCTGTATCCCTTCACCCTAATTCTGGGGAAATATTTAGTGTTCTTTAAGGCTAAGTTCAGATGTTCCACACGAAAGTCCTTTTCTGACACTTCCATTTTTTAGAATCAGTTGCTCTCTCCCCTGTCCTTCTGTAATGTTTTGTTTATACCTTTATTTAGTTCATAAACACTTCTTGAATACTATACCAGTGCTAGGAATAAGGGATTCAGAGATGTATGAGGTGTCCATTGACAGGTGACTGGATAAAGACAAGGTGGTATATATACACAATGGATTACTACTCAGCTGTAAAAAGTGAAATCCTATCATCTGTGGCAACATGGATGAGCCTAGAAGACATGAAGTTAAGTGAGATAAGTCAGGCACAGAAAAATAAATACCCCATGTTCTCACTCATGTGTGGGAGCTGGAGAAAAAAATTGAGCTTATAGAAGTAGAGAGTAGAGTTGTGGTTACTAGAGGCTGGGAAGAAAGGGAGGTAGGAAGAGTTAACAGAATCAAAATCACAGCTAGAGAGGAGAAATAAGTTCTAGTGGACTATGGTAGTGGTAGGCATTTATAATTAACAACTTATTGTATATTCTCAAATGGCTAGAAGACAGGAGCTCAAATGTTCTTCTCATCATGAAAATGATAAATTGTTGTGTTGGCGAATATACTAATTACCCTGATAGGATTTCACACATTGTATACATATATTGAAATATAACTCATGTATAATCAATACATGTCAATTAAAAAATAAGTTTTTATTCATCATGAAAAAAAGTTCATGGAAAAATAGAAATAAAAGATAATACAAATCTTTCCATGAACTTTTTGGAGTACTCATGTGAGAAAACTTTGTCTCCTCCCCTAAGGAGAAAGGAGCATGGTCAATTTTGTGTGCCAGTTTTTCTTGTACCATGTTTCAGACTCCTGATCACATACAGTAGTTGGCATCTTGTAGATCATTTCTAGATTTATAGCTTTTACAACAGCTGAGCTTGATAAATATGCAGATGACTTTCCCTCCAGCTTGTGGGGAAGATGAATGGTGGTTTGTTTCTCTTGTTGGGTGAAAACACTTGAACTCTATCATTTTACTATGTAAAGAATAACTTCATATTTTTTTAAGACCTATTTTAGATTTTGAGGACTTTATATCTTCTAAAAAAGGATGGTTTTGGTATCTAGATGTTAGGAAATAAATCTGAGAGTCCTGTTAAAGTTTCTGCTTTGTAATACTCTGCTTTTCTTCTTGTCACAGTAGACAAAGTGTCCTTGCTTGTATCTGTGACTAACTCTTCTTGTGTGTTAGACTGTCTTCTCGTGTGCTCAAGTCCTTTGCTACTGCAAATACCCCTTTCTCTCCTGCATTTTCTTTTCTCCCTATCATTCTTTAATATTGCCCATATTAAAAATAAAAATCAAATCCTGTGTCCCTTTCTAGTCACTACCTCTTTTCTCTGCTCTTCTTCATAGCAAATTCTCCTAAAGGCTTATCTCTAATAGCTGAGTCACTTTATCATCTCCTTTTCTCTCCTTAGCCCACCTTTGAGTCAGCCTTTATTAAGGGATGCAGCTTTCCAGAGGTGGTGCTCAGTTATCAGTCTTTATCTTACTTGACCTCTTAGAAGCATTTGGTACTGCTGACCATTTTCTCCCTCTTGAAGCAGTCTTTAGACTGCTGTGACTCCTCAGTCATTAACCTGTCCTCCCCTCATGTTTTCTGACTACTCTAATTTTAACCTCCTCTCCTTGACCTCTGCAGTTTGGAGTGCCTCAGATCACTCTACTCCACTCTTTTCCCATCTATGCTTTCTTTCTAAGTAACATCATTAGTTTCATGGCTTTAAATTCCATCTATGTGCTAACAACTGCCAAATCCACATCTCAAGCCCTAACTTCTTTCCTGAGCTCCAGACTTGTGTATCCCCTTGACTACTGGGTATGTTGCATACCTACAATGCATCTCAAATTTAATATAGGAAAAGCAATTTAAGAGTTCCTGTCCCTATGTCTTCCTCCCCCAACTCTTCCCCATCTTGATAAATGACTGAATCCTTAATTCCTGTCTGTCTTCATCCCATATTAAATCTATCGGTAACTCATAAGCTCTGTCACTTCTCACCCCCTCCCATGCTACAGTGCAGTCTGAACCATGCTTAACTTTGTCTTAGCCTTATTTGTCTCCCCATTCTCTCTCTTTCCTGTAGTTTTCCCATGTAATAGCCAGAATGGATCTTTGGAAAGTAGAAACTGGAATATGTCATTGCCTTGCTTAAGACCCTCCAATGACTTTCTATAAATTAGAATTAAACTCCATACTTAGAACTTACATGGCTTTATCCCACATATGTTTTCCCCCTCAGTTAGTTTGTCAATTCAAGGCCAGTCCTGATTCAAGAGATAGAGAAAGTTTTTATGAACTCAGTTTACACTTCCTGAGTTTCTATATGTACTTCTTCTGAGATTGATTTGCCTGAGTGCATCTGTGGTCTGGAAATTCTACTTTTCCATCTCCCCTTTCATGGTGGCCCTTTTAATATCTTTACAAAAGACAGGTGTAAGTTCATCTATCCCCAGTCTTACTGGTACATTGTCCCAGAATCAGAACCTTTCACTAGAGTATTGCTATTGAGAAAATGAATGTGTCTGCTGACTCTGTAACACGTGATTTTGCAATTTAGGTGGTGTCCCATTCTTTACCTTCAACAGAATTGAAGAGAGACTTTAATGGAGTTATTAACTGATAGATGATTACAAATAATTTTTGCTGATCTGTCATTATGATTTTTGGCATATTTTGAAGGAGTTCAGAGTTAAGGTTTCTTCTAGTCCTTTTTCTGTATTTATGTGAACAGATTTTCTTAACTCCTATGTTAGAGAAAATAGGAATAAAATGCTGAACTCTGCCTCAGTCTATCAATCCAGTTTCCGTTTATGAGTATATAAACTAGAGACATAAAACTAAAACAGTAAGCTCCTTCTAGTTCCGTACATTCAGATGTATTTACAATAAAATTTTGTCTTATAGTTATTTATCAAATCCTAACATATTTCTTGTTTTGGTCAGTTTTATACTACTATTATGATAATTTCTCAGTCTGAGAAGAAAGTTAATAAAGCCATATAAACAGAAAATTAAAATAATGTGTATCAATTTTAACTTTTTTGTTGTGGAAACTTATGGATTATGATAACACGATTAATAAGATTTTCAAGCTTAAAACTTAAGATATGGTTCTGTGGGATCAGGAAATAGAAATGAGAGTTAAAGGAGGAAAGGAAGTAAAAGTTCTTTCTGTTAAAGGAGTTTCTTCACATTTTTTGCATGATTGATGGGTATTAAATTGCTTTGCTATTTAGAATCCGTTGGATACGTTTATAAGAGATAAGTGTTTATTTTTAAAACATCAGTATTTATCAGTAATTACATTTTCTGCAACTATTCAATTTTGGAAAAATTTCAGATAACTTAAATGCAAGAAGAGCATTTTTTCCCCCCAAAAATTATTTGAGGAAAAATTCGATCAAAAATGTTTGAAGATCACAACTCAAGACTACATTTCCCTTTTCTCTGCTCAATATTTTAAAAAATATTTTTTTAATTGGTGAAATGTGTGCTCCTTAGTACATTTTTGCTGTTTATTTTGTAAGATTGCTGCCATCTGGCAGTACCAAACTCATTCTTCTGTTAATGCCCAGGTGCAGTATCTATACCGAGTGTTCTGCCGGCTATGTCCTGGTATTTCTATCCTTGCCCTCCATGGTCGACAGCAGCAGATGAGAAGAATGGAAGTCTATAATGAATTTGTCCGTAAGAGAGCTGCAGTGCTCTTTGCTACTGATATTGCAGCTAGGGGGCTGGGTAAGAAAACTTCCTACAGTGAAATTTCTGTGATCATGGGAAACATGATTTGCTTGTAAGGTGTATTTTGGGAAATATAATAGATTCACATAAGTGGGCTTTCTTTTCTTTCCTCTTATTTTGTAAGAGGAAAAATAAGTAAATTGATGAGAGTGGATTACCGTTAAGAATTTGTTGGTGAAAATTTCCATAATATTTGCATCTTTTGTGCTCTTACTGTTTTTTTATTGATAATTTTACCATAGAATCCTGAGGAACATATAAAACCAAAGGAAGATTAAACATTTAAAGACATGAAAAAAAACCTGTTTCTTTGAAAATTGGAAACTTGTTGATAGCTATTGTCACTCATTTCACAAGAAAAATCAATGAAGTCCATCTTTTTACCAACCATTCTAATTTTTATTTTAAAATCACTACACGTAATGTATTTAAATTTATTTTCAAAAAGCCGCTGTGTTAGTTTACAACTTGTGGCTTTGTGGCGGTGGCATGGGGTGGAAGTAATTAGAGAGGAAAACTAATTAAGAGGTAGGAAGGAGCAAAGGATGAGAATATATAGGTGGTAATTTGAATTCTTCAATCACTTAATTTTATTATATTTGTTAATTATGGCAAATTTTTAAACATAAGCAAAATAAGTTTAATGTCCTCTTATATACACATTATCCAGCTCTAACAATGATCTTTGTCATGATCCCCCTTTTCCTCCTGTCTGTCTTGGAGTATTCTAAAGCATATCTCAGGCATATCAGTTCATCCACATGTGACAGGAGATAGCAGCCAAATATGCATATTTTTAAAGCTCTCTGGGCTATTTTCTCAGCCCTATAACAACTCATTTCCCCACCCCCTCATCACTATTTGGCTATATAGTTTTGAAACATTTTGATTGTGTTTATATGTATTTATATGTCTCTGATTTTTTGAACCTAAAATGCTTTAGGTCAACAAAAGCAAATTTTGAACTGAAGTTTACTCCTTTTAAGGGCCAGATTCCTTTCTTAATTATAAAATAATTCTAAAAAATCACACGTACTATCTACTTACAGTGTCATATTTTCCTTGGATTTTCTTAAATCAGATAGCAATCAATGTAGCCCTTTTTGTACCCTATCTCTGTTGCATTTTACTCCCCTCTCTCCAAACACACTTACTGTCTTATGTTTGGTGTGTAAACTTTTAGTTGAAGGTTCTTTACCTGTAGTCCAAAGAGTCTGTGATAGAATTCAGTGGATCTGAGAACTCTGAAGAGGAGAAAATTACATATTTTCACTTAGCCTTTAACTGAAATATAGCATTATGAAGGTAAGCAACAAACTATTACAGTTTCAATAGTACCTATGACTTTGTCACTTACTGAAATCCTTGATGTTTTCATTTTGCATTAGTTTTTACAGATATCTTGGAATATTGTTTACACTCAGTCCTATTTAGATGTTATGGTGGTTATTAGACCCACGATTAGGTCATGTTAGTTAATGTAGTAAACAAGCCCATACATTAGTATATCAAATTCTATAAAAAATATTGATGTCTATAGTTTTTATTAGAAATGTTTTCTCTTGTAGTCCTATATGTTTTCATTTGTGCATTTAAAACATTATTTTGAGGAGTTCATAGGCTTCAACTATGGCACAAAATGTCAAGAGCCTGTGTTCTAGTTTATTTTTTAAAAAGTATTTTCTGTGGATATATTCATTAGCAATTTCTAGTATTATCTTGGGTCTTCTAGAAGTTCATATAAACAATATCGTTATACATACTAGTCTGTGACTTGCTTTTGAAGTCTTTCCATGTTGATGTATAAAGATCCAGTGTTTTTATGAAGAGTACCCTATAGTATGAATTTATGCAGTTATCTATTCATTCCTGTAAATAATGAACACTTAAAGTTGTTTTTTATTTTCCATTACAAACACTTACAGTGAATATCCTGAAGCTCTCTTTTGTAAATGTCCAAGAACTTCTTTAGAATATACCAGTATCTTTTTAAACTTTATTCTTAATTTTAATTTTTAATAATACACGTACATGGGTGTAAAAATGAGTTAAGGGAACATGCAGGCTCTGCTAGAAGTAACTCCTTAACTTTTATTCCCTCTTGTGTTTAGTTCCATATTCCTAAGTAATCTTATGTTCTGCCATTTTTAAATCTATCAAGTTTAGAAATTATCCAGAAACTTCCTTTTATTACCTCTCTAACAATCAACCGTCTTCTGCTACCCGCCATCTATTATATATTGTTATATCACGACTTCTGGTTAAATAAACCTTTTTTTATTTACATTGTTTTGGTTATAAATTAATTGCTTCTGAGGAAAGTGTAGTGTATTAGGGCTACTTTCTTTCTTATGCTTTCTTTTGCGATTTTCTTTGAGTTAATAATTAAGTTGTTACAAAATTTTGCTTAGTTTTCCATGTTCCCAGTTCTAATTTCTCTAATGTTCAAGCAAATGCCACATTCCTAGTTTACTAACAGTTCAGACACAGTTATGTTTCTTTTCCCCTTGGGACCTCCCTTTTGCAGCGTCTGCCTCTAGTTCTAATCTGAACTGGTTGCTCCATAAGCCGTATGCACGTTTCTCATCCTAGGACTCTTCTTTCTAGATCTCTGTCTTCTTTCTTGGCTTACCTTTTTTTTCTCCCTTTTTAATCTTATTTTCTAATACCTTCCTAAGCGTACATGGGAGGTAAATTTTGAGTCTTTGCATATCTGATAATGGCATATCTTTGAATGATAATCAGGTTGGGAATAGAATTTTAGTTTGAAATTTTCTCTCTAAATTTTACAGATATTTTTCATTGTCTTCTAGTAGTCAGTATTCTGTTGAAGGTGTTTGCTTTTCTGATTCTCTGATTCTTTTTTTTGTAACCTGCTTTTCTTTTTCTAGATATACTTAGGATTTTCTGTTCATCCAGTGTCCTGACATTTTATGATAATGTACCTTAGTGCAAGGTCCTACTTAGTTGTTGTGCAGGCATTCAGTGTACATTTTCACTCTGGACCCGTACTTTAATAGAATTTTCTATGATTAATGAAATATTCTACGTCCAGTACTGTAGCTAGTTGCCACATGTGGCAATCGAACACTTGAAATGTGGCTAGTGGAACTGAGGAAGGGATGAGTGTTTAATTTTATTTAATTTTAATTAAACTTGAATAGCTACGATATTGAGCAGTACAGAGACTCATCTCTTTCAGTTGTAAGATACTTACCTTTGAATTGCTTCTTGGTGTTTTGGTTAAATAACATTCAATGTTTATGTTATTTTGACTATGTAATTATTGTTTGCTGCTGAGGGAATTAGTTCCTTAGATTGTTTCTTATACTTTTTTTTGCAATTGTCTTTGAGTTAACAACTGCCTTATAAAATTTCTCCCCTTCCTCACCCTTATTTACTCTTTTTTTTTTTTTTTTTTTGTCTTTTTCGTGACCGGCACTCAGCCAGTGAGTGCACCGGCCATTCCTATATAGGATCCGAACCCGCGGCGGGAGCATCGCTGCGCTCCCAGCGCCGCACTCTCCCGAGTGCGCCACGGGCTCGGCCCCTTATTTACTCTTTCTAGAGGAGGATTTGACCTCTTTGATCTTCTAATTTCCCTGTTCTCTCCTATTGCCCATCTCTTTGTCCTTTTCCTGTTCTTTCTGGAGTATTTCTTTGACTTTATATTTCAACTTCCCTAATAAAATTAAAATTTTTAAGTGTATAGACCTCCTTTTTTACAGCCTCTTGTTGTTTGATGGATGCATGTTTTCTCTCTCTGAAGGCATTAAGTTTTTATGTTTTCTTCTCCACATTGTTTCTGTTTCTGCTCTGTAGCCTTTTCTCTGTCATTCATGTTTGAGGCTTCTCTCAGTTTTCTGCAATTAGATGTCTTTTTATATTTAGCAATGAGGCACCAAAAAAACTATTTGAAGTGATTTGTACATGGATGAGGCTTGTTGACTAATGGCCTTCATTGTGAGGGGATTTAGACAGAGTCGATCATTTTGTGGAAGACACAAAATGTTGAAGTATATTGTCTTCCAGCATTTAATCTCTCTAGGGAAGAAAACCTCAACCTCATGAGAATTGAGCTTGCTGCTGGCTCTCTGGAAGCCTAGCAAGAAAGTGGACATGCAGGCTTTCCCTCAATACCCCTGTTTTCACTCTGCCTCTGCCTTCTACTGCATCTGGTGTCCTGGGGTCTGAAGCCTTCCTCCAGATTAAGGCTCTTGGTCTTGAGACCCAACTATACAGGAGAGGGTAGGGGACTTGAGACTCTAAGTACTGCTTTCAGCCCATCTTCCTGTTTGTAGCATTGTGACATGCCCCTGCCTTCTGAGTCACCTGCTTACTTCAAGTCCTGAGAGAATTGTTCTAAATATCTCTGTTCTGTTTTTCTTGGTTCTTTCTCCACATACTGAAATTCTGCCCTTTTGAATAGATCATATGACTTAGTGACAGTTTTTCAAAAAAAAAAATTTAACATTTACATGTATATTTTTGTGGGGTACAGTTGTGTCGTTTCAATATATGCATATACTGCACAATGATTCACTTAGGGTAGACAGCATAGTTTTGTACCCATTAGTCCACCACTTCCCCCACCACCCCATTTCCCTCCTGGCCTCTGGTAACTGTTGTTCTACTTTCTACTTCTATGAGAGCCAGTTTTTTTTTTTAGATTCCACGTATGAGTGTATGACTTAGTGACAGTTTGATGCTTCTAAGTATCATTATCTTCCAATATCTTTTTGTGTGCTCAGCCCTTTTCCTTGATAGAAATTGATTTGAAATCCTTGCAGCAAAATCAAGGAGTTGAGAGCAGGATTCTCTGGAAATGAATGGAAACTTCTGTAGCCAGAAATATATATGGAATAATTATTGCTAGGAAATGGGGAGGGACCTAGAAAGACATTACTTGATAAAGGTGGGAATAGCAGGAAAAATAAACCTTCATTTAAATTTAGAAACTGGTTTTGTAGTTCACTAGGTCCCCATGAAAAGTGGTTCTTTTAGGTTATTAAATATCAGGGTATTTCATTATTTGTCTGACCCAAAGCAGCTTGTCTCTTCTATGTCAGATATGAAGAAATCTCATTCATACACTGTCATTAATTTAAGTTCACTTTGTCAAAGAAAAATGTTTATCTCTTGGTTCACACAATTAACTTTATTTCTAATAGGATTCACAGATGATCTGTTAGTTTGATGTGATAGTCATAGAAAGTTTGGGCAAGCAATATTGTAAAATATAAATAGTGCAGCAGGACAGACATTTAAACTGATTTTTTTTTTTTTTAAACTTGACATTCTTTCTTTGTAGATTTCCTGGCTGTAAATTGGGTTCTTCAGTTTGATTGTCCAGAGGATGCCAACACGTATATTCACAGAGCCGGTAGAACTTCCAGGTAGGTGTAGCGGCCCATTTCTTTGCTTTTGATGCTAAGTACAAAGCATGCTTCCCAACTGCAGACAAAGAATGGAAGGATTCAGGTACATTTAGTGCTGGTTTGGCATTTTGTGGTGTGAGTTGATAACAGCTTCACAGCTATTGTAAATCATTATGGCAGGTACTCGATTAGTGCTGAGAAGAATCCATGAAAAACTTACTTTAGTTTTATTTTAATCTTCCCTTACTAAACTTGTCAGTAGAACTGCTCACTGAGCATCATCTCATCGAATCCTAATGATCTCTCAGGTATAGGACCTACTATTCAAAGCTCTGTTTTCAGGTGAGGAAAAACTGAGTCTTTGAGCAGTTAAACAACTTGTTCAAAGATCTACAGAGCCAGTGCAAAGCAGTATGACTCCTCTAGTCTAGATCTTGTCCTCTTCTAGCGTATAGGCTCTAGTAAGAGGCAAAGCGGTGTGGAGTCATGAATTTTTTTCCTTTCTTCCTAGTGCAAGAATTAGAGGCATTGCTGGAGGCCACTCCCAAATATTTCTTTTTGTGCCCCTCTCCCCCAAACCCACCACTCCATGAAAGCACCCTTTGCTCAAGAGCTGTGGGAGAAATAGAACATAGCAAAGTCAGTCATTTGAAACTAAATGGCATAGAAAGGTATCTGAATTAATGAAAAAGGATTCTACGACATGTCATTGCTATTGAGGTTGCAGTGAAGCCTGGAGATGAATGCTTTTGGTAGAATTATAAATAGTTGACATCTTTCTGGATAGCATTTGGTAATGCTTATCAAAGCCTTAGAGTTCTTCTTTTTGCCTTTGTAATTCCGCATCCAGAAATGGATCTTAAGAAAATAGAGATGAGTAAAGTTTCAATAGAGATGTTTGTCTTACTAATACTTGTAATGTTTAAAAATTGATGGCAACCTAAATATTAATCACAATAAGGTTATGATTAGTTACAATTAGCCACAGATGGACTGTTTCTTTGGTTTTACATTTTCTCTCTCAAACCTGGATTATTGAGTATTTATGATATGGATTTCAATGTTGATCTCACTGGACCAACAGTTGCTTGTGATTTCAAGCCACAGGCTTTTGTTTAAGGGTTTCCCAGGGATGGCAAGATCTTTAGGCCCAAGCAAAGACTGTACTTTTCTGGCAAGCTTCTTTTTTCACCTGCCCTGTGCCTGTTTCATCAAGAGGCTCCAGGTGTGAAAGTTTCCTCTATCCCTTGCTCATCCAGGAAGTCCCTTTGGAGTTTAGTCTAAGATTTCTTTGGATCTGTAGTTTTCAGGTGGCTTTGGAAAAAAATATAATTTTTGTTTGTATATGGTAACTTCTTGTTTGTTTCAGCTGGTGAAGGTTTTCCTGTCCTTCTATGGCTTAACAAGAAGTAGAGCTCTTCTTTCCTATATGTTTTTTAATTTTCATAAGCGATGTTTGAATGTTTGAGTGTTTAAATGTTTTTTGATTGATTCACATTTACCCTGAGGTCATCTTCAAATATGGGTTATAATCAAAATGTACTCACTTAAATGTGTTTCTTTGACCAGCATGAAAGAAGGGAGAGAATAGTATAATAATAAAAGACTATTTAAAAATAGGGTTTATATCCTATAGGGTTCAAAAATATGTCTCTTAATTGCCATTTTTTAAATGTTTTATTTTTATTTTTAATTTTTGGGTGGGTATGGTGCATGGATCAAACCCTGGCCTTGGTGTTATCAGCACCACACTCTAACCAACTGAGCTAACTGGCCAGCCTCTCTTAATTGCAACGAGTGGTATAGTATTTTGAACAACAAGCAATAGAGTTAGAACTGGGTTCTGTGTATGATGTCATTGTGTATTCAGGCAAACTTGTCTTCAGGATTTTATTTCTTCTGGTATCTAAGTCAGGTGGGACATGGGTAGAAAAGCAGTGTGTTCTCTTTTCCATTTTATAAGAAAGTGCATGGTGCCTGAGTGGTTCTTAATCTGTTGGGTACATGTTTGAATTATTATTCATAGCGAGACATTCTGAGAAGTCATTATTTCTCCAGTGTTTAGTTCTCAGTAAATGTGTGGTATGTATACATGTGTACCTGTACTTATGTACACATCTGCATCCTATGGTCCTCTGGATAGGTAAGGTTGGATATGGTGTCTCACAGCATATTGGATGTCGGGCTTACATGCTCTTAGATGTACCAATGATATGGACCTGGATAGGGCAGACCAGACTGACTCCTTCCTAGAATACATTTAGCAGTATTTCAAAATGACTCTCCCTATATGAAGATTATTGGACATCTCAGTATACCAAGAAAAGGTCCAAGACGGAGAAGTATTTCAGGGTTCTTTGTTCCTGGAGAAGTTGTTGAAAATCTTATGTAGTTGAACATCTTATGGAGTTGAGCATGCTGTGGTGAGCATTAAATTGGGTCTTAATGACCGTGGAGAGGAAGAACATCACAATGATTGTGTCTGAAGAGAGAGAATACTAATTTGAAAAAAAAGTTTTAATGTAATTTTTAATGTAGTCATCAATTTTTAAAGTACAGCCTGTTTGACCTTTTGTAACAATTAAAAATATTTTGAATTGACTATTTAGATGTGTAGTCAGTGGAAAGGTTTAGCATATATAATGCTTATTTTGTTCTCTGGTAGTTTAAAAGTTGCCATTAATGGGCTTAGAGATAATTAGAAAGTTTTGTGGCCATAGGACTGAATAATTGAATAGAATAAAGGCTAAATTAAAATTTGAGACTAATTAAAGTCATGTGTTAGGCTGTAATTAAAACCAGGTTGCCAGATAGTATTTGCTTTTGGAATTGAACTGTAATATATGAATATAGGAAAATGAATTCGTTAGCAAATAGCTAAGATTTGGGGAATCTGTTCTTTCCTTTCTATACTTTAAATAAAAATAAGGGGTGATTCAGGTACTTGTTGCTTTGAAGTACTTATTCTGTTTTAATTTATTCACCTGTCTAAAATTCTTTTGATCTAGAGCCATCGAGAAAAACTTCCCTTTATTTTCCTTAACCACACACACACCTTAAAAAAAAAAAGATCTCCTTTAGGGACAAGTGAAGCAAGGGATATGAATATAATTTTATAAAGCTGTATCCTGTGGTGCATTCTACCACTTGAGAGATTCTCTTTAGGGCTTACAGTTTTTGGTACTCATAAAACCAAGCTCTTCCATTTCTTATAAAAATGCCCAGTTGGAAATAGAAAAGATCTGGGAATGAAAGGTAGGCACACCTCAGATACTCCTAACTTTTATAATGCTTTTATTTGGGTAGGTTTGGGGGGGCCTGTGGGAGTTTATGTATAACTATTTTCTTTTCCAGATCAGTAGAAGGTAAAATAATTTCAGCAATATTCTCGCTTAGCTTTATTTGTCTGGCTGCATTTTGTGACTCTCAGAAATTTCATGAGTAATTTGGGTAGCAGAATGTGATTCCACTAGGGGACAGCAGAGGCCAAGCCTTTGCATTGTACGCACACTGGCAGCAGTTTAGATCTTAACAGCAAATGTGAAGGTGGAAACTAGTTAAAATTTCCAATAACGTGAAGAGTTATGGTTTGTTTGTGGAAAATACTAGCACTTTCTGGAATAGATATGGGATTAAAAAAAGTTTCTTTAATTGGTTTGTGAATTGAAATAATAAAAGTGAAAGGACAATTTCCATGAGCATTAACTTAAAGGACAGGAAAATTTGCTAGTGAAAATTCTTTCTTTTATTCCTTTCACTTAGATTCGTGAAAGTCCTGTCTTCATTCTGCTCCTTCTAGATAGAGGCTGATGCTTCCTTATGTGGTAATTTGCCATTGTGTGTTGGTATCTAGGGTTTAAAGTTTTAATAGAAGTGCAAGGCAAATCCTTCATTTTGCATCTTGAAGGAGTGAGGAGCTGGTGTAGAGTATAGCTGTAGAGTAGATAGAGGACTGACATTTCTTAGCAGTCTACATTTTGTCATGAACTTACTTCCCCATCTTGTCTCCTACTGTCCATTCAATACAGCAGGTGGACCAATCCTTTTAAAACACAAGTTAGATCATGTGACTCCTCTGATGGCTTCCCATTTCATTCAGAGTGAAGGCCAGTGACATCCTGGGCCTATGCTGTTCATTCTCCCTTCTGCCCTTCCTTTTTCTGTTCTGCTCTTGTTCCCTGTGCTCCATACTGGCCTTGCTGTTTCTTGTACATGCCAGGCATGTTCTTGCCTTAGGGCCTTTATATTCACTGTTTGGCTCAAATGCTTCCTCAGGTATCCACACAGGTATCTTTCTTACCCTCCACCAACCACTTCTTTCCCTGCTCTGTATTTTCTTTTTTCCATAGCCCTTTCTGCCTTCAAATATGAATTTCAAAGTGTTCATGGAAAGATTCATATCATCTTTTAAATTTATTTTTCCACCAACTTTTTGAAGTACCCTCGTATACTAGAGCATTTACTTAGTATATTTTTTGTTTCTTTCTCCCTGTTAGATTGTAAGTTCCACAAAGGCAGCAGTGTTTGTCTAGTTTATTGATGTATGCTATGTGCTTAGAACAGGTCCTGGCATATAGCAGACATTTGAGATAATAAATCCGACTTATGAATAGATCTTACCTAATATGTTAATTATCTATTGCTGTGTAACAAATTGTCCCATGGCTTAGTGGCTTAAAGCAATAATTTACCTCATAGTTTCTGTGGGTCAGGAATCCAGGGGTGGCTCAGCTGGGTCCTCTGGTTCTCAGTCTATCACAAGGCTCCAATCAAGGTGTCATATGGTACTTTAAGCTCAACTAGGGTTGGATTTGTTTCCAAGCTCACTCACATAGTTGTTGGAGATTCATTTCCTCCCTGGCTGTTGGTCAGAGGCATTTTAGTCCCTTTTTATATGGTTGTCTTCATAGGGCAGCTCACAACTTGTCAACTGACCTCATCAGAGAGAGCATTATGAAAGGGCAAGGAATTGAAAGGTGGAAGCAGCAATATCTTTTATGACCTAGACTTGTACGTCACATTCCATCTTATCTGCAGTATCCTAGTGGTCACACATCTGAGCCTATTCACTGTGTGTGAGGTAACTACACAATGGTGTGAATACCAGGAGGTGTGGATTATTGGGAATTATCTTAGAAGCTACCCATCACACCCAGTATCAAGTTTTATTAATAATTTTAAGGATAAAGGCAATCTCGAGTTATAGGTGAAGCAGGAAGAGGTCTGGGACCTCCATTACAGCCCCAGGTATTTTCTTGCCACATTAGGGTGTACTCTGCCCAGCCTAACACAGAAGACTCTAACTGATGTGTGTGACATATCACTTACACAGATGGGCCATTTGTATACTCAGGTGCAGAGCTCACTAGAGAGAAATATCCACTGAATCCATGGATTGTGAACAACTCTGGTACATTCTATTAAAAGCCTCTCATAGATGAGGACCCTCATGCTAACAGCGTTTGTCTCCCAGGAGGTCTGTCAGTATGTTTACGAGGAGATTTGACTTTGGCCATATCACTTTTTTGTTTGTTTGTCTGGCATCCTCCTCCCTACTTACCCCTATACCACATGGGGAATGAATGGATTGTGGCTTAGCTATTTACTTCTCAAAATTTGATAAATATTTGTGTAAATAATGGGTGAACTCATTTAGCCTGTAGAGCAGCCTTATGAAAGAGGTTTTCTTACTAGGAAACTTTTTCTCAGAGACTTGAGGTAAAATGTGTCTAAGATTACTCAGTTGAGTAAGTACCAGGCCTGGGATTTATACTCAGGTCTTTCTGATTCTATAGCTCATTCTTGCCAATGTGCAGCTGTTTACATTTAATGGATTCTAGTGGGTGCTGCTCCTATGCAGGGCTTCTAGAATGCATGAAAGCCAGGTACTTGGAGAAGGAAGGTTGATGTCTTAAATTTGCTGCCATTTGTGGTCATGAAGATAAACTAAAAATGTAGTCGTTTTCTTTCTTATTTGGACTGTGAGAGCCAGATATCCCATAGTTGTTCAGACATTGTCTTTAAAAGTCAGGAAACTTAGGTCTGAATTTGATTTTGTCACCTAATAGCTGTGCACCCTTGGGTCAGTTTTTAAATTCCTTAAGCCTTAGTTTCTTCTCCTGTAAAATGAGGTAATCATATCTAATTCTCAGTTGTTTCCTGAAAGTACAGTTTTAGGTAGAATCAGTACTGCTTTTATTTGAGTTTTATTTTTATTCTTATGTATTAAAATTTAGCTTTAAAAAAACCTTTTTTGGGGGAACAGAGTTGATAGAATTTAAGATTTCTACCCTTTGTGAACTCTATAAATCCATTTTCTTAATCAGTGTGCTAGAAGCTTTCCATGCAGTATGTATTAACTGGCTTGGTTTCTTTCCAGTTATTTTATGGAGAACTTAATTTGTCACTGTTGAGTCTATCGTGATATACCTTTTTGTTATTTGAGATATTAGGTTGCAGATGACTTACTTTTTCCCAGAATATTTCCAAACCTATTCTTTTTTCTCCTTAGAATCCAGTGTAGAGTGTTTAGACATCCTGTAAGTCAGAGATACCTTCTTTCCTGGAATCAGCTCTCTTTTGTACCATATTGTGTGGGAGGAACAGAACAGTTGGACTCAGATTCCTTATGGCTGTCTTTCTGCATCTGCATGACAGACTGCACTGTTCTTTCATAGTGACATGAAATCTTGGGGATGGTTGCCACAGGTAAGGCTGAGGTATAGGGAGAATGGGAAGATTCAGGGAAGGAAAAAGAGAAGGACTGTGGAATAGAGTGTAATCAACAAATGTTTCCCTTTCTCCACCTCTTGATTATGCTTGTGTTATGAATAATGACTAGTATATTAATAGTCACAGTTGTAGAATTTCATATCCTAAAGGGACCTAGATCATCTTATTCAAATGTATAATGTGTAAATAAGAAAATGTAATAGATCGCAATAAAATCTTATCAAAAATTGTATAGCTAATGAATAAATAGTACGACAGTACTGGAACCCACTTCTTTTGGCTCCAAATCTAGTGTTTTATCTCCTCGTATAACATCTAGTGGTCACTTGCTTTCCTTTACTCACCAAATATTTATTGAACAACTGTTAGGGACACATGTGTGTGTTAGGGACACGTAGCACATTCGTACATCCTCAGATTTAATGGTCAAGATGTGGAAATACACTAATTTGGTAGTACTAGGATGTGTGTTAAATGAAGTAAGAGTGATATAAGATGTCCAAAAGCATATAGAGTTAGTTTTTTACTTATTTTTGTTAACTTGTATTTTATTACCAAAGTAATGCTTATTCGCCATGCAGATTCTAGACAATAATGGGAAAACAATTAAAATTATTTAAAATCTACCACCCAGAAAGTTTTTTTTCGTGTATGTTTGTGTGTATGTATTTTTTCAGATTACAAAAATGGAATTGTGCTAAATAGACCCTTTTGTAACTTGACCTGTAATCTGGGACACCAGGTGGAGAGAACTTGGGGTGACTAGGCAGTTATTAACAGGGCCAGATCAGGGCAGGGTGGAGTGTCTGCTTATACCTCTCAACTACTGTTAGAGACTTTATTGGAATGGAGTTGATGTGTTAGAGAATTTGAATTGAAGTTAAAGGGTTATTGGCTTTTGGGTAAAAAGCAAATTATTGCCAGAATGGCAGGGCTTTTTTTTTTTTTTTTTTTTTTTTGCTTCTCTGGCCATAGTTTGAAGGTTATTTTAATGGAAGAATTACCATGTGCATCCAAGTCAGTGGTCTGAATCTCCTATTTTAGCCAAAAATACTAGTGAGCTGCAGGATGTGGAGATAAGCTTTTTGGTATTAGTTAGACAGTCATGATCAACCTACTGAGGATCCTTGTTTCTGGACAGCATGCTGGTATAATTGAAAAAGCAGTGGATCTGAAGTTTAAAGTCTGATATGTAGTGACCAGCTGATTTTAGGCCAACTTCCTGGTATTTTGGGAACTTTATTTTATATTTGTGTCCTCTACTGATTGTTTGCTTTTAACATCAGCAAATTAATGTAAAACGAAGTTCTTTGTAAATTTGGATGAGCTGCGTAAACACAACATGGCATTAATACTAATGGTGAAGATGAAATTTTTGTTTCAGATGCAGGGCTTTTTTATATGGTGCCTATATATGTCTTAAAATAATCTATTATGGTGACTACGGTTAATATATTATATTCTTGAAAATTGCTCAAAGTGAATGTTAAATATATTCTCACCACAAAAATAACTCTGTGAAGTAATGCATATTTTGATTAGCAAGATTTAACCATTCTACAGTGTATATATACTTCAGAACATAATGTTGTATATAATAAATCCATACAATTTTATGTCAATTTGAAATAAATTCTAAAACAAAAATCTGTATATGTGGAGTTTTAAAATGTAAGTATTATGAAGAACATTTATTTCTCTTGTATATATATTTAGCCTTAGGCCATGGATATTGCTTTTGAAGTCTGAAAGCTACCTCATGGGTAAATAGACTTTATTCTTATAAGCATTAAAACAAAGTGAAATGGCTTATGCCTTCTTTATAAAAAGAGCTTTTATTCTTGAAAACTGGAAATTTTTTAGTATTAGTGTGTAGGAGATAATTTGTGCTTTACGTTGTTTCAGGGAAAAGACATGTATAATGTAAAATAGGTAAAATGGCCAGTGATGATCTTTTTAATAGATGCTTGCCTTGTGGGATTTGGCTTTGGATATTATTTTCCATTTTCCTTTGGGGAAACTAAACTGCACTGTTACAGTCTGTCTTAACCTTGTGTGGCCTTTTACATACATATTCTGTTAGCTATAGCTTTAAAAGGTTTGTGCGTGGCCCCTTTGTGACTTTAATCCCAATTCGTTCTCACAAATTCTCTCCGGGTGCATGAATGGGTAAATAAGATAGATATAGATGACTGGCCACATTATTCCTGCTTATGAGTCAGAAGAATCTCAGAGAACATTCAGTGGATGCCTTTTTGATGTCAGAGAGTTCTCTTACCCCTTTGCCCTAGTTCTTGCTCTATGTAGACTTGTGGGCCTATTTATTTTATCATGCTGTCTCTGAATTTTGTATAGAATGTTGAAAGGGTTGACAATCTTTCAAACCACTGTTTTCCCTCTTCCCTGATTTTTCCTGTTTGGGCCACACAGAGTAAACCTTTCTACTTCTGAAGGCCTGAGGGCATTTTGGTAAGTGTACTGCTTAGTGGTCAGTATTAACTGATTTTGTCCTCTTTGATCCTTGACGTGTCCCTAGTGAGGTCTTGGTGCTTCAGAAGTTGTGATGTCCCCAAATATCTCGTCTGCTTAGGGTGTCACCTCTTTATGTTATACACTAATAACTTATGCCTTCATGGATGGCTTAGCCCAATATTGCTGAAGCAAATCCTTTAAATTCATATTTCTTTGTAGTGAATAGATATGAAAAACTTTCAGTCATATTATTCTGTGTTAAAATATAATAAAGAACGTATGTGGTACTACTTTTTCAGTTATGAAATATAGTTAGTAAAAGGATTAAGTAAGTTGTATGTTCAGCTTTACTCTTTCCTGCATTAACTAGAAAAAGCAAATAAGCATGAAGACAAAAGTATACAGGGGATTCTTAAATGCTGCCTTTTCCCCATGGAAACCTTGACTCTCCCATCTGTATCCCTATCCCTAATGTTTGACTAATTCCTAATTATTTCTGTGGGTCTCAGCTTAGATGTCATTTCTTCAAGGAAGTTTTCTTGTCTCCTAGACTACATTAAGTAGAGCTCTCTGTCATACTTACACGTAGCTTCCTGTATGTCTACTAGTTCACTCATAACACTTGATTGTTATTACTAGTTTTAATTACTGGTTTTAATGTCTGTCCCTAATAGCTTTGTAACAGCCAGGACCATGTCTTTTTTGTGTGTGTGACCAGTAAGGGGATCGCAACCCTTGGCTTGGTGTCGCCCGCACCGCGCTCAGCCAGTGAGCACACCGGCCATCCCTATATAGGATCCGAACCCGCGGCCTCGGCACTCCCAGCACCGCTGCGCTCCCAGCGCCGCACTCTCCCAAGTGAGCCACGGGGTCGGCCCCAGGACCATGTCTTTTTTATCTCTGTTTCAGTGCCTAGCCTATAGAGGATCTTTAATAAAATGTGTTGAAAATTAATGAATGAACTTGAAGAAAATTTAACATTTCGATAAGTTTTATATTTTCCTGTCTGAATCTGTGTACACATAAGGATATTTACATATTTATCTTATGAAAATGAGATTAGACTAGAGTTTCACCTTATTCATAGGAGTTGAATTTTAGAGCCAACATGTCAGGTAAAAATTGCCCTTCAAATCTTACTTTTTATTTTTGGCAGCTGGCTGGTACAGGGATAGAACCTGGACCTTGGTGTTATCAACACCATGCTCTAACCAACTGAGCTAACTGGCCCGAACTCAAATTTTAAAATGCAGTATAGTACCATCTCTCAGCAAATCATCAAAGTCAGTTTTTCCTTTCAGCATTCAATGATAAAGGTCTTACAGTGGTATTCAGTCTCTCCATGCAGAGGCATCCACGGTCTTCCAAAAACAGGATCTTATGTACCTTTTTAGCAGTCTTTCCTGTTGTCCATTTATGTACTCCAGCTTTGGTGTTCACTCTTTACTAAATTTGCCTTGTACTTTCTGGTTTCTACTCCTTTGTTCATGTAATTCATCTTTGGGATACCTTAGCTTTTTCCTTTCTGTCAAGGCCCACCTGAAATGCCATCTGCCATGACTGTTTGCTTTGGTGTTCACTCTTTACTAAATTTGCCTTGTACTTTCTGGTTTCTACTCCTTTGTTCATGTAATTCATCTTTGGGATACCTTAGCTTTTTCCTTTCTGTCAAGGCCCACCTGAAATGCCATCTGCCATGACTATTTCTGTTTATCTCTGGCTAGCCCTGAGTGAACTCTTTTTACTTCTGTGTTGGTGGCATTTATTGCTGTGGTTGACCTTCAGCACTTATTTACAATTCTGTGACTGTTCTCTTGACTCTCTTGCTTCTGTGTTTTTGTCTTTCCTACTCAACTGAGCGTTAGATAACAGAAGACAGGGATTTTCATCTTCTGTTTCTTTGTGTTCTTCAGTTTATGCCTGACACAAAGTTTCTCAGGAAATAGTTTATTTGGTTAATTATAAAAATTTCCCTTTGTATTTTATAGCTTGAATCCTGAAGAGAGTGCTTTGAGATTTTTTTCTTTTGTTTAATTAAAAATATTTCCCCAAATACCCAATTTCATTGTCTGTTTTACTAGTTGCATGTCATAGCTGACACTAAGGTATCAGGAAGTCTGTATGCACGTAACACAAGAAGCTTAAGTAACTACAAGATGCCTTGTGGCCCATGTTAGTACAAATTTCTGAAGGTGCAAGTCTGAAATAAGATTTTACTAGGTGAGGGAAGAGAAGTTACATGGATTGGAGGTATGTGTTTTATCTGAGCAGTGATCCATTTCTTATAACTGATGTCTCTGAACAACTTTATACCCAAGGTATAAATAAAATTCCCAGGAAGATTAATTGATTTCTTTAATATGTTTGCTGCCATGTTCATTAAATGACTGATTTTATTAGATCCTCTAGTGACTTGAGCGAGAAATCGTCTCCATGCTATAGAAGTAGACATTTATTTAAGAAATGTCTTTTGGTTGGTTTCTTTCTTTAAGATCTAGCTCTTGTACTGTGGCACAGCCTAAAAGTCACTAGGAATTATAACGAGTGATGAAAATTTGATATGAGGCATTCAGAGCCCTAACTTTCTGCTGCCACAGAAGGTTAAAAACTGGTATTCTTAATATTTACCAGTTAGATGAATTTGCTTCTGCGTTTTTGTTCATCATACTGTTAAAATGTAAAAAGCAGATTGCATTGATACAGATTTTCTTCTTGTTTAGGTACAAAGAGGATGGTGAAGCTTTATTAATTTTGCTTCCCTCAGAAGAAAAAGGGATGGTACAGCAGCTTCTCCAGAAGCAAGTACCTGTGAAGGAAATCAGGTAAGAGCTACGTGTTGTCTTTATGTTATTATTAGGAAAATATAGGACATGAAATTACTGTGCTTAATTATGTATACCAAATTCCCTTCTAATCCAATCAGCTGTCTGGCTTGTGACTTAAAAAAATAAAGACTATTTTTTTTTTATTAGAACAGTTTTAGGTTCACAGCAAAATTGAATAGAAAGTATGAGATTTCCTACATACACCATGCCCCATACATGCATAGCCTCCATTTACCAACATCCCCTGCTAGAGTGGTACATCTGTTACAGTTGATGAACCTAAACTGACACTTCATTATCACCCAAAGTAAGTTTATGTGAGGGTCAGTCTTGGTGTTGTATACTCTACAAGTTTGGACAGATATGTAAAGATGTGTATTCACCATTATAGTATCATACGGTATTTTCACTGCACGAAGAAGTTCTGTGTTGTCTATTCCTCTCTCCCCTCATCACCTCAGCCCCTGACAACTACTAATATTGTTACTGTTTCCATGGTTTTTTCTTCTCAGAATGTCATACAGTTGGAATCATACAGTATGAAACCTTTTGATATTGGCTTCTTTTACTTAGTAACATGCATTTAAGTTTCCTCCTTGCTTTTTCATGGCTTGAGAGCTCATTTCTTTTCAGTGCTGAGTAATATTCCATTGTCTGGATGTAACAGTTTATCCGTTCACCTGCTGAAGGACATTTTGATTGCTTCTAGGTTTTGGCAATTATGTATAAAGCTTCTATGAATACCCACCTGGATGTTTTCAACTCCTTTGGGTAAATACCAAGGAGCATGATTACTCGATAATAAAAGTGTGTTTGGAAGACAGTTGGGCAGTTTCTCACAAAACCAAAAGGGGCTACCGTTTTGCATTTTCACCAGCAATGAAAGAGTTCCTGTTGCTCCACATCCTTGTCTGAATGACAAGTTTCAGTCTCACTTGTATTTGGGCTGTTGAAATGCTTTGGCTTGATTTCTCTAAAAATAATTTGGAGGGTGGTTAGATGGAGGAAGAGTGGTCGAGGAGGTAGAAGAAACAGAATTGGCCACAAGTTAATAATTGTTGAGGCCGAGTGAAAGTTTTCTACCTTTGTATATTTTGAAATTTTCTAAAATTAAAACAAAAAAAGGAAAAACAACCTCATCCACCACCACGCATTATCACCCCAGCTTTTCAGGAACAAAGTGGTTCAGTCTAAAATCAGGGAAACAAGTGGGGTGTCTTGTGAAACCTAGAATTTTTCTCTCCTGTAGCCCCGGTGGGCAGAGTTAAGTACCATCCCTGTTGTATTATGCCTACTTTCCAAATAGAGAAGTCAATATTTATATTCTTTTGCTATTTGTTTATTACTTAAGATTGATTTTGTGTTATTTGACTAAAAATGAAAGCAGTTATAAAAATGATATTAGACTTCACTCTATTTTATTGAGGATCCATCTCCCATGGGAGACTCCTTTCTATTTTTGTAGAATTAAGAAGTAACTAGGGCTAATTGCGGTGTTAATCTAAGTATCTTTCACTCACTCATCAAGGGATGTTTAGAGAAAGTGTCTGTGTCATTTCCTTTCTCTTTTGATATTCGTTAAGAGAATCAAATTTATGTCCTGTGTAATTTTGGTCTAATCTGGGTCATAGATGAGAAAAAATGTTACACATTTAAAGATAATACTAAGGAAGATAGGAAAAGATTGTGCACCATTTTTAGTCTCTAAAATTGAAATATTTTTATTTAACCTTTATCTTTTTGTTACAAAGAATCAATCCAGAAAAACTTACCAGATGTCCAGAAAAAACTGGAATCCTTTTTAGCCCAAGATCAAGATTTAAAAGAAGGAGCACAAAGGGTAAGTTGTTTTTGAATTGGATACATTTGTTGGAGTGGAATTTATGATAAAATTAAATTTCATCATCTTCTGTTCCTTCTAGGTTGCATGCTCATGTTTCAGATATTCAAGCAGTGTAATTTTCAGATAGATAAGTCTAACTTATTCCTTAACTTTGAAAAATGGTTTTCTGTTCATTTGCTTGGTAGCTGGCTAGTGTGGGGATTCAAACCCTTGACCTTGGTGTGTTACAAGGCTGTACTCTAACCAACTGAGCTAACCGGCCAGCCTGAAAAATGTTTTTTATATTAACCTGAGAAAATCTCTATTTGTCTATAGTCTTAGAAAAGACATATGGAAAATCCTCTTAAAGATAATTTTTAGATGCATGATGGCCTGGTTTCTAGTATGTTTTTAAAACATACTAGTATGATTTGAAAACTGTGGTCATTAAAAAAAAGTAGTAAAATGGCCTTTGAATTGTCATCTACAGTTACTCTAGTATAAATTACACTATAAAATTAAAACTTTGAAATAAAAATCCTCTTTAAAAAGTATGTTCTCTTGTATAAGAAATGTAGGTTTGAAATGAAAACAAATTTACATGGGTTGCAATTTAAAATGTATTTGCTTTTAAGATATTAACTTTCATGAAAGATTTGAATGGATGTTCAAATTAAATAACATACTGAAGAAGCAAAATTTCTGAAACAGAGGAGGAAGAAACCACAGTAATAATATTCTGCCAGTTCCCCAAGATGGGTTTTTACCCTGACTCTGAGGGAACAGGTATAACAGTCTATTATTTGCTTAAAATTGATGGAAGTGTCACAACAGTGGTAGCGGGACTGAATTTAAAAAGTAGGCTGCTTCAGTTTATCCTAAATCCCTATTCTGTCCCTCCCTTGAATTCTTAAACATATATAAAATTAATCATAGTATTTGAATAGGAGTAAGAAAAAATATTAATATTCAAGTTTCATGTACTATAGTTTTAGAAGATTACTTACAGCTCTTTCAGAAAAATTACTTAGGACTAGATGACAAGATGCTATTAGTTTTTCAGTAAATTAGGTGCTCTGTCTTTAAATGTGACCCAGAAAAATATTTGTAGCCTTAGTTTCACTTCAGCTGCTGAAATGAAATGAAATGTTTTGACTGCAGTTTGAGTGATTTGAGAAGCTCATATTAAATCCAAGAGTTATTCTGTATCTAATACATGTCAGTATACTTGTGCATTGCAAAGATACATTGCTAACCATGATGTTTGACATTTGTTCATGCACTTTTTATCATGCGAGCATCATAAAATGATTTTTGATCTGCGTCTAAATAAATGAGATTTTCTATTAAGCCAGTGCTGCAATTCAGCAATCATTTAATTGCTCACTGTGTGCTTTGTACATTACTTTGTGAAGTGAGAAGGTATTAAACGAAGTGGAAGATTAGGTTAGGTGTACTTGTAAAGAACCTTATATTGTTCATGAATTTGGACATATTTGAAGGAAATTTAAATAGTTTCTCCTTTATTTGTTGAAGCATTGAATTGTAGGTGCCTACAAAATTGGATGACCAGGGTGATCCACAGTTGTACTCCTGCTTCCGCAAAGCCTTATTTAAATTTAGTTGCTGCTATATTACTTTTAAAGATGATTTTGAATTGGATATTTTCCCCATGTAATAATACATAGACTTCTGCATTTACAGCTCTTATTATATTTTCCTTTGTTTCTATTGTTTTTTATACCCTCTTTCTCCTCCACTATGTAAACTTATGAAGGCTGAACTGTTTTGTTTGCCTTTATATCACTCATAGAAGCCAAGGGTTTTCCTCAGGAAAAGCAAATGGATACATGATTATACAATTCTTTCTGTACCATACATCCAATATTACATATTTCTGATTCTTCCTTTGTAATGTCTCTTCTGAAACTGTCATCATGAGAATAAGGTAGTATAGGGTTTTAAAAATTCTTTACTTCGTTCAAGTACATAGTCATTTATTTAGAAGTAGCTCTTTACAGGTGTGACTTAGAGGACTCATGCTTGAATACCATTGTAAGCTAGCTTATCGTTTAGATCTCTTTTATGATAATGGATATTAACATACATTTATGGAGCACCTACTGTGTAAGATGTGTTTGTTTTCTCATCCCAGCTATTTAGATTTGCAGCAAACTTGTATTAACTTGTGAATCTTATTTATGTTCCTCAGAATTTTAAACATAATAGTATGCAAGGAACTTTAGTTTAATGAATGTCATGGTTCTTGAGATTACATTTTAATAAACTGGGGAAGTGCTATGTCATATGAGGCAGGAACATCTGTTTTCATAACAGTATATCCTGCACCAGTGCCTGGTACATAGTTAATGCCCACGGAGTCTTTGGATGGCTGTGTGAATGAATAGATAAATATTGTTACACAGGGTTGGTAGCAAGTAATTAACTGGTTAGGCTGTTGTGCAACCATCAGGACTTGAGTTGCTTGAGTTTTTAAAAGCTCCAAGTTGACTTCAAGGGCATGGAAAATTTAATTACTTTGAGAGCCTTTTCTTAAGTAATAGGTGCTATCTTACTGTCTTTTAAGTGGTTGCTGAGACAAGGGACTCTTCTACTTTTGGGGTGCCAGCCGTTTCAGCTGTCATATTGGAGAGACAAAGAGGAAGCAAGATTGAGCACTAAGCTATATGGACCTCATCATATATATCACCAGTAGTCTTTGGCATCTTCATAGGATTTCGCTGCCAGTAAATAATTCTCTGTGGGATTATTTTACTGCTTATTGGAAGTCAGTGTCACGATTACTTGTTTTATACTGAGATGCACTCTGAGAAAAGGCAGTATAAAAGTGCATTTGTGCTAAGGAAATTCATTTTCTCCAAGAAAGTGGAAGTCAGATTTCATGTTCCTTTGGGGCCACACAATAAAACCCTGTCTACTTTCCAATTTAGGCAAATATATTCAGGCATCTGAGACTTGATAACATGTAATGAGTGTGGGGCATTGATTACTATGAGAAGAGGAGGGTAGAAAAGATTAGGCTGCTTCACTGAGATCTACTGGCAGCGTTTTTACTGAGAGTGGATATAAGGATGTCACCTCTTAGTTTTGGGGAGTGAATGCCGGAGAGATCTGCTTTATGTCCTAACAGTTCAAAACTGCAAACTTCAAACTTTTAAGTTTTCCTTCACAGATCATGCTGTTTTATCCTTTTAGCCTTTACTCATGCTGTTAATGTCTGTTTGGAATACCCTTCACTTAGCTCCTTCTTGGCCTAATTAACTCATGATTTATTACGTTAAGGGTTGTTTCATCTGGGAAACTGCCTGTACAGTTCTGGTTATGTATGTGTACCTGTGGTTTCCAAAGAGCAGGATGATCCTTTGGCATACAAGAAAGAAAATACTAGGTTTCGTATTTATATATTTATCTTGAGAGAAAAAACACTAAGCTTTTCTAATATTAGTTGCTTTGACACCGTCACTGTTTTCTCATATGTTGTTATATATAATATAAAAGTATAAAAATGTTATATATAATATAAAAGTGTAAGAGTGGGAGTTAGTGAAACACAAGGGGTTTGTATCAGTATCTGTACTTATTTGTTGGTTTTCTGCATACAGCAGTGTATTTTAATTTGTTGTGTGTGCTTGGTTATCTTAAACATCCAAATTTTGTGGTTATCCTCCGTGGTATAAAAGCATACTGGACATAATTAAGTCAAAAGTTAACTAATATTTCTACCTTGCTCTTGTACAGTGTGAGACCCTTGGAACACTTTCCCAACTCAAATGTTACCATTTTCAGTATTTTAGTTTCACATTTTCTCCTACCTCCAGTTTAGTCACTCCCTCCCCCTCAGAGAGCAGTGCTTATTATTTAAAACTACAGCAACATGTTTACTTACTTGCTCAAGTCTTTCTTGTGACCTACATTTTCCTTTTGGAGTTAGTTTTCTTCTTAAAATACCATTTTTTAGTAGTTTTTTCAGTGAGGGAAGGGTATGTTATTAGTAAATCTTTTTGTGTCTGAAAATGTTTTTCTTTTACTCACAAGTGTTGGAGTCATTGGGTGTTACAATTATCTTTGATCTATTATCCCACTGTCTTCCAGCACATGCTACAGCTGGTGTCAGTCTAATTGTCAGTGTTTGTAGTGATTTGTCTTTCTGATTGCATTTAAAATTTTGTCTGACTATTCAGTGATTGTTCTTGTACTTCCTGAACCTGAAGATTCGTCTTTTTCACCAGTGCTAGAAAATTCTCAACATTGTTTTCTGTATTTAAACTCCAATTTGATATATGTTGTCTCTTCATTTTGTTCATATTTTGTAATCTCCTTTTTATATTTTCTGTGCTGCCTTTTTGTTTAATTCCTCAGATTTATCTTCCAGTTTACCTCTGTCATCTTTTTGTGTACCTAATCTGTGTTTTTAACCCAACCATTGATGTTTAAATTTCTGTGCTGATTTTTCATTTCAATGGGTTATATTTAGTGCGTTTTTTAGTCTGCCCTAAGAAAAAGGTACTATCTCATTTTTTCTCACAGTTTTGATTTCTTATGTTTTTTAGTAAATGCTAAACTTAATAGAATTATGAGGTAGATACTCAAAAAAATAATTATCTAAATTTCTTGGGAATGTAAACTCCTTTGACACTGAATTTTTTTTACAATATTTGTTAATTTAAAATAATAGCAAATGCTGCTTGCTAACTTAAAATGGTTTTTAATGAAAAATAATTGTCTTCTAAAATAAAAATTAGTGAGAAAATGACACCATTATATATTGTTAACCATACAAATCTCTTTAACATCTGCTGAATAGAGTTGAAAACAGTTGGATTATAATAATATTTTCTGAGTTTAATCTGTTGCAATATATTCCTTTGAAGGATATTAAGAAAGTCTGGCCTTGCACAGATTTATAGTTGGAAAGGGAGGAATGTGTTAATACCCCTCTCAGATGTGTACATTCTTCTTTGATAGCACACCAGAACTCAACCAGTGATAGTTTCATATAAATTCTGAAACCACATCAATGAACCTTTTGTTCTTTGTTACAGTCAAGTCCATTGGTCTGTCTTGTACTCCAAAAAGGCCTTTTAACTGTATTTTTTAACCTCATGTTTTGTTTATTTGGAAAATATTCTCTGAGTTATGCAGATCTTCCAAATACTGACCTATTTCATTTTATAAGTATCAAAACCACATTTATTATCACCAATGGTCTCATTAGAAAAATCTTTTTTGGGAAGCTATCCAGTGCACAGTAGATACAAATTTCCCACAATCAAATTTGCTCTTAAAGCTTGAATTTTATCATTGGCAATAAATACTGTCAGTTTTCTTTGAAGTAATAAGCTCACTTTGTGCATTTTTGAGGAGATGTCTGTAATTGACCAAGGCTCAAAACCATTGTCAGTGCCCTCCTGCCAGAGACTACCAGGAACACACCTGTAGTGGACTGAATTATGTCCTCCCCCAAACTCACTGAAGTTTAAATTGTGTCCTCCGAGTTTTATGTTTTAGAATCTTAGCCCACACTGTGACTGTTAAGAGGGTGGGAAATCCTATTATGGTAATTGAAAGGTGGAGCCTTAAATAGGTGATTGGATTGTAGGACCATGCCATAGTGAATGGATTAAAAATGGAGGTCAAGGGCGTGGTTCTGGGGGCTTTAAAAGAAGAGGAGAGTCTGTCTTGCTCTCTCTGCTTCAACCATCTTGCTATGTGAGACCCTTGGTCACTGTCACCACCATCAGATGGACTTTGGAATTCCCAGCCTCAGAAACTGTAAGCAAACAAATTTCATTTTCTTCATAAATTTCCCAGTTCCGTGTACTTTGTTATAAGCAACACAAAACAGACTAATACACCTGAGGTTGAACAAGTTGGGTTAATTACTTGTGGTGGCAAGGGAGAATGCACACCATGAAGAACCATGGGGCATCTCAATAAGAATTTATTAGACAGGACTTACTGTAGGACTTGGATTTATGTTAAATGATTCAGTGGAAGGTTAAAAGAAGGGGGCCGTACTCTGGATTAGATGCTGTGGGGTAATTGGGGTGATTCTTTTACTGGTTTTCTTAATAAATCTCATTTAAGGAGGAAGCAATAAATGGAGGCTAAAGCTTTAATTGGTGAAGGAATTGTGGTCACTCTTATTAGCTAGGAAAGGAGGATGTTTAGTCATCTTGTGGTTTGGGGAGTGTTGATGTTTTTATTTTTGTTTTTGTCTTGACCCATCATGGTCAGTGTCCTAGTCTGATGTTGATGTTCTGTTTAACAGGAGAACATGAAGGCTTAGTTGTGAGGGTCAGGTCTTAGCAACATCAAGACTCTGCTGATACCAGACCAGCTTCTAGCTTTCAGGGCTGCTCTTGTTTTTTTTGTTACTGTGGTTTGTCAATTGTTCTTGTGAGTAAAAGTGGTGCCCATTTAAAAAGAGTCTAGTTCAGTTTGCAACTCAATCTCACAAGTGCTTTTCCTCAAGATAACTTTTATATTTCACTGTGCAACAGAAGTGCTTTACGAATACTTGCCATTTGGCCACGTGGGGTATTAAAAAGTCTTGTAGCAGGCTGAATAGCAGTCTCACAGAAGATATGTCCATATCCTAAGCCCTGGAACCTGCCAGTGTTACCTTAATTGGACAAAGGTTCTTTGCGGATATAATAAAGATCTTGAGATGAGATCATTTAGGGTTATTCAGGTGGGTTCTAAATCCAGTGACAAGTGTCCTGATGGGAGAGAAAATACACAGAGACAGAAGGAGAGAAGACACAGAGAGTCAGTGTGATCATGGAGGCAGAGATCGGAGTGACATGTCTATAAGCCAAGGAATGCCTGGAGCCACCAAAAACAAAGAGGGAAGGAATGGATTCTCCCCTTGCAGCCATTGGAGGGTGTGTGTGGCCTTGCTAATAGTACCTTGACTTTGGACTACTGGCCTCCAGAAGTCAGAGAATAAATGTCTGTTGACAAGCCATGAAATCTGCATTAATTTGTTATTATGGCAGCCTCAGAAAACTAATACTTATACTCAAGGGTTAAGATTTAATGATCAGTTTTTACTGGTTTATGGAGGGCATTTTAAAGTGAGATTGGCATCTTTTATTACAAGCATGTGATGGTAGAGAATATCTGATGAGTACAGTTTGTTGATGTCTTTGTTTTTGTTTTTAAAAAAGCATTTGTTAGCATTTAATGAACCTCTCTCCATGTGGCTTCAAACCACTGGGACAGAGACCTTCCCTTCCCCCCAAATCTTCTCAGCTTCTCTGCTGAAGAATTTGGCCTTCATGATGACAGGCTGCTTTGGGAGCTTTCCAGAACTTTGCAGTAGCCTGATCGCATCTCATCAGAGATTGGAGCCGCTCCAGTCTTGTTTCTGACAGCATTTCCCTGTGTCTGTTCACTGACCAAGGTCCACAGTTTATCAAGGTTGACAGTTAAGCAGAAGCTTTGCTTCCTCTTCAAGTGGTAATGCCTCATACCACCTTTCCCAAAGTAACCTGGGTGATATTTGTCAAAGTTGATCCTGTGGTGATACATGCCACCAGCATTACTCCTGCCTCCCAGATGCTGCTGGTGCTTGCCAATGCAGCCGTGGCTCACGTGGCCCCTAAGTTTCTAGATCTTCTCAGTCTGGATGGCATGGTGGCGGCTGAGGTGAAAGAGCACCAATGTCTTGATCTGTGCCAAGGTACCAACAGTTTTACCCCAATGCTGTTTTTGTGTCATAACTGATAATGTCAATATGGTGAAACATCAGTATTGTTATGAACAAAGTTTTGACCTTGCAGACTTATTGAAAGGGTATTTGGAGTCTGTGGACCACACTTTGAGAACCAGTGGCTGAGGGAACCTGACCCAGTTGTAGAACCCAGATAGAAGATGAAGAACTTTCTTCTTTGAGACTCTATGTGGAGTACAGGATATTGAAATCACTATGTTCTTTTTCACTGCCATCTCAGATATAAAGTGTAGCAGGGTGCCTTGTGTACATGGTATTTGTTGAATTAGAACTTTTTATTTACTGTTAAACATTATGGTACTTGAATAAATGAGCAAGTAAGAATGATTTCTCTCATCATTGAAGAGAGATCTATAAGTAAGAGAGTAGATCTTTTACTTATAAGTGACCGAAAGCAAACTCAAGACTAACTTTCTCTTCTGCTCACTCAAGATAATTGGCTGTTGCTTTTAGAGATTTACCTATCAAGGTAGCAGCACTTACTATTGGTGCTTTACTTGTCTTTTGGTGAGGTCTGCTGGTCTACCCGCGTTCTTTAACTATCATGGTTTCTATTTTGGAACCTATAAAATTTATTTTTTTGTTTATGGTTCTATTTTTCCACCAAATTAAGTCTAGGAGGTCCATGAGCCTTTTCTTTCCCCTCCATGCTTCCCACCGTGTGTGCATGCACACACACTCAAAGGCACAAATGCACCTTTCACTTAGTTATGTAGTTGTTTGTCAGCCTTTTCCTGGAATCTGGTTCTATCATTCATTGCAGAATTATAAATTTTGATATTGAAGGGTTTGCATTAGTTTATTTATAGCAGAACTGAAGAGGACAAAATATAGTAAGGGCTTTAGTTTATATCTTAGTGTTGCCTATAAAAAGTAGTTTTAAACTTACTAATGTTTAAAAAAAAAAAACTTGTATTCTCATTTAATTGTTTTGGAAAGTGCCATAGTGCTGAGAAGGGAGATCCAGCCCTGCAACTGCTAGTGTGAAAATGAGTACTGGGCCTAGAAAAACATAAAAAGAAGCTATCTTGCTTTCCTTAGAAAGGATAGAAAGTACTGGTTCCCAGAGATGCACAAAGATGAGAGGCCGCACACATGAAATCACTTAGTGGGTGGACAGAGTGAAGGTGTTCTTAGGAAAAACCACCACAACAAAAACTGGTATTGCAAAACCATTACTGTGTAAGCAATTAAAGTACTTAATAATACTAGTTTTTTTTTTTTTTGTTTTTTTTTCCCCCCGATTGGCTTGGGGCTACTTGACAATCAGAAGGAGAAATCAGGCTTGTTTTTTATTTTTTTCCAGTAGGAAATGTGAAGTAATTGAATTGATGCTGTGTTCTGTATGTAATGAGAGAATGGATCTTGCCTTGGTTTATTGCACCTTGGTGAGGTGGGAATCATCTGTCCATTGGCCGTGTGGCTAGGCTGGCATCTTGTGGGCATTGCCCTGTGAAGGTACTTAGGTTGTAATTTCTTCACTGCTGAGTTATTTACTATTCATCCGCTTAACACAGTATATGGCTTTGTTAACATCTGTTGTTTTCTGTTGTCTTCTCTTTCTCTTGGACTTTGGGAGTTTATATTTAAATTATTTCTTGTACATTTTTAAATGTCTTCCTTGCTGGAGGCAGCAAAGTGGGTACACTCAATTCATTATTATTATTATTATTTTTTGTCTTTTTCGTGACCGGCACTCAGCCAGTGAGTGCACGGGCCATACCTATGTAGGATCCGAACCCGCGGCGGGAGCGTCGCCGTGCTCCCAGCGCCGCACTCTCCCGAGTGCGCCACGGGCTCGGCCCTCAATTCATTATTTTTAACTCTAAATATCTGCCTTGGTTTAGCCTTTGGCCTTGAATTGTACCTCAGCTGTTTTCTTAAATCCCTGAAACCTGTACCTGTTTACATTAGAAAATATTATTTGCATTCCATTTTCCCCATTCAAATCTATACCCTTGTATTAGTCTGTTTCTATTGCTGATAACAGAATACCTGAGACTGAGCAATGTCTGAAGAAATGAAATTTATTTCTTCCAGTTTAGAGGCTAGGAAGTCCAAAGTCCAGGGAACACAGCTGGTGAGGACCTTCTTGTTGGTAGTGACTATAGCAATGCAGCATACCTCATGATGAAATGGTTGAGCAAGAGAGAGAGCTAAGCTTCTCAGTTGCTCTCCTTTTTAAGCCATCAGAACCATGCCCATTACTCCATGAATGGATCAATCCATTCTCAAGGACACATTCTTCACAGTCTAATCACCTCTTTAAGGCCCCACCTTTCAATAACCATCACAAGATTTCCCATCCTGTAAACACTGTCAGAGTGGGGATTAAGTTTCTAATACATAAAACTTTGGGGACACATTCAGCCAATAGCAACCCTCTGTAGTATTTCTTACACTGTATTCTGTATGTTTTCCCCAGTGAACATGAGTTTTGAGCTTTACTTTTTATAGTTTGTATTATGGAAAAATATGTGTATAGGCATGTTAAATATGCCATTTCATACCATTTGCTGGTATGCTTTGAGGGTGGATTTGGGCATCCGGTCCCTCTCTGATCTAGTGAAAATCACATACTTCTCACTGTTAGGAGATTACTACATCTACCGGTGATCAGTTTCTAACTTGCTGGAGTCAGAAGACACCTCAATTTATATGACTGGATGGCTGGCAGCATAGTGGTCTTTGGTAATGTGTTACAACTTCTTACCAGTCTGGGCTCTTATTGAAATAACTCAGTACCAGGTAGCTTTAGGAGTGACAGAGAACACAGTGAAACATTTTAAAAACCTATTTAGAGTTAGACATTGGCACATTTAAATGGTTGGTATTGCCAAATGCATCCAATTCCGAAAGAAGTGAAATAAATGTTCATTAGCTCATTAGTGAAATGAAGGAAACATGGTGCATATAAGGGTGAGTTGTCATGGGAAATTACACAGAAATGAAAAATGTTAATCTTAAATTGGTTTTGCGCTCTGCATGCTGACTTTTAAAATGTGACAGGTTACATTGGCAGATGGATCTATGAAGACTGTGACCTTTGCAAGGAAGCATGCAGTACATTTGACAATTGAGTGAATGTATCAGGAAATAAATGAGTGAGGTACTTGTTTAATTAAGGGATTGGTGACCAGCTAACTGAAAAAGATTAAAAAGGAATTTCTGCTAAGCCTTGGTATCTGTGTCGAGTTATGAAAACTGAAGCATCTATTTAGTTAAGTACAATATCTGAAAGCAGTGCCTGAGTATCTTGGTTTGCTTATGTAGCAGGTGGTAGCAAAGAATGCACTGACTTTCTCACATCCCTCCCTAAGTACTATTTAAAATTTAAATATATAACTGTAACATCAAAAAAAAAAAATAATGTGACTTTAGAGCTACTTTTTTGTCACTTTCTCAACTTGTCTGCATATTTGTAGTTTTAATGCAATATCATAAAAATTGATTTTTTCTTACATTTTGAGGTATAATTTTCATACTGCATAGGTGCAGATTTTAAACAACTTCCTCTGTGCCCTGTCCAGCTCCCTAACATCCTCTCACACAATCACTGTTATTTCATTGACCAAAGCTTAGCTTTTCCTATTTAAGAACATCATATAAATATAATCATATATAGCATGTACTCTTTTATGTGTGATTTCTTATGTTCAACATACTGTTTTTAAAATTCATTCATGTTAATGGAAATATCAGTAGTTACTTCATTTTCAGTGCTTCATTATATTTTATTGTGTAAGCATACAATATCTGTTTACTTGTAGGTGGACGTTTGGATTATTTTTAGTCTTTGGATAGTATGGATAAAACTGTGTAGACATTCATGTACAAATATTTTATGGAAATATGTGTTCATGTCTGGGTAAACACCTGGGTATGGAATTGCTGGGTACATGTATGTTTAACTTTAAAGCAGTAGTTCTCAATTGTAGGTGATTTAGCCCGCCCAAGAACATTTGCAATGTCTAGAAACATTTTTGATTATCTCAACTGAGTGTGGAAGGGTGGAGGTCAAAGATACTGCTACCCATCGTACAATGCACAGAATAGTTCTCCACAACAAACAAGTGTCTGGTCCAAAATATTAGTAGTGCTGAGGTTGAGAAATTCTGCTTTAAACAAAACTGTGAAACCTTATTCCAAAGTGGTTGTGTTCTTATATATACATTGGTAATTATCTGATAGTTCCAGATGCTACGTATATTTTCGAAAATTTGGTATTATTAGTCTTTTTAATTTAGACATTCTAGTGGTGTCCTGTTGTGGTTATAATTTGCTTTTCCTGATGACTAGTGATGTTAAGCATCTTTTCATGTTTCATCTTTTCATTCCTATTTTCTGCAAAAGTTTCTGTTCGAGTCTTTTGGCCCTTAAAAAAAAAAAAGGATTTTTTTCTTTATAGAATCTGGTTAAATCCTTTGTCAAATATATTATTGCATATATTTTCTGTCTGTGGCTTTTTTTTTTTCTATGGTGTCTTTTGAGAAATTTTTAACTTTGGAGTCCAGTTTCTCATTTTAATTTCTTTTTGGCTAGTGGTTTTTGTGCCTTATGAAGGCTTTGCCCATAGCAAGATGTCACTAACATACTATACTTGATTATTTTGTAGGAATTTTATAGTTGTAGCTTTTATGTTCTATTGTAATTAATTTTTAATATGTTGTGTGAGGTGGGGAGGATTGAGATGTATTTATTTCCATGTGGATTTTCACTTCTTATAGATCATGTTTTTCACAAGATTGTCCTTCCTCCAAGACTGTCCTACCTCCAATGAATAACTTTAACTCAAGCCTAAACTCAGTTTATCTGTTTATTTGGGTCCATTTTAACACTTCCTATTATGGTCCATGTGATCTCTATCTATCCTTATTGCCGGTATCATTTACTGCCTTAATTACTGTGGTTCACAGTGAGTCATGGAAACAAGTAATATGAGCCTTTCAACTTTATTCTTCCTCAGTATTGTTGCCTATTGTTTTGCCTGTGCTAAATCTTCTGGATTTTCATATAAATTTTAGAAGATGCTTGTAAGTTTCTATAAAAAACACGTTGGGATTTTAACTGCAATATCATCGATCAGTTTGAGGAGATTTGATGTCTTAACAGTGTTGACTTTTCCAGTTTATGAGCTTGCTGTATCTCTTCATTTGTTTCTTTAGAGTTTCAATTCTGACAGCAGTGTTTTGGAGTTTTGGAGCAAGGTCTTAGAGTTTCGTATTTGTTTCTTAAGTGTTTTATGATTTCTGATAATATGTCAGTGTTACTTGGGAAATATTTATTTTCAAATTGTTTGTTGCTGGTACAAGAAACCTTGAATACAGTTAATGTTTGTGTTTTGATTTTTGTATCCTGTAAAATAGGTAGATTTACTTGTTAGTGCTATTAGGATTTATTTTTTGGTGGGCTCCTTAGGATTTTCTGCATAAACAACCATGTTATCTGGGTCTAAAGACCATTTTATTTTCTCCTTTCCAATCTGTATGTGGTTTATTCATTTTTCTTGCCTTATTTCAGTGGTTAGGAGCTTTAATATATAATATTGAATAAAGAGTGGTAAGAGTGAATATTCTTGCTTTTTTCCACATCTTAGGAGAAATGCATTTATTATTTTACCATTAAGTATGATTTAGAATGTATTATTCCATTTTTGCCTACCCAAGGGTCTTCTTAGGTTCACGTAAACATTTGGTGGTGGAAGACTTGATTGCCATACTTGGCTTCAGGGCAGACTCAGGCATGCCTCTTCTGTGGGAGCCATTACTGCATTACGTGGGTTTATCTTTGGTTCCCAGGTGAGAGTTTCAGGTACAAGGAGACAAGATCCACATTGAGTGGATGGGAGAACCATCCTGGCATAGAAGCTTCATGCCCTCAGAAGCTGCTATCTCTTGTAACAACGCTACAGCTATCTCTTACAGGGTTTCTGTAGGAGACATGTTCATTACAAGAAAGCCTGAATTTGTACTTCCTATCATATTATTGATAGTTCTTCAAGTCCAGATTCATTCTACCAATGAGACGTCATTTTTACTATAAGCATAAAGCTTGTGGACATGCTACTGTTATCAGGTTGCCAAGGACATAGAGCTAGAAAGTTAACCAAAGTCTTTTTACCTACCTCATAGTTGTCTTTCATCAAATTGAGGAAGTTCCTTTCTATTCCTTCTTTGTTGAGTGCTTTTCTTTTTTAAATTATGAAGGGGCATAATTTAGTCAAGTGCTTTTTGTACATGTACTAAGATGATTTACAGTTTTTCTCCTTTAATTGGTTAATATGCTGAATTACATTTATCAATTTTTGCATTCCTGCGTAAGACCCAAATTGGTCATTCTGTGCTATCCTTTTTATATATTGCTTGGTTCAATTTTCTAGTATTTTGTTAAGAATTTTTGCTTTAATGTTCATGAGTGAAACTGGTCTATAATTTTTTTTTTTTTTTGGACTGGTAAGGGGATTGCAACCCTCAGCATGGTGGTGTCTGCACCACGCTCAGCCAGTGAGCGCACCGGCCATCCCCATATAGGATCCGAACCTGCGGCCTCAGTGTTACCAGCAGCGCACTCACCCAAGTGAGCCATGGGGCCGGCCCTATAATTTTTTTTTATAACGTCCTTTGCAGGTTTTGATGTAAGGGTTATACTTGCCACATAAGAGGAATTGGATGTTTTGTGTAAGATTGTTTTACCCTTAAGAGCTTGGTAGAATTCACCATTGAAGCCAGTGGTACCTGGAGAATTTTTGTCAGAAAGTTTTTAATTATGAATTCTTTAGTATATATAGGGATATTAAAATTTTTTTCTTATGTTAAAGTCAGTTGTGATTTCTAGTTACTTGACTACTTAATCTTAAGTTGTATGGATAGTTTAGATAATTTCAGTTTACCTGTCTTCAGGTTTATTGGTTTTTTTTTTTTCTATTGTGTCCGATTTACAGTCAATTCTTTCTGAATTTTTGATTTCAGAAATTTTGTTTTTTCCATTTTTTTCCTTCACGATTCCAGCCTCTTTTGAAATACCCATCTTTTTAATCTACTAAATCCATTTGTCTTCTCCTTATGTAGTATTGCACTATCTTGATAATGGAGATTTTTCAGAAGTCTTGGTACCTGGTAAAGAAAATTATCTCACCTAATTCTTCAAGAATGCTGTGTTTATTCTTAGACCTTTGTAATTCCATACAAATTTTATTTTTTAATTTTATTTTTAATTGCGACATAATTGATTATCATATTTGTGGGGTACAGAATTGACTATCAGTATTTACGTACAATACGTGATGATCAAATCAGTATAGTTGACATATTCATTGTTATAAACTTACTCATTCTTTGTGTCCATTAACCAATTTCTCCCTAACCCTCCTCCCACTCCCCTTCCCCTTCTAACAACTATAGCTCTGATCTCTCCTTCTGAAAGTTCCATGTCTTATTGTGTTTGCTGTTTCTTTTTTAGCCCCATTTATGAGTGAGGACATGCAGTATTTCTTTTTCTGTGCCTGGCTTATTCACTTAACATAATTTTCTCCAAGTTCATCCATGTTGTTCCAAATGGCAGAATTTCATTCTTTTTTATGGCTGAGTAGTATTCCACTGTGTATATATGCTATATTTTCTTTATCCAGTCATCTGTCGATGCACATTTAGGTGGGTTCCATATCTTGGCTTTTATAAATAGAGCTGCAGTAAACATGGGAATGCAAGTATCTCTTTGACATGATGGTTCCCATTCTTTTGGGCATATACCCAGTAGTGGGATTGCTGGATCATCCATAGAAATTTTAGAATCAGCTTTTCAATTCTTACCTAAAAATCTATTTGGATTTTTATTGGCATTACACTATTATTTCTTTAGTTTTACTCCCCTTAGGTTTAATTTGCTGTTTTTTTCCTAGCTTTTAGACAAGGAATTTTTTAGTTATTTAGGTTTCTAGTTACTGAATTGATAACTTTAATTATTTAATCTTTGTTTGCTTAGTAGTTACATGCTCTTATGATTTTTTTAGTAATTACTCTAAATATTAAGATATATCACTTTATCAAAGCTTAATATTTATTGTTAATTGCATTTTTACCCTCTTCCTGGGCAATGCAAGGACCTCGGAAATATTTTCACATCTTCCTGACTTATACACTACAGTTTTTGAGTATTTTAATTCTGTTTATTTTAAACTAAGAAGATACTATTATTGTTGTTTTAAACAGTTATTTTACCTCACTCTCACCCTTTTGTTCTCTCAATTCTTCGTACATATCTTCAATTTAAAATTCTAAAGAATTCTTTTGTTATTTTCTTTAATGACATACTGGAAGTGATCAATTCTCTTAGCTTTGCTTTGCCTGGAAATTTTTTTACCTGCATTCTTGAGGGATATTTTTGCTGAGTTAAATATCTTTTTTTTTTTTTTTTGAATATAGATACCTTGTTTGGCAGTAATTATTTTTCAGAGCTTTGAAAATGTATTTTAATCGTCTTCTGGTTTCTTTTTTCTTTTCTGTTGAAATGCCAGCTCTCAATCTATTTGTTGTTTCTTTGAAGGAAATAGTCCACTTTTCTCTGAATGCTCTTAAATTTTTGTCTTTATCTTTCATATTCACTAAACTTCCCATGTTTTGTTAGATGTAGATTTCTTAAAATTTTTTTTCTTTTAATTTTCATAGAAATTCATGAATCTGCAAGTTGATGCTTTTCAGCAGTTTTGAAAAATTCTAGGCCATTATCTTTTAAAATATTTCTTCTGGTCCATTCTACTTTCTGTCTTTCTGAGATTCCAATTATAAAGTGTTAGACTTTATGGCTGTGTCCTCTGTTGCTTGCCTTCTCTTCTGTGTTTTCCACCTCTTTTTTTCTCAATGGTTCATTCTGGATATTTACACTGACCTATCTTATAATTTATTGATTTTTTTTTTTTTTTTTAGCTGTGTCCAATAGGCTGTTAAACCCATCCATAGAGCACAGAGGCCTGTGGACGGCAGAGGGGGCGGACCCGAGGCGGGGCGGGCCGGCACTGACAGGCCGTCGCCACCGAAATCGCCTTCAGCTGGAGGTGCCCAGCGCAGGCGGCGATACATGGCCTCGACACCGGAGGCGCGCTGCCCACACCTGGAGCTCGGCGCCCCGCCTGAGCGCGGACGCCTCAGCCTGCACGTCCTCTCCCCTCTGGCCGCCAGCCCGCAGACATGACCGTGAAGCCTCCTCCTGGAATGGGATTTGCTTGAACATTTTCTTCATGGAAGCGATGTCCCCCCAGCAGGAGACTCTAGTGGGGGCAGCCGGGGCACTCCTCTTCCCTGACAGGAGTGTCTCTCATCGCCGGATGCCCCGGCACCAAGAAGGTGAGGATGCTGAGTGGGGTCTCGTGCCCTTGGCTGCCGCTGCCGCAGCTCCCTCTTCCCGCGCACGCCCTCCGAGCCCGCCACCGTGTCACGTGAGCTGGATGCCGTCATGGGGCTTTAATGCTGGAGGCTTGTGGCCCTCGGTGTTCCATTCAGGGCCTTCACGTGTTCTGTTGCCCCTGACGACGACCGCACTGCTGTCTCTCGGTTCACTCCGGTACCAGCTGCCTTATTGATCTCTGAAGTCTTAACCCGTCTCCAAAGTATTAACCCGTCTCCGAAGTCTTAACCCGTCTCCGAAGTCTTAACCTGTCTCTGAGCGACCCGCAGCCTCCCTCCCCGTCTCCACCCGCCGCAGGATCGGCAGCCCGGCTCCTCCCTCAGTCCGGGCCTGGGGCCTGGACTGGGGGGGTCACCTTCCCCCGGCCCCTCTGCGTGCTTGGACCCTGAGACCCCGAGGTTGTCTGGGCGCGCATCGCCCCTTGGCAGGGTCATCTCCGAAGTCATCAGGACCGCCGGCATCTGCGTCGGCGCAGCAGCCAGCCACTTAGAAGGTAGGTGGACGGGCTCAGCCCCCTCATCTAGCTGCGGAGGTGCGGCTGCTCCACGGTAATTTGGGGAGGGGAGGTGTTCCCGTGCCCTGCTGGACGGTCCTGGATCGGCCGCAGGTCTCCGAGGTGGTGGTCAGAGTTTGGAGGTGCGACTATGGATGCTAACAGTCGACACTCGGGTACATGGAGGTTTGGCTTGGCTTAGAGCCGGGCCATGTGGGAGCCGGGGGCTGTGTCAGGGGGTCGCGAGGGCCGAGGTGGGGAGCCTTCGCCCTGCACTCGTCCCCTGGCCCTCGGGACTTGGGCAGAGCTGGAGAGGGATCTCGGTGTCTGTGTGCGTGGGGGTGGCACGTGTTCCCTGTCAAAGCTGGGAGGAGGGATGTGGGCAACTACTTGTAGCGTTGCCATTCCGATCAACATGGCCGCGGTGTGGCGGGAGCATTCCGATCGGGGTCGGGTTTCCTTGGAACAGTTCCCTGAGCAAGTGCACGTGGGCCGCTCTTAGACACTGATTTAGATGCTTCTATCCGTGTCTGCCACCATCCCCGCCCCCTTACTCCAAGCACAAAACCTTGCAATATTGGATATTTGGCCATTTTTGTTCCTCATCGTGGCGGTGCTCTTCCAGCTTCTCTGGAAAGAAGATGCGATTGGAGGGATCATGTAGCTCTTACTTAGGAAATATCTTAAGGCATTGCACCTATACCTCTAGCTCCCTGCTTGTACTGATCTTACTGTCTTTCATAAATCTTCCCAACAGGATCGTGGGTCGGCTGGAGGTCAGTTGAAGAGAGGTGAGATCTGTACGCCGTCTAGGAGTGTATGTAAGTTCCCAAGGACCTTAATCATGTCGCAGAGCCATCTAGGGGTGTCGTGAGCTTGATGATGTATGGGCTGTAGTGCCGGCTCAGCCTTTGATGTATTCAAGCTGCGGTTTGTCCTTGTCGCTTTTCCCCTTCAGAGATGGAAGGGGAGAGAGAGAGAGAGAGAGAGAGAGAGAGAGAGTGTGTGTGTGTGTGTGTGTGTGTGTGTGTTCAAGTCTTCCTAAATAACACGTATGAATTTACCAGTTTAGTGCTACATTTGGGAAAATAAATGAATGTTAAGTAATTGACAGAGGTTTTAAAGCATTTTTTATTTTTGTAAACTTACAGAATTGGGAAAAAATAAGACATTTTCCTGAACAGTTCTGAGTGTTATTAAGCATACTGGTAAAGGGGGAATAATTAAGGAATAGCATCATTTATCAAGTAGTACTTGCCCAATAAATGAAAGGTTGCTTTGCCCTTTTCCCACTTTTTTACTCAGTGTAAATGTAAATTGATAATGTTGCTCACCTGCTTAAAATTTTGTGGTGGCTTTCGGTCACATTTATAACAACATTTAGACCTCTTTTCATCCTCATTTGTGTGTTCTCTAGCCACGTGGGCCTTCTTTCTCATACATCAAATCATCAAATGCATTCCTGTTTTGAGGCCATGGTGTCTTTGCAATGTTGACTGTTTCATGTTGTTCAGACCTTAGGTTCTCCCACAGGGCTGTCCCGACTACCTAAATGGAAGTTGCCCCACAGTCATGCTCTGTACCTTCTGCTTTATTGTCATCTCAGCATTCATCCTTGTTTGATATTTTATTTACTTGCTTTTCATCTGTTACCTGTATCTCTCCCCAGATTGTGAAAATATTGAGATAGGGACCTTCTCTATATTGTTCAAGGCTACCTCCCTGTGCCTAGAGTAGTGCTTGCTACATATTAGGTGTTTCATCAATGCTAGTCAGGTTATGTACAGTGGTGAACAAGGCAGATATGATTCCTGTCCTCAGAATTTATGGTTTAGAGCAGGGTCAGCAAACCTTTTCTTAAAGGACCAGGTAATATTTTCGGATTGCAGGACATACTTACTCTGTTGCAGTTCCTCAGCTCTGCCATTGTAGCACTGTGAACAATATGCATATGAATGGGCTTGTGTGTTCCAGTAAAACTTTATTTAGAAAAACATGCTGTTATTCCCTGTTGTGTAGTTTCCTGACCCCTGGTCTAGAGCAGTCCTGTTGAGTGGAACTTTGTGCATTGATGGAACTTCTTTATTTATAATGTCCCGTTTAGTAGCCACTGTGCTACATATGGCTCTTGAAATGTGGCTGGTTCAACTGAGGAGCTAAAATTTTTCAACAGCTTCATTGAGGTATAATTGACATACAGCTAACTGTACATATTTAAAGTATTGTAAATTTATGAGTTTTGACATAAGTTTGATGCATGTGAAACCATCTCCACAGTCAAGGTAAGGGATATATTCATCATCCCTCGAAGTTCCGTCCTGTCCCTTTCTAATCCCTTTAGTCTCTCCCCATTCCCAGGCACCCACGGGCCTGCTTTCTGTTGCTGTAGGTTAATTTGCATTTTCAGGACTTTTATATAAACAGAATCAGACTTTACATTTGCCTGGCTTCTTTTGGTTTGAGATTCATCTGTGGATTTGCATGTACTGATAGTTCATTTCATTGCTGAGTAGTATTCTACTGTAGAGATAGACCACAGTTTGTTTATCTATTCACCTATTAGTGGACATCTGGATTATTTCCAGGTTTTGGCTATTACAAATAAAGCTACTGCTGCTGGAGGCCATTGCTGCAAGCTGTTGCTGCCGGTGTCCCCAGGATGTCCTGGGAAGCCACCACCACTGCTGCTTCTGCTGCTACTGCTGAGGACTGCCAATGGCTCCCGGGATCTTTCCCAATTACCTAGTGTGGACCTGTGTGTGAGGGGTCTATGACCCAGTCTGTACAATGGCTTTGAAGTGTCTGAGCCCTAGCCCTGACAGTACAAGTGGAAACTTAGTATAACTAAAATAATGAAATGTTTTGGCTTTAGTTATGAATTGCCTAGCCACACAATTGGTGTTGTCACGTAGCTTTACCATTGCCTGTGTCGGCAGGAATCCAACAATAACCCCAACCAGACAATTGGTGTAACTACTGCTGTAACAATACAGTACAGGTAGTAGGAATCAAGCCAAGGTCTGAAGGCGAAACAGAATCCTGCAAAAAATTTAGACTATAGCTTGATGCATATGAACAAACTGCCACTTTTTTTGTCGTAAAATCAATGCAGTATTCCATTACTGAGACTCTTCACATCGGGAGGTGCTGCTATATCCTGCTATACAAATACTTGTCTTCCAAATTTCCTTTCTCCCTGCAACCTGTGCAGTTACATTAGCCTCAGGATGTTAGATTCCTGAGGTTCCGAAGAGGTGTGACTAATAGAAATAGTGAGATGAGACTAGCAAGATAGAATATATAAACTAGGTGATTGAAATCACTAGGGTTGGGAGAGATTAGACTCTTCTGGAAATCTGACAGCTGTGGGCTGTTTCTCTAGAAGAAAAGCACCAAATAAATATACATCATGCAAAAAATGTTATACAAGTAACCTGGCCTGAAACTGATTCATGGTTAATAACTCCTGATCAATATGTTTGATATTCTCTGTTTCTTAACCCATTTGTTTCTTGTCTTTGATCAGTGTTTTAAATAATTGTTTCAGCTGCTGTCTCAGCTGTGGTAAGAAGATTTGGGTGTACAGACTCCGTATGTGAGCCAAAAGATTAATGAGGGGAACAGAAACACTAAGGCCAGAGCAGTGATGACAACAGTAAGTTGGGAGAGATCCCTGGGGCCATTGTGAATTTGTGGGATAAGAATTGTGCCAAAGAATTTCAGTATCCCCTTCCCACTGGATGATTCCTCCTCTATTCCTATGCTAGGATGTAGGTTTTATTTTACTAGCCAAGAAACAGTTCCTTTATGAGTCATGTAATGAGATACTGACACTGAGCCTGCTGGTTAGTTTTATATGGTTCCTATTAGAGCAACATCCAGTTCCCAAGCATGACTGCCCTAGGCCCACCCACAGACATGGGTGAGACTTCTGGTTAGGATAGGGCGAAAGGGTATAGCAGGAAGAATGGCTTTAGTGTGACACAGCCTGAACTTCCCTCATGGCTATTTGTGGTTATATTGTTAATTTTACTCATCTGTCTCTAGTGGCAGGCTCTCTGGCTGTATCTAGAGATATTAAGATTGAATTTAGAGAGTAATTATCTGGACAATCCAAGCCTCATTCACCACAAATTTTAGGTCATTGGAAACAGAGTACCTGACTTATCCAGTTTATCTTCTATTAATATACCACCTAGAAGAGAAAAAATGATTTTTTTCTTTTTTTAAAAAAAGTTACACTAAAAAAGCCTATTTGGAGGAAGAGATTCCCAAATGTGCAAATATTTCAATGTAGAACAAAATTTAAAAGTTGATTAAATGTTTATGTAAAAATTTAGTCTCGATGCCTTCACTTTAACAGTTTTTTTGTTCTCTTTTACTGGATCTTTCCAAGTACTGTCTTTCCTTGAAGCTCAGTTTGGGGCCTGTCCTGCCTATGAGATAGGAATAGTAGTTCCTACCCTGATGACATTTTGGGGTATAAATGAGATAATCTATGTCCAGCCTTTAACATAGGGCCTGACACATGATAAGCAATAGTAATGGTTATGATCTTACTTTTCCCAAATACTCAGATCAACATTTAACCTGTTTATTCTCATAAGAAACACTGCCTATACCATGTTTGACACTTACTATCCCATTTTTGATGTTATAGTTTATCTCCATAATGAAATTTAGGTTCCTTACTAGGTAAAGATAGGCAATAGAAAATTTGTTGATTTGAGTTGAAAATCAACATTTACTTCCCTTATAAGCCACATGGTCTTCATTTCAATATTTTTTTCCTCACAGAAAATGGAAGCAGAAAGGAGGAGGAGTGCTCCATCTCATATCCTGGGTAAAGCCTTACAAAAGCGGCCTGGTACCAGGTGAGTGCTAAGTTTTATTTGAGGGTGCTTCAGAAAGTTCACGGAAAGATCCATATTGTTTTTTAATTCTATTCTTCCACGAAATTTTTGAAGTACTCTGATATTATACATTGGTATGTGCTTGGAACATTATATTAGACGAAGAGTGTTTCGCATCACATTTTTTTACGTGTGGGGTTGTTTGTTTTATTAGTACCAGAATTCTCTAATTAATAATAGGAAATTTGACATTTGTTCTGAGATTATTTAATAAGATCTATTCTTCATGGGAATTATAAAGCCTTTTAGAGCTGGTATGTATGCTTGGTTGCTTCTTTGTCTTTATTATCTCCCACTTATGAATGAGGACATGCAGTATTTCTCTTTCTGTGCCTGGCTTATTTCACTTAACATAATTTACTCCAAGCTCATCCATGTTGCTGTGAATGGCAAAATTTCATTCTCTTTTATGGCTTAGTAGTATTCCATTGTGTATATATACCACATTTTCCTTATCCAGTTATTGTTGATGGACATTTAGGTTGGTTCAGTATCTCGACTATTGTAGAAAGAGCTTTGATGAACTTGGGAGTGCAGATATCCCTTCAACATGATGATTTCCATTCCTTTGGGTTATATACACAGTAGTTGGATTGCTGGATTGTGTGGTAGTTCCATCTGTAGTTGTTTGAGGAGGCTCCATACTGTTTTCCATAATGGCTGTAAAATTTACAGTCCCACCAACAATGTAAAAGGATTCCCCTTTCTCTACATCCTTGCCAGCATTTGTTATTCTTTGTCTTTTTGAAAATAGCCAGTCTAACTGGGGTGAGATGATATCTCAGTATGGTTTTGATTTGCATTTCCCTGATGCTTAATGATGTTGAGCATTTTTTCAGGTACTGGTTGGCCATTTGTATATCTTCTTTGAGAAATGTCTATTCAGCCCCCTTACCCATTTTCTAATCAGATTTTTTAATTTTTTTACTGTTAAGCTGTTTGAGTTCCTTCTATATTCTGTTGCTGCTTTTGTTTGTTTTTTGTGGCTGACCTGTACAGGGATACAAACCCTTGACCTTGGTGTTACAACACCAAGCTCTAACCGTTGCACATTCTAGATATTAATCCCTTGTCAGATGTATAATTTGCAAATATTTTCTCCCATTCTGTATACTCTGAATTCTAATGCTTACAATTTCCTAAACCCACCATACTCTCTAATCATGGCTCAAGTGTCACTTGCTTCAGAAACTCCTCTAATGCCTCATAAATAATATTCATGCTCCTATAGAACCCTGCGTATCTTTTAGTCATAGCACTCAATCACACTTCATTGGAATCACCTTATATATCATGTTCTCTTCAGTGTCCTAGCATACATCTGTTAATAAAATAATGCCTTGTACATACTTGAAGTTCAATTACTATTTGTTGGATGAGTGAGTGAATGAAGGAGTGGCTCCATTTCCAAACCGAGAGAGGAATTTAGTAGGTTACCATAATAGTTTCTGACTTTCCTGACCTCCTTCAGGTAGCCAATACATAAGAGACTTTCTTGTTGATTGGTATTATTTGTGAAATTTATGCTAGTGGCAAAATTGGCAAATTTTTACCAAAATGGACTTCATTGCTTTGTTAGTCAAAAGTTTTCTCAGGCCCACATATCACTTTATTCTTTTTAAACTGCTTTCTATATTCATTAAAAACAATCAAATACATTTGTTCCTGGTACAATGTGCTAATTTTTTATGGTACGATGCTGGGAGGAAATCTTTAGGAGATTATATTGTCTCCCCACGTTCTAGTGGGCTTTGACAGGGTAAAAATTTATTTTTGTACTTGCAGGACAGCACATCCATTTAATTTCTTCATTCCAACTTTAGCATAATTTTCTAATCACAGTTCTGATTCAATTTTATCTTTCATTTTGGCACCAGCAAAGCACTTTCTCATTAATGCATGTTTATTCATCCTTCCTCACCATTGTTCATGGGATAGCAGGCTATCCGAAGACATCCTCACTGTAGTACATCTTCACTGCAAGATAAATCCCTTCTCCTGTACAGCTTGAAAGTTAGGGTTTCTCAAAGGAGTTTTGGCATTTCTTGATTGACTTTCCGTCAGAACCTTGAGAAAAAGACATATGAAGGAAGCAGAAGAATAATTGTTACTTTTAGCAAGAAGCTTAATATTACTGTGGTTAAGAAAGTTTGGACTCTGGAGCCATATTCTTCCTGGGTTTGAACCCTGGATCTTCTTACCAGCTGTGAGAATTTTTGCAGTTACTTAACCTCCTCAGGCCTCACTTTCCTCGTAAAATGGGGTGACCTCAAAGGGGATTAAAAGTGTTAATATTATAATGTATTTGGCATATTGTGATTGCTATATAAGTTTTTGTTAAATAAAATCATTAAAATATATCAATCTGTCTGGTACCCTGTCACATAATGTCTAGTTTTCTGGGTGTTCCAGGTTTAGGCTTATCTTCTCAACTTGACTGTCTGCTCTTTGAGTGAAGAGACCGTATTTTCTGCTTTTCCAAATCTAAATGTTCAGTGCTGGCTATAGAACAGATATTTTGTAAATATTAGCTGAACTGAATGATTGATTTCTTTATTCCCCTAGCTAAGTAGGTCAGCTCTCAGTTGGAATGGAAAAAGGGATGAGTCTGCAGCTGCCTGACATAGTATAACACTGCCAGTGTTGAAAAGCCACACAAAGAAATGTCAATTCTGGAGTAAGCAGCTATTTAATGTATGTTGACTTTATGCTCACACATTTACTATATCATGTATATTATCACTGCCATTAGTTTTCTGACACCTAGTTCCTAGTGTAATGGGAAGACACAGAGAGTGGATTCTGGGTCCCTGCTCTAGTGCTATATGACCCTGGTAGAGTCACCTATCCTTTCTGTGACTGGGACTTTTCCTTCATCTGTCAGTGATGGGGGAGGGGTGGATTGAAGTTGACTGAATATTTCATGTAGCCCTCAACTCTACAATTTTGTGTTCCTTTATTCTGATAGCAACTCAGCAACAAGTAGAATGGAAAACAATATGAATGGTCCTTGCAAACCCTTTTATTGCAACTCTTAATACATCTCCGAGAGTGCATCTGTCACACTGCTGAGGAATAAGTAGTATCCTCTTTCAGTGCAAAGCTCAAACATTTGCTTATGTGGGATCTTTTGTCTGTTTATTATCATAATGTTATTTTAATAGCCAGCCTACACAGTGGCCCCCAGTGGTTCTCACCTCCTGGTAGTCACAACCTGGCCTAATCCCCTTCTACGTTTTTTTTTTGTTTGTTTTTTGTTTTTGTCATTTTTTTGACCGGCCGCACCGCGCTCAGCCAGTGAGCGCACCGGCCATCCTTATATAGGATCCGAACCCGCGGCGGGAGCACTGCTTGGGCTCCCAGCGCCGCACTCTCCCGAGTGCGCCACGGGGTTGGCCCCTAATCCCCTTCTACGTTGCATCACAATTGATCTGTGTAACCAATAGGATTTGGCAAAAGTGATGTTGTGTGGCTTCTGAGTTTAGGTTATAAAAGAAGCTTCCCTCTTGATTGCTCTCACACTCTCTTTCTCTGATCACTTGATCTGGGGGATGCCATTTCATGAGCAGTCCTGTGGAGAGACCCACAGCAGAGGAACTGAAGCCTCCGAGTAACAGCCACATGATGAGCTTGGAAGCAGACTTTCCAATGCCAGTCAAGTCTTCAGAGATGGCAGCCCCAGATGAAAGCTTGACTGCAGCCTCATAAGAGATATGAGCCCTACCCACCCAGCTAAGGAACTCCCTGATTACTGACCCTTAGAAACTGTATAAGATAATAAATATTTGTTGTTTTAAGTTGCTATGTTTTGGGGTAATTTGTTAGGCAGCAATAGACAACTAACACAGTCATCTTCAAACTATGAAGAAACTAGCTTTCTAAAATGTTTCTGTCGCATACCTTTTATGTATTCTTATAGCTGGAGGTGGAAAGATAGAAACAGATACTATTCTCATTTATAAATAAAAAATGTGATTTCTCAGATCATGTAATTTGTTGGAAAAGGGACCAGACAACATTCTTTCTTTTTAAAAACAGCTTTATTGAGATACAGTTCATACTGTTTAACTTAGCCATTAAAAGCATACACTTCTGTGGTTTTTATTATATTGACAGGGATGTGCAACCATCACCACCATCTTAGAGCATTTTCATACTCCAAAAACAAACCTGTAGCCATTAACCGTAACTCCTCATTCTCTCCCACCCACCCCCACTCCATTGCTAGCTCTAAGCAACCACTCATCTATTTTCTGTTTCTTATATTTTCTGTTTCTTCCTTTCTTTGCCTCTTCTGGACATTCCATATAACTGGAATCATATGCCATGTGGTTTTTTGTGACTGGCTTCTTTCAGTTAGTGTAGTGTTTTCAAGGTTCATCCATGTTGTAGCATTTATCAGTACTTCATTAATTTTTTATTGCCAAATAACCTTCCATTATATGGATAGATACCACGTTTTGTTTCTTTATTCATCAGTTGATGGAAAATTAGGTTGTTTCCACCTTTTGGCTATTTATGAATAACACTGCTGTAAACATTCTTTTACAAGTTTTGTGTGAACATCTGTTTCATTTTTCTTGGGTATATACTAGGAATAGAATTGTTGGGTCTTAGGGTAACACTATGTTTAACTTTTTAAGGAACTGCCAAACTATTTTTCAAGGCAGCTTCGCCATTCTACCTTCCCACCTGCAATATATGAAGGTTCCAATTTCTCCACATACTTACCAAAACATTATTTTCTGTCTTTTTGATTATAGCCGTCTTTGTGTGTGTGAAGAGGTTACTTATTATGGTTTTGATTTGTGTTTCCCTAATGATATTGAGCATATTTTCAAGTGTTTATTTGCTATTTGTGTATCTTTTGGGAGGGAATTTATATTTAAAACTTAAACCATCTTTAATTGGTTATTTGAATTTTTATTAATGAGTTATAAGAGTTATTTGTATATTATCAAATTCTTAAAATTATTTGCATATTGCAAAGTACAAGATTTTTTAATTTTTATTTTTAATTATTAGCATTTCATTATTACAAATTATCATTTTTCTTTATGCCCTTTACCCAACCTTTCACTTCCCAAACCCTTTCCCTCCCTCCCCTCTCCCTCTAGTGTCCTAGCATTTGTTCTCTCCTTCTGAAAGTTCAGTGTATTTTTGTGGTCTTTTCTTCCTTCCTTCCTTCCTTCCCTCCTACCCTCCCTCCTTCCTTTCCTTCTTCCTCCCTCCCCTCCTTTCCTTTCTCCTTTCCTTTTTCCTTTCCTTTCCTTTCCTCCCAGTTAATGAATGAAAATGTGGCATTTCTCTTTCCTTGTCTGGCTTATTTCACTTAACATAATTTTCTCCAGACTCATCCGTGTTGCTACAAAAGGCAGAACCATATGCCAGGTTTTACGCTAATATTTTGTGTATACATTGTTTGGCGGCTTTTCCATTTTCCAAATAAAGATATTTAATCTTAGAGGTTTAAAATAAATTATCTTATGTTTTGCAACTATTAAGTAGCAGAGTTGAAATTTAAATCTACTTCTCTCTGACTCTAAAGTTTGTTCTCTTAGCCAGCATACTAGATTGCCTCAATAAGATCAATTCAATTTTGAGAATTTTCTGTATCTTAAGATAAAGACCATTCCTAGGAGCTGGGTAAAGAAATGTCATTGTTACTATTATAATCTTATGTGGCCATTAGGTTCTATGTGTTGTGGCTTCATGTAGACAGGTCATCAGCTTAAATGAAAATGACAGAATGATTCTGAAATGATTCAGACACCAAATCATTGACTTTTATCTCTAAGTCATGGAGGCTAAATCTTCCTATAAATTATATTGCTTAATGTAATTATTTTATTACTTCATATATTTTTTAGTATAAAGTGGAAATTTTATTTATTTTATTTCATATTATTTTCTTTTGTTTTCACTTTTGGCCATAATTTTTAATGCTAATTTCTAAGTTTATGGCCTGTACCAGAGAATATGGTAGTATGGTATCTGATTTTAAGAAATTTTTTATGACTTGATATATAGTTAGGTTTTTATGAGTATTACATGTATGTATGTGAAGTATTACCAGTTATATAAATAATCAATATTCTTCCTAATATTTTATCCTCTTACTCTGTCACTTGCCAAAAGAGCTATGAAATGTTTCCCACTTCAATTGTGGACTCACAAACTTGTTATTCTATTAATTTCTTGCTGTATATGTTTCGAACCTATATTGTTAGGTCCATAAAGTGTAGGATCTTTTTGGTGTATTGTACTTTTTATCAAATGGAAATATCCCTCTCTGTCCCGTATATTCTTTTGTGTCCGTCTCTTTGGGCTCAGCAGAATGTTTTTGAGATTCATCTATGTTGTATGTATGAGAAGTTTGTTCCTTTTTATTGCCAAGTAGTATCCATTGCACCTTGTATACCGCAATTAGTTTACTCATTAATGTGTCAGTAGACATTTGAGTTGCTTGCAGTTTGGGGTTATTATTAAGAAAGCTGTTAAGAATATTTGTATGCGAGTCTTTATGTGGACATTGTCTTCACTCTGGGTAAATACCTAAGAGTTGAATTCCTGAATCATATAGTATTTGTTTAACTTTAAAGGAGACTACCATACTGTTTTCTAAAATGGTTGTACAATTTTACATACCCATCAGCAATGTATGAGATTTCCAGGTGTTCTACATCCTCACCAAAACTTAGCAATGATAGTTTAAAAAATTTTAGCCATTCTAGTGGGCATATGGTGGTTTTAATGTTCATGTTCCTGGAGATAAATGATATCATGCATCATTTTATAGAATTATTGCCTGTTCATATGTTTTTCTTTGTGATCTGTTTAAATTTCTTGCCCATTTTTTAATTTATAAACTTAGGGAATTGTAAGAGTTCTTTATATATTCTGGATATAGCTCCTTTGTCCAGTATAAATATTGAGAATTTTTTCTCTAAACCTGTCTTTGTCTTTTTATTTTCTTAACAGTATTTTTTTTTTTGAGGAGCAAAAGTTTTTAATTATGTTTAATTAAGTTTTTATTATTCCCCAATTGGATTGGGAAAAGAGGACATGTGTTTTCACTCTGGAACCTTTATGAAAAATCAATTGGCCTGTATGTATAGGTCTACTTCTGGAGTCAATTCTATTCCATCAATCTGTATGTATATATTTTCATTACTTTGCTTTCCAAAGTATCTTGTTTTGTTGGTATTGTGACTATTTTAAAAATTTTATGTTCCATTTGCTCATTGCTAATATGTAGAAATACAATTGATTTTATTAACTTTTTATCCTTTAACCTTGCTAAGTTCACTTATTAATTCTATTAGCTCTTTTTAAATAAAATTCTATTAGCTTTAATGTAGATTTCTCAGTATAGTCTTTGTTCACATTCATTTTCTTTATGAATAAAAAGTTTTATTTCTTCCATTCTAATTTTTGATATTTATTTTCTTTTCTGGCCATAATGTACTGGCTAGAACTTCTAGTATATTATTGAACAGAAATGGTAAGGAAGATATACTTTCTTTATTCCTGACCTTAGGTAGGAATATATCAGTCTTTCAACTTTAAGTATGCTACCTTTAGAATTTTTTTGGAAGATGCCCTTTGTGAAGTACGAAGTGCCCTTTAATTCCAGTAATTGAGTATTTTATCATGAATGAGTAGAATTTTGTCAAATGCTTTTTCTGCAACTTTGATATGATCATGTTGGGGTTTTGTGAGGGTTTTCAGACTTAATTTGGTGAATTATGTTATTTCATTTTTTAAATAATCTTTTTATTTTGGAATAATTTAGATTTAGAGAAAAGCTTTAGAAAAGCAGTTTCTGCACAGCCCCCAACCAGGGAACGCTATTGTTTATATTTTACAATATTACAGTATATTTGTCATAACTAATGAACCAACATTTTTAACTAAAGGCCATACCTTATTCAGATTTTCTTAGTTTTTATCTATTTTTTTTTTTTTTTGTATCTCAAGATCTTATCTAGGATACCACATTAGATTTAGTCAGCGTATTTCTTTAATCTCCTCTAGATTGTGACAGTTTCTTAGACTTACCTTGTTTTTGATGATGATTTTGAATAGCACTGGCTAGATAATTTGGTAGAATGTCCTTCAGTTTGGATTTATCTGATGTATTTTTGTGTTTAGAAGGGGGTTATGATTTATGAATTATTTTTCTGTCTGTGTTCACGTGAGATAGGGGTCTGTAATTTTCTGGTAACATCTTTGTCTGGTTTTGGTATTAGGATAATGGTGGCCTCATAAAATGGGTTGGAAAGTGTTACCTCCTCCTTTTGAAAGTGTGTGAGGGAAGGTCATTATTTCTTCTTAAAATGTTTGGTAGAATTTATCAGTGAAATTATCTAGTGTTTGAGTTTTTTTCTGGGAAGATTTTAGATTATGATATTATCGTTAATATATATAGAACTATTTTGGTATTCAGTTCTTTCATGAGTCAATTTTGTTCATTTGTGTCTTTCAAGAAATGTGTACATTTCATCCCAATTATCAACTTAATCAACACAAAGTTAAGCATAATATTCTTTTTTTATGTTTTTGATGTATGTGGGAACTATAATAATCATCATTCTTTTATTCTTGGTATTGGTGATTTCCAAATTATCTTTTATTCCCTACGTCAGTCTAGCTAGAGGTGTATCAATTTTGTTTATCTTTTCAACAAACCAGCATTTGGTTTTGTTGTTTTTCTCGATTGTATTTACTTTCTATTTTATTGACTTATTTTTTGTCTTTAAAGATTTATTGAAGTGTAATTATGTACAATAAAGGGCACATGTTTAAAGTGTACTATTTGATGGATTTTGATACGTTAGGCACCTGTGCAACGAATACAGCAATTAAGATAATGAACATTTATATAACCTCCAAAGTATCCTTGTATGCCTTTGTAATCAATCCTCCTTTGATACCTCCAGCCCACCCTCTGGCAATCAGTGATCTACTTGATGTTACTATAAATTAGTTTGCATTTCTGAGAATTTTATATAAATACTGGGCCACTTTCTATTGCTGAATGGTATTGCACTGTGTGAGCAGACCACAATTTGCTACCCCTTTTAAATGCTGGTGGACGATATGGTTTTCTTCGAGTTTTGTGATTAAAAATAAAGTTGCTGTGTATGTTCACATACAAGTATGAGTATTTGTGTGTATCTTGATTACATATACTTTCATTTCTTGATAAATACCAAGAAGTGGTAGCTGGATTGTAAGGTAGATATATTAAGAAAATGACAAATTGTTTTCAAAATGGTTGTACCATTTTATATTCCCACTAGCAATGTATGAACGTTACAGTTGTTCAGCATCCTTGCTAACACTTGCTATGGTCATTCTTTTTAATTTTAGGCATTCTGTGTGTGTGTCATTATATTTCTTTGTGGTTTTAACTGGTATTTCCCTGATGACTGATGATGTTGAGCATGTTTTCATGGGCTTATTTAGCATCTGTGTATCATTTTTGGTAAAGTGTCAGGTTGAAATCTCTTCAGTTTTTGTTGGGCCATTTTTCTATTGTTGAATTTTAAGTGTTCTTTATAAATTCCAAATCTGTGCTGTCTAGTGTGGTAGCCACTAATCACTGGCAATGTATATTCAAATGAACTAAAATTATATATTATAAATTTAATTCCCCAGCCACACTAACCTCATTTCAAAAGCTCCTTATTACAGTCATTTATTAGTTCTAGTAGCATTTTAAAAATAGATTTATTAGAATTTTCTACATAAACAATCGTATCATCTTTTACTCAATGCCCCTTATATTCATGAAGTTTCTCCATTTTGGCTGTTTGGAACAAGAAATATTTCCAGCCTTGTAAGTTCAGGGTATCACTCTACCTGCTTTTTCTTGATGGTGATTTCTACAACCTGAGTTAGTTTCCTCACTCGCATGCATTGATCAGTTCTCAGATGAAAACTTATGAGGAACCCTTTGCAGATCTCTGAGCTCTGTAGACAGCTCTTTCCTCACTGGCACTCTGCTTTTTGAATTCTAGCCATATTGGCCTGCTTGAATTCTTGACTCTGTCTCCTCAAGTTGGGCTCTGTTTTGCTTCCTCCTTGTACTGTGGGGTGGAATATCTCTCTGGGCAGCAATCTGGGACAATCTCAGAACTCACCTTGTTTATTTGCTTTCTCTTAGGTATTACTGTTCTGTACTTCTGTTGTCCAATGTCTGAAAATGATTGTTTCATATATTATTTCCCATTATTTTGTAGTTTAAGTTATTCTAGCATGGTTAAAAAAAGAAATCTCTATTTTAATGACTTTTGCTCTTATCTTTATTATTTCCTTCCTTTCACTTATTTTGGATTATATTTGCTCTTCTTTTCCTAGCTTCTTAAAATAGAAACTCAGATTACTGATTTTAGATCTTTATCTTTTCTAAGGAGACATTTTTTTCCTAAGCATTGTTTTAGGTGCATTCCACAAACTTGGATATATTGTGTTTTCATTTTTCTTCAGTTCAAAATGTTTTCTAATTTCCCTGTGATTTCATCTTATACCTGTGGCTTATTTTTTTGTGTTGTTTAATTTCCAAATATTTCAGCACTTTCTGAGTGTCTTGCTGTTATTGTCCTTAATCTAATTATATTGTAATTGGAAAACATGCTCTGTATGATTTCTGCAAATTACCTGCTGGGATTTTGATTGGGATTGCACTGAATCTGTAGATCATTATGGTAGTATCGATATCATAACAGTATCGATTCTTCCAATATATGAACAAAATATATTTCTCTGTTATTTAGGTCTTCTTTAAAATCTCTCAACAGTGCTTTGCAGTTTGCAGTGTACTGGATACAGTACCTATTTTTAGCATATTTACCCCCATTTCATATTTTAATGCTTTTAAGAATAGGGTTTTTTATTTCATTTTTTGCCTGTTCCTGGGGTACAAAGCTGACTGTCACCACCTGTGTCCAAGATGTGATGATCAGATCAGTATTATCAGTATGCCCATTACCACAAATTGCCATTATTCCTCATGTCCCCCACCCAACCTCTCTCTAGCCTCTCACCCCCTCCATCCGTCCACCCTCTGGCAACCCTACCTATGTTCTCTCCATCTGCAAGTCCAAAGCACCACTGTGGTGTTTCTGTCTTTCCTTGTTTTTCTTTTAGCTCCCACTTATGAGTGAGGACATGTGGTATTTTTCCCATTGTGCATGATTTATTTGCTTAACATAATTTTCCCAATGCTCATCCATGCTGCTGTGAATGGCAGAATTTCATTCTTTTTTATGACTGAGGTATATTCAATAGTGTATATATATCACATTTTCCTTATCCAGTCATCTGTCAATGGACTTTTAAGTTGGTTCTATATCTTGGCTATTGTAAATAGAGCTGTGATAAACATGGGAGTACATGCATCCCTTCAGCAAATCTCCCACCAACAGTGTAGGAGAGTTCCCCTCTTTCCACATCCTCGCAAGCATTTATTATTCTCAGTCTTTTTTATTATAGCTAGTATAACTGGGGTGAGATGATATCTCAGTTTGATTTTAATTTGCATTTCCATGATGATAAGTGATGTTGAACATTTCTTTATGTACCTGTTGACCATTTGAATGTCTTCCTTCAACAAAATGGCTATTTGTCTCCTTTGCCCTTTTTTTAATTGGGTTCTTCAGGTTTTTTTTTTTTTTTTTTTTTTTACTGTATAGTTGTTTCAGTTCCTTGTATATTCTGGATGTTAATCCCTTGTTGGATGAATAGTTTGCAAATATTTTCTCTCATTCTGTAGGTTGTCATTGCACCGTATTGATTATTTCCTTTGCTGTGCAGAAGCTTTTTAGTTTGATATAGTCCCATTTATTTATTTTTTCTTTTGCTGCCTGTGCTTTGGGTGTCATATTCCTAAAGACTTTTCTTAGTCCTACTTCCTGAAGTTCAGTTTCCCCTATGTTTTCTTGAGTAGTTTTATAGTTTTGGGTCTTAATAATAATGCTTTAATCCATTTCGAGTTGATTTTGGTATATGGTGAGAGATACAGGTCTAGTTTCATTCTTCTACATATGGGTGTCCAGTTTTCCCAGCACCGTTTATTGAAGAGGCTGATGTACATTCTTGGTGCCTTTGTCCAAAATCAGTTGGCTGTAAGCATGTGTGTGGATTTCTGGGTTCTCTATTCTAGTCCATTGGTCTGAGAGTCTGTTTCTATTCAACTACCGTGCTGTTTTGATTAATAAAATTTTGTAGTATTATTTGAAGTCAGGTAGTATGATGCCTCTGCCTTTTTTATTTTTTGCTTAGGATTCCTGTGTCTATTTTGGGGTCTTTTGTTGTTCTATATGAATGTTAGGATTGTTTTTTCTATTTTTGTGAAGAATGTCATTGGTATTTTGATGGAGATTGCATTGAATCTGTAGATCACTCTGGGAAGTATGGACATTTTCACAATGTTAATTCTTCCAATCCAAGAGCATGGAATGTCTTTCCATCTTTTTGTGTCTTCTTTAATTCCTTTCAGTTCAGTAGTGATTTTTAGTTCTCATTGTAGAGATCTTTGACCTCCTTTGTTGGGTTGATTCCTAGGTGTTTTATTTTTTTGGTTACTATTGTAAATGGGCTTGCTTTCTTGATTTCCCTTGCTGTTAGTTTGTTATTGGAGAATATATACGCAACTGATTTGGGGTCGTTGATTTTATATTCTGCAACATTACTGAAATTTTTAATCAGCTCTAAGAGTTTTTTGGTAGAATCTTTAGGTTTTTTTATATATAGGATCATGTCATCTGCAAAGAGGGACAGTTTGATTTCATCTTTTCCAATCTGGATGCCCTTAATTTCTTTCTCTTGCATGATTGCTTTGTCTAGTACTCCACTACTGTGTTAAATAGGAGTGGTGATAGTGGGCATCCTTGTCTTGTTTCTATTTTTAGGGGAAAAGCCTTTAGATATTCCCCAATCAGGATGATGTTGGTGGTGGGCTTGTCGTAAGTGGCTTTTATTGTGTTGAGATAGATTCCTTCTATACCTAATTTGCTGAGAGTTTATCATGAAGCAATGTTGAATTTTCTCAAATGCTTTTTCTGCATCTATTGAGATAATCATATGTTTGTTATCCTTGACTTTGTTGATGCTGTATATCACATTTATTGACTTGCATATATTCAACCATCCTTGCATACTTGGGATGAATCCCACTTGATTGTGCTATATAACTTTTCTGATGTGTTGCTGTATATTCTGATTGCTAGTATTTTGTTGAGGATTTTTGTGTCTATGTTTGTCAATGACATTGGCCTGTAGTTTTCTTTTTTTGTTGTATCTTTGTCTGGTTTTGGTATCAAAGTCATGCTGTCCTCATAGAATGAGTTTGAGAGAGTGGCCTCTCTTAATTTTTTGGAATAGTTTGAGGAGAATTGGTGTTAATTCTTCTTCAAATGTTTGATAGAATTCAGCAGTAAAGCCATCCAGTCCTGGGCTTTTCTTTGTTGGGAGACTGCTGATTATTGCTTCAATCTTGTTGCCTTTTACTGGTCTTTTCAGATTTTCTGTTTCTTCTTGGTTCAGTCTCGGTTAGTTTGTTATGTGTCCAGAAATTTATCCATTTCCTCCAGGTGTTCAAATTTCTTGCATAGTTGTTTGTAATAGTGTTTCATGGTTTCTTGTATTTCTGTGGTATTAGTTGTATGTCTCCTTTTTTCATTTCTGATTTTTATCATTTGGGTCTTCTCTCTTCTTTTGTTTTGTTACCCTAGCTAGTGATTTGTTTATTTTGTTTATTTTCTAAAAAAAAAAAAATCTACTTTTTGTTTCATCGATCTTTTGTATCATTTTTTGAGTCTCTATATCATTTAGCTTTGCTCTGATCTTAATTATTTCTTTCTGTCTACTAACTTTGGGTTTGTATTGTTCTTGTTTTTCCAGTTCTTTGAGGTATAGCATTAGGTTGTTCACTTGACATCTGTTTTTTTTGATGTAATCATTAATTGCTATAAACTTCCCTCTTAATACTGCTTTTGCAGTATCACACAGGTTTTGATATAATGTGTCTTTATTTTTGTGGGTTCCTAGAAATTTTTTGATTCCCTGTTTAATTTCATCTTGGACCTATAGGCCATTCGGGAACCTGTTTTTTAATTTCCACGTATTTGTATAGAGTCCTCAGTTTTGATTGTTATTAATTTCTAGTTTTAATCTGTTGTGGTCTGAAAAGATATTTGAGATGATTTCAAATTTTTTAAAGTTATTGAGACTTGATTTGTGACCTGAATGTGGTCTCTCAGAGAATGCTCCATCTGCTAATGAGAAGAATGTATATTTTGTAGTTGTTCAATGAACTGTTCTGTAGATATCTACCAGGTGCAGTTGGTCTAAAGTGTAGTTTAACTCCTATGTTTCTTTGTTGATTTGTTGCCTGGATGATCTGTGCAATGATGAGAGAGGGGTATTCAGTTCCCCCCTCTATTATCATATTGGGGTCTATGTCTTTCTTTAGATCTAATAGTATTGCTTTGTATGTCTGGGCACTCCAGTGTTGGGTGCATACATATTTTATGATTGTTGTGTCTTCTTGCTTGATAGATACCTTTATCATTATGTAGTGGCCTTCTTTGTCACTTTTTATTGTTTTTGGTTTAAAGTCTATTTTATCTGATCTAAGAATAGCTACTCTTGCTCATTTTTGGTTTCCACTTGTGTGGTATATATCTCTTTCTATTCCTTCACTATCAGTCTGTGTGCATCTTTACAGGCGATGTGAGTCTTTTGAAGATAGCATATAGTTGGGTCTAGCTTTTTGATCCAATTTGTCAATCTGTGTCTTCTGAGTGGAGAGTGTAATCCATTTACGTAGGGTTGTTATTGAGAGAAATTGTCTTACTCCTGGTATTTTATTGCTTTTTGTTTAGATGTTTTAAATATCTTTTGTTCCTTTCTTCCCATTTTATTGTTTGTCTTAAAAGTTTGTATTGGGGGGGTGTGTGGTAAGATTTAGTTTCCTTTTTCTTTCTCATTTGCATTTTTGTTTTATCAGTAGATTTTGTTCTTTCTTATGAATTTGTGGTAGTGGTTATTGTTTTTCATATTCCAGATGCAGGAGTCCCTTGAGAATTCCTTGCAGGGCTGATTGTGGTGATGAACTCCCACAGTGTTTGTTTGGCAAATATACTATTTCTCCCTTGTTTCTGAAGGATAACCTTGCTGGGTATAGTATTCTTGGCTGGCTGATTTTTCTTTTAGTGTTTAGAATATGTCATCCGCTTTTCTTTCCAGGAAAATTCTGGGAAGTTTCCTGTCATTATTTCATTGAATAGATAGACGTTCAATGCTTTTACCTCCTTCCTCTTCTGGAAAACCCATGATTTGGTTGTTTGTGTGCTTAAGGTTGTCTGCTAGCTCTCTTAAACTTTCTTCATTTTTTAGATTGTTTTTTCTTTTTCTCTGCCTGGATTATTTCATAAAGACCACCTTTGAGTTGAAAAATTCTTTCTTCTGCTTGCTCTAATCTGCTGCTTAAGCGCTCCATTGTGTTTTTTATTTCATTGAATGAGTCTTTCAGTTCCAGGAGTTCTGCTACATTCTTTTTTAAGGTATTACTCTCTTTGTAAATTTCCTCCTTCATATCTTGGTTATTTTTTCTTGTCATTGTGTTGTCTGAGTCCTCTCTTACCTAATTGAGTTTCTTTAAGATAGTTACTCAGAATTCATTTTCAGCCTTTTTAAGTCTTTCTTGTTCTGTAGGGTCTGGTCCTTGAGAGTTACTAAATTTCTTTGGTGGTGTTGTATTTTCTGGGTTTTTTTTTTGCGGGGAGGTTGTTTTGTTTTTCTATTTCTAATATCTCTATGTTGATTTCTGGTCATTTGATAGATCAGTTGCTTCTTCTGTTACCCTGGAGTGGACTTTGGTGGGGAAGATCTTTTCCTTTTTTCCATGTTCCTCAAGTGACTCTCCTTGTGTCAATGAAGTTAGATATGCCATGGACCACCTGCATGGTAATCGCGGATGTCACTGTGGCAGGAAGCCATCCATGCGCTAGAAGAAGCTGTGATGGTGGCTGTTGTGGACCAACTCCACGGAGGCTGTGTGAGGGTCTCCCCCAGTAGTGGCAGGATTAGGTTTCTGCCTTCTGTGCAGGCAGGGCAGGGCAGCAGCAGCCAGTGCCCAGGTTTTCTGCCTGCCTGGGGCCTCTCCAGTGTCTGTGGCCTATAGTCAATTTTTGTATATTGGTCTTATATCCTTCAACCTTGCTAAACTCACTTTTTAGTTTTAGTAAAAAAATTTGTAGGTTCCATTAAACTTTCTACATAGACTGCCATGTGAAAAACGATAGTTTTACTTCTTTCTTCCAATCTGATGCCCTTTATTCCCTTTTCTTCCCTGATATCTCTGACCAAAATCTGTAGTACAGTGGTACAGTGTTGAGGAGTAGTGGTGATAGTGGACATCTTTGTTTTATTTCTGATATTAGGAGTAAAGAGTAAGTTCTCTTCTATACCACGATTGCCAACTTTTCGTCATGAATGAGTATTGAATTTGTCAAATGCTTTTTCACCATCACTCTTAAGATGATGATACCTTCTTTTTAAATTTGTACTGTCAGTTATATTGTTTAATTTTTTTTAAATGTCAAAGAAACTGAATTCTTGTGATAAACCTCACTTGGTCATGATGTAATGTCCTTTTTATATACTGTTGGATTCAGTTTGCTTAAGGGTATTTTTTAGAATTTTTGCCTCTGTATTCCTGAGGGGTGTTGGTTTTCAGTTTTCCTATAATGTCTTTGGTTCTAGTATTAGGGTAATGCTAGCCTTTTTGAACAAGTTGAGAAGTATTTTCTCCCCTTCAATTTTACAGAAGAGTTTATGTAGGATTAATATTATTTCTTTCTTAAATGTTTGGTAGAATTTATCTGTGAAGCTATTTGGGCCTGAAGTTTTAGCTGGTTGGTTGATTTTGTGGGAAGGCCTTAACTCCATATTCAGTTCCTTTAATAGGACTATTCAGGTTATTTATTTATTTTCGAGAAAGCTGTGGTAGATTATGTAGTTCAAGGATTTTTTTTTCATCTAAGTTTTCAAATTTATAGACATGTAGTTCTTTATAATATTTCCTTATTATCCTTTAAAAATCTGTAGAATCTTTAGTAACATTACCTCTTGAATTTCTGATGTTCGTAATTCTAGTATTAGTGCATCTTAGAATATATTATATATTAGTGTATTATATAATATATAGTATATTATATAGTGTAATATCAGTGTCTTTCCTGTTTTATTCCTGATCAGTCTGGCAAAGGTTTAACAATTTTATCAATATTCTTAAAGAGCCAGCTTTTAGTTTCAGTGATTTTTTTTCCTGTGGCTTTTTGTCTTCTATTTCATTCATTCTACTTTGATCTTTATTATGAGCTTCTATTTATTTCTGGTTTAATTTTTTATTGTTTGTTTTTAAGTTTCTTAAGTTGGAAATTTATGTATTTGCTTTAAGATCTTTTTTTAGTATGTACGAATTAAATAACATAATTTCTCCCAAGAACTACTTTAGTGACATCCCACAAATTGGGAATCAGTTGAACAATTTGTCTCTGTGAGTTAAATTCACCAATTCTTCAGTTGAGCAGTTTGTCCCTTTGGGTCATATTTATCAGTTGCGAATAACCCCTGTTGACCAAATTTAAATTTAATTTTTTGAGTGGTTTTATTTTTGAGAAAATGTTCATTTCATTGGATATTTATTTCAAGATGCACTGAAACCTGTGATTTTCAGTGCTTCTAACCTGCCAGCCATTGATGTCTTAAAGCAAAAATGGCTATTCTTGGAAATATGTTTACAGCAATTGCCATTTGTCATGGGTCTCTCTTTGAATCTCTTTCTGTAAAACCCAACATTTCCCTGGAAAATGTGGCTTCATCTTCTATTCTTATGGTCTACAGCAGTCACAGGGAAAGCAGCTACTACTACTACTGGAATTTCAACTTATTCTATGGTCAATATCTACAATTTCTGTCACAAAGTATGCAAGCATTACTTTGAACTGCATCTGATACAGCTTGGTGGTCCAGGTCATTACTTGCAAATCAGTGATTTCTGTTTTAGTCACAGAATCAGGTATCATTGCAGAAGTGCTCCAGAGAGGGGAAATATGGGGTTTTGGTACTGTAAATACTACCCATCAACGAACTATTGGTTATTTGGAAATTGTTGGTGACCGTTCGGCCCAAACATTGCTACTTATTTTGCAGTGTGTAATTCAGCCTGGTTCTACTATTCATTCCCATTCACGGGCTGCATTTAATAACATTTAGCCTCTCCTTGGTTTTCAGCATGCTGAGGTTAACCATAATGATCCTACTTCTGTTTTTTGTCACCTCTAGGCATGCATACCCAAAATATCAAGTCATATTGGAGCAAATGTAAAACAAAGGACAAGACAGTGAGAGGAGTTCTTTGCAATTTGTTGGACTTATATTTTACCAAATTTATGTGATGTGATGAATTTGGAAATGATACTTTCAGTTCCCTTTCACTGCATATATCAGAACAATTTCCTGTGAACTGTAATGTTTCCTTTTACTGCATGTATCAGAACAATTTTCTGTTAACTAATATGATGTTTTGGCTTGTGATTTTAATATGTTTTATTACAAATATCCAGGGACAAATTCTTCAGTCGAATACATTTGGGAGACAAATTGTTTAATTGATCTCAAATTCTAATGTAGTGTTTTCCCTCTTGTTCAGTTGAAAGTCCTTTCTAATTTCCCTTTGATTCCTTCTTTGATACATGAGTTGTTTAAAAGTGTATTTTTTAGTTTGACAACATGTTCTTGGTTTATCTTGTATACCTCCTACCTCAGACCTGAAATCAGGTATTTATCCATGACTACAGTCTGGGGACAAGGGATATTCATTGCTACTAGACTGGTCATCATTTTTAGGTCTTTTCAGTGGATATAACAAGGAAAATATATTGTCATGACTGAATTTATATTGAGTTCCAGTTCAGACTCAAGAGTACATGTGTTTAACGTAAAGTAGTCTATGTTAACATTCATGTTTCTTTTCTTTGTATGCTGAGAGTCCTATTCTCAATGGCACTGGGAATGTAGGGATTAGACTATCACATAATTACATTATCTTAGAATGCACACATGAAAGTTTCAGAATAACAGTATCAATACTACCACCACAAATATGATTACTGGATAAGATTTTTTTTGGCAACTATATTTATGTTTATGACATATACCAGTAGTGATGTATTATATTACTGTTTTTAAAAAGTCACTTGGAATAGTTTTTCTCTGTGTGGTTATTACACTAACTGGATATAAATTTTGGTTAATTTATTTTCATTTTATTTTGGTTTTATAAATATGTAAATAGTTCAAGTTGAGTCTATTAAAAGAAGCTATATTCAGAGAAGTTTAATTTTTATTTCTGTCTCTTCTCTTCAACCCTGTCTTTTTCCCTTTGCCATTGTTTACTTTAAAAAATTCAATTTTTTTATATAAGCGGATATGGATATATATCCATATATATATATACGTCCAATATATATCCATATATATGTCCATATATATATCCACACATATACAAGTATATACACAAGTATATATCTTTCTTTTTCTTAGATAAACCATAATATACTATATAATTTTCCACCTTACTCTTTTTATGTAACGTTATATCTGTGTGATCACTCCATACCAGAATATAAAAATATTTCTATTCTCTTTCTACAGGTTCCCAGTAATCCATTGCTTATATATGCAGCATAGTTCATTCATACTGTTCCTTACTGATGAATGATTGATTACATCGTTGCCACTCTTTTGTTATAAATGACCCTGCAGTGGAAAACCTTGCGCTTATCTCTTTTTATTTTTTCTGCATTGTTTTCAGAAGTGGGATTGCTGTGTATAATTTTGCTAAATAATACCACATTTTTCCTTGATAAGGGTGGTAGCATTTTTATTCTTACCAGTAATGTAGAATACCTGTTTTTGCTACAGCCTCACTAACAGAGTATCTTCATATGATGTATCAGATTACTTTTAATTTAAATTTCTAGTGGTGTGAAGTAAAACTTATATTTTAAATTATATGTTATGTTCAATAAATTTGAATTATGTTTATTCTGATATGAAAACTTTATAGGAAATTCATGATATAAAAACATAAGTGCAGGATAGAAAGAGAAATGTTCTTTATATTGTAAAAAAGTATAGTTTGGATGTGTTAATGACGAGAATGTCACTCAATTTTTTTTAAACAGGCACTTATCTCCAGATAATATTTTTATTATGGAGGTACAGAAGGAAGTAAAATTTTACTAAACTTGCAAATTTAACTCATTGGTTTTTTTTTTTTTTTTTTTTTTTCTTCCCCGTGACCAGCGCTCAGCCAGTGAGTGCACCGGTCATCCTTATATAGGATCCGAACCCGCGGCGGCGGGAGTGACGCCGCGCTGCTAGCACAGCACGCTACCGAGTGCGCCACGGGCTCAGCCCTTAACTCATTGGTTTTTAAAGGACCTTTTCCAGTTAACTTCTGAGTATTAATTCCTTGTCCTCCTGCTGGCTTTTTTTTTTTTCTTCTTCTTTCCACTGTGTTTTTTCCCCCTGTGTTTTGGATAAACACGTAAGTTCTTAATTTATTATATAAAAATGAGTTTATGGTTATGTTTGTGCACCTGGATACTTAAATGGACTAATTCCTTTTGGACTTAGTAATTGTCTGCTTTTTATTAAAAGGAAAATAAAATAAAAACAGGAAAAGATGAAGGACTCAGTAACAACTTTTTATTTTTTAACCTTCAGCAAACATTGGACAGATGGGGTAACTTTTAAGTGAAACAACTGGTTCAACAATGGTCCTTTGATATATTTCTTTTGCAGTTGTGCAAACTTCTGAACTGAGTAGCGAGAATCTGTAGTGTAGAAATTTGGACTCAAATTCCACTGGGCTGGAATTTTTTAATTCTAATGACAATTACAGGTAGCTCTAATATGGGTGGGTGGGGCATTCGATAGTTTTCTAACATTTTAATTAGGAAAAATTTTGAGCATAAAATTTATATAATAGTACAATGAACACTCATATACCCACTACCTATATTTTACCTACAGTTATTGGCATTTGGTTTATTTGTTTCATCTGTATTCATTTAGGTATTTATATATATATTGTTCTTTTTTCTAAATCATTTGAAATTAAATTGTAAACTATTAATTAATAGTTCTTACTTCAAAATAGTTCAGCATAAACTCCTAAAATTATTAGCATTCTTCTACACAAAGATACCATTACCACACCTAAGAAAATTAACATCACTTCCTTAATGTCATTTAAAATATGTTTAGATCCAAACTATTCTAATAGTTCCTATTTTTATAGCTATCATTTTTTAAACCAGGAATTAAATCAAAGTTCACAGTTGCATTTGGTCATTATGTCTCTTTATTCTCTTGTAATATAGAACAGGTCCTGTAACTTTTTTTAAAGCCCCTAAAGAGACTAGTTCTAAAATCTGGATCCGTCTATAGAATAGTCAATATTAGTTATCTATTTCTGTATAACAAATTATCCCAAACTTAGCAACTTAAAATAACAAACACTTATTATTTCACAGTTTCTAAGGATGAGAATCTAGAAGCAAGGTGGATGGGTCTGGCTCAGAATATGTCATGTGGTTGCAGTCAAGATGTCAACTGATGCTGCAGTCATTTGAAGGCTTGACTGAGGCTGGAGGAGTCACTACCAAGAATAGTCACTTACATGGCTGTTAACATGAGGACTCAGTTTTTTGCCATATGGGTCTCTCCATAGGGTTGGTAACAACATAGCAGCTAATCTCCCCCACAGCAAGCAATTCAAGAGAAAGACAAACCCATACACACACACGATGACTCAAGATGAAAGCTAGAGTGTCTTTTATAACCTAATCTTGGAAGTGTGACATACTGTCACTTCTGCCGTAGGCTCTTGGTCAAAAGGACCAACATTGTACATACTCTGAATTGAATACACAGGAATATGGATACCAGCAGGCAGATATCATGGCCTACTGACTTAGAGGCTGGCCACCACAGCCCACATTCTGGATTTGTCTGATATTTCTTTGTATTGTCATTTACCTTGTTCCTTTATTTCTCCCATATTTCTTATAAACTGGAAATTATATCTAAGTGCTTGATTACTTAATTTTATTCAAGAATCATTATGTGCAAAAATGCTTTATATATGATAGAGTATATGAAGGTACTTTAAAAGGTTCATGGAAAGATCTGTGTTATGTTTTAAATTCTATTATTCCGTGAACTTTTTGAAGTACTCATATTTCATATTGCATCATTTCAGGAGGTACATAATGTCAGGTTGTCCCACTTAGCTAAGATGACCTGATATCCTCTGTATAGGGGTTTTCCCCCTTTTGCAATTAGAAAGTAATCTGTGAGTTAATGCTCACATTAATTTTGTTGTGAAGTGATTAAGACATAGTTAAATGGTATAGCCCAGGGAATAAGATTCAGGCAATATAGTTTACTCCTTAGCGACACTAGGAGGGCAATTCTCAGGCCTCTTCAGGATTGCTAAGTGTCTGGAGAGCTACTGCAGGCTCTGGTAGCTCAAGACAAAAAACAAACCAACAACCACCACCTGAGTCTTGGATGTTATACACATGGACCAAACATTAGTTCCTGGTACAGAAATGAAGTCTTTGCTGAACTGTGTTTCACTGTACTTGCATTATGTAACATGGGTTTAACTCTGCCCTGTAAGTAAGAATGGATTTTCAGTGTATCCCTTTTTTATCTGCTTTCCTTCCCACATAGAGGCAGTGAAACAGATGAAATTAATAGTTCTTCCTATTTGCCAGGCATAAATTATTACTTACTGTTTCCCAGTACAAGGGGCTCTCTGGAACTACTTTTAAACATATGTTCTGGTTTTTGTGCTGAGGAGATAGGAACTGTAATATGTTAAGGAAGAAGAGAATTATTCTTGGGCAACAGGGAGACAATTGTTTTCCTAAAGCAAGTGACCCTGTAGCCTCCTTCAAGTTTCTAGAGAAGTTCCAAGTGATTAATACTGCAGAGGATGTGTGGTGCTGCTACTCTGTGATAGAGAACCATTGCTACCAGTAGTAACAGCCATTATGTGTTGAGCACAGACGTGATCCAGATGTGCTTAGCTAAGTGCCTTACTTGGATTATCTCATTCAGTCCACACAGCTACCCTGAGAACTAGGCATTAATGCTTCCATTTGACAGACTGGTAAAATGCAATTTAAAGGTCTTACCTGACTGTCCAAAGTCACACAGTCTTGAAGCATCAGACCAAGTTTCAAACTCAGGTCTGTTTAACTCCTAAATTTATGCCATTAATCCTCATTTCCTGGCACTCCCTCCCCACCCTTCAGCCCTAGACACTTCTAAGGTCTATGTATCTCTCTTCGCCTTGAATAGACTCCCCTTTTGCTTCTGTACTGAGATAATTACTTCATGGCTCAGTTCAACTTATGCCTTGTGATACCTTTCCTAGCCAGATCTTTCTATCTTCCCTCTTCAACTCCCCACACTCCTCACACTAAATTCCCATCATGGTTTTTCACCACACACATAACATAATCATTTCTTTAGGTTTCTGTTGTGTCTCTGAATGGCCAGTGACTACCCAATAGCCAGGTTTAGTTTCTTATTCTCTTTAACTGATAACTGCAGCCTAAATTTATATTTCTCTTCCGTGATTTCCTCAGAACCTTAGAAATTGAGAACTGAAATGAGCTTAGCAAAAACAAACAAAAAAACCCCTCACATCTTAAAAGGATGAAGGATTGAAAAAATATTAAACAGCTGTTTCCTTAATAAAATAAATTCTCAAGGGACCATCATTTCCATTCTAATAATGAGTAAATCAAAAATATAGGTTCTCTTGAACCCATTAGTGAACTGAGTTTGTAAAACAACCAGGTGAACTAAGTTCCAAAGAGTGACAAGCCCCTCCGAAGAGAGATAGGACACATAAACTGTTTTACTTTTGGAAGATCATGGCAGGAAGAGGTGGACATCACCAAAGCAGGTAAAAAGAAATCAACTAAAGTTCAGTATTTTGTAAAGGTCCCAAATGTGGGCTAAAGTATCAGTTTAAAGTAACTGGAATCCCCAGAACACAAAGGGAATTAATATTCACATGTTTGTTCTTTTCCATGGGCCTACACTGGTTTTCTCACAAAAAAGGTTAGAGATAGTTCAGGAGATGAAAGAGAGCCCACCTCAGTGGCCAGGCATGCAAAAGTCAATTGGTTGCCTCTGGGAGACAGACATGAAGCACTCATTGCCTTCTTCCTCCGAATCTTCTCTCATACTAAGCAAAAGCCTTAAGCCACCAAGGGAGGGCAGCAAACCCTCTCATCCTGAGTCCAGGTGAAGCTCTTTTCCTTCCTGGGGAGAGGTAAAAGCAAAACCCATCTGCCTCTTGGAGAGGGAACAATCTCCCTCACCCAAAGGACTCATGCAAACACCCAGTGCTTCTGGGGAAGGAGTTGAAGTACAGGTCATCTGTCCATATGGGAAGGAAAAAAAAAAAACTTCTTGTTCCCAGGGTTCTGCACCAATACAAAGCAGAGTTCTGCTGCCACTGAAGGAGAGGCTGGAAACTTTCTTCTGCCCAAGAGCTACCACAGATTCATGGCAGAATTTGGAAGCCATGGGGTTAAGGAGGGGCAGGAATATGAGAAGACCCTACCTCAGAGGCCCAGGTACATAGGCTGTGCCTAGAAATCAGACATACCAGAAGTTCTGAGAATTCCACATGCTCCGACCAAGAGCCCAGTGCTGACTAACAAGCAATAGGAGTCTGCTGTTGGGGAAGGGGCTAGCTGCCAAGAGAACTTTCCCTTCTGTAGTGCAAGCATTTAGGGATTGCAGAAAGCTGAAAGTAGAGCAGAAACATGGGGAAAAGCCTCCAATATCCCACCCCTTGCATTGAGCACAAGGTAACAGCAGCCCATTGCTGGAAGAATTTGAAGTGTGTGGTATACTGAGGTTAAAGATAGCAACAACAAAATCCAAACCCAACTATTGACTGAATTGACTCAACCTCTCATGCTAATAGCCTAACAGAAGAAGAGACATGCCCATTTCCATGACGCTTTACCTCAGTCTCTATTATTCTTCCATCACAAGGTCCGGCATTCAATCAAAAAGTTCACAACACACTAAAAAATAATGAAACACTACTGTTGAAAGAGAAGACAATCAGCCAGACCGAGAGATGAACCAAATGTTAGAACTATCAGACAGGGACATTTTAACAACTATGATTAATATGTAAAGGATCTAGTGGAAAAGGTAGACCACATTTGCCAAGAGATGAAAAATTTTAACAAAGAGATGGGAATTTTACAAAGCCAAGTGGAAATGTTATAGATAAATATATGATATCAAAGATGAAGAGTTTTTTTAAAGGCTCATCAGTAGACTTGATATAGCTGAACGAAGAAGCAGTAATCCTGAAAGATGGCTGAATAAAAATTTTCCAAAGTGAAACACAAAGAAACACAAAGGAAAAAACAAAAGCATTCAGGAGCCGTGAAACAATATCAAACAGTCTAACATACATGTTACTGCGATTCCAGAAGAAAGAGAGAAAGGAAAAAGGGACAGAGAAAATATTTGAAGATATAATGGCTAAGAATTTTACAAAATTAGTAAGGACCCAGAGTATCTCAAGCTGGATAAATAAAACCCAGATCCTCCTACACTAGTAGTCGAGGGAGAACATCCAGGTGAAGAGTGATGGCTGGAACTGTCAATTTAGCCTTTTGTCCCTTGGCTCCTTACTGCGTTGGAGATCTCTCCCTAGTTATCACTGTTATCATTGCTATCACCACACTGGCTATGTAATACTGTAGCCCAGGTATAGATATAGGAATCTTCCCTAGTGCCAGCATCACAGCCAAAGCAGGCTGGATGGGACTACCTAAGCAAGACACTGGACTGCATTTCTCAGTGTGTTCAATGTCAGTAGGAAGCATTTCTCCTGCCAGGTGTGCAGTTGTGGGAAAAAAGGTTCTTCATCAATTTTTATTCTACATACTGGCATAGTAAAAGCTCTGGAAAATAGGTAAAGAAACCTCTTCAATCTGGTGTATCCCTCAGTTTCTTTTTCCCAGTACCATATCTATGCCTTCATAGAATGTGCACTCTGGAAGGAATAGGCATTTTATCTGTCTCGTTCATCCCCTATAACAGTACCTGATAATTGCTAATTTATTCAACAGATATTTTAGCAATAACTATGTATCAAGCACTTTTCTAGGCATTTGGTCATAAGGACCCCGCTTTCATGGATTTTGCAATCTAGTGGGGAGATGGATAGCAAAACACACAAATTATAATATTAGAAAGTGATGTCTAGTATGAGAAAATAAAATGGGGCAATTAGAGAGTGACTAGGTTAGAATAGACAGAGAAGGCCTCCCTGATCTGAGACACCTATTAACATTTCATGGAAGATACTCAGGGAAATGCTCTCTAAAGGAAATAAAGACAACCGTGTACCTTTAGGAAATCTCATTTATAAATTTGGATTTGTTCTTTCCTGTCTTTCTATTGGTCATCTCAGTTCCAACCCCAAGGATCTCCACTCTTTAATAAGGCACCAGATAGAAGAATGAGAGGTCAGAGATAGGCACTCTCACCTACTTCAAAGACATAACTCTTCCTTGGACACTAACCAAGTATCTGCCACCTTCAGAGGAAACCCATGACTGTGCAAAAGGGGATTTACAAGACTAGAACAAAAGTATTTCCTATGACCAGGTGCTTCTGAGAACACAGCAGTGAAATCGACAGTCAAACCTTTGGCCTTGTGGTGATTGCCTTCATGTTCCAATCCAAAACATATTAGTGCTAACTGTAATTTACATGTAGGTCTCCCATTTCTCCCCACTCTGGATTTCACTCTAGGAATTAATTGATAAGCTCGACCTAAATCTCATTTCTACCAGATTTTAGTATAGGATTTTTTTTTTGTTTGTTATAAGACAGTGACTCTTTCTACTATATTTGTAGTTGGTACCACCTATTGTAAAACTTTCTGTTCTCTGTTTCATATGTGCTCACCTTGTCTCATTAGATTGTAAGTACCATGAAGGCAGGGACCCTGATTTGTTGTGCTAATGTTTTGAACACATTTGGCTGTGGTTCCAGAAGCAAATAAGGCTTGCTCCGATCCTTTTTGTTGTTGTTGTTTTCTTCTTTTTCAGAAAGTTGTCTACCTAGCTTCCTGGTTAAAAAAAGAGAGAATAGACAGCTCAAATGTGGTTAGTGTTACTCTGTTTTTGTGGAATACTAACTCTCCATGTAAATATCCAGAGTAAAAGTCAGTGGAGAAACTTTTCTGAAGAATGAGAATGAAACTTCTACTGGAATTTAATTGTGTTCTGCTTAAAGATTTATTCTCAGTTCTTCTCCCAACTCCAAGATTCAGAAACCTCCAGAATTTATTTACAATTAGTTTTATTGGGAATGATAGAATTGGTAGAGCACTTTCCCATTAACCTCTCTTTCCAGAGAGGCCTTTATGCCAGGGAATTTTGCTTTAGTGCTTAAATGGTCAGGGAAAGCACCTATAGCATTGCACTAAAATTTTCACAGTCTGGAAATAAATCAGGCCACACGTGTGTTTGCTCAGCTCCACCAACACAGATGCAGTGTGTGCTTTCTGCTTTGTTAAAGGAATGATGTCATTTCAGCTATGTGAAAAATGACTTAAAATGTGGTTTGGTTTTAGTTGAGCTGTCGATTTTTATTTTGTCTAGCTTTTAACATGTGGGTTCCACACTTTGACATGCATCAGCAGTTATTTATAAGTATTCCATTATTACTAACGTTTTTTAAAGACTGAATAAATAGAAGTTAAAATATTTCTTTAGCATTAATTTATGATCATTATGATTAAATCTCCTGATAATTTGAACTTGAGGAAAAATTTTTTGAGAATGATGAAAGGACTTTTAATAGAATGATTTTCATATGATGGCTCCTATGACTGATATCCAATGGATAAGTACATTAATGTTTCTTGGTTTTCTTCGATTTGGATTTCAGTTCAGCAAGCATTTGTTGAGTATATGCTAGACTTTGTATTTTGTAAGGAGCAAAATTGAAAGATTTGTCCTCACATTAGGGTTTTGAATTCCAAAACCATGCTGGGCATCTTAGCACATGGTGTTGTACATGTGCACACAGCCTAAGTCTTTGAGAGGGTTGAGTCTGAATTAGAGTCTGTTAGCTTAGGCAAGAGAGACAGTTGCCTTACGTAATATCTAATAGCATTTAGCTTTTTCTCACTTTTTGGAATGATTTGATCACTTGAGAAAATAAAATGGGGCAATTAGAGAACTAAATTGCGTGAAGTCAGGTACTCATCTTTCTGGAATTCTCATCCCCTCCTTTTTGATTTCTATTTAGAAGCACTAATGGAAAAGAATTCCAGAAATAGAGTGGCATGGATGTAGAGGTGCTACTACAATCATAAAGGTAGAGAAGGGGAGCAGATGATCAGATGGGTCTACCTCTGCCCCAGAGAGGTGGTTACTTTCTTTACCTGTGTTCCACTGGGATACTGTAACTGTGGTGATTATCAGACAAAAGAGAGAAAAACCTCTCTTTCCCACCTCACCCCACCTCTGCTCCAGCTAAAAAATATGAGTGTCACCACACATTCAGACCAAAATGGCTTTGGGATTTGTTTTTGGTTTCTGAATGATACAAATAAACTGAATGATTTCTCCACTTTTATATGTAGAGAAGAAACTAAGGACACTGTGTTGTGTTTGTTTAGCTGTTCATTCTACAGATATTTGAGTCTTCTATGCTAGGCACAGTTCTAAGAACAGGGGAGCAGAAATAAGATTTGGTTCCTGTTGGGAAAACAGAATAGTTTGGTCAGGGCCCTCGCCTTGGGACCCATTGGGTGTGTTTTTAGCACATCCATTGTAAGCAAATTGTGTGTGTGGGTGGGTGGAGTTAGTGCACATGTGCGCCAATGTATCTTTTTAGTTTTGTTGCTATTCTTGTGTTCTTCTTCACAGAGAGAGAGAGAGTAGAGAGGGTTTTAGTGAAGCAAGGAGGCGGGAGGGCGTCAGCCTCAGGCGATAGCCTCAGGTGTCTGCCCTGCGCAGCCATGCTTTCCAACTTATGGCTCCAAGGATCTTTTGGCCAGTTACCTACCTCATAGACTTGCGTGAAGGGGTCTGGCGACCTAGCCTGGCGTGTGTGGGGTCTGGGGACCCAGCCTGGCATGTGAAGGGTTTTTGACCCAGTCTGTGAATGGGCTTGAGGGGTCTGGGAGCTCCAGACCCAGCCCTAGCTCATGAATTGGCCCAGTTAGTGCAGGATTACGGGCAGGTAAAAGAGCCCGACAACTGGCATGGTCACGTAGCTCTACAATTGGCATCGCGAACAGGATTAAGAGCTAGACAATTGGTACTGTGTGAGGATTCCAGACATTAGCCCTGCATTAGCCGTAGTTGTGGAGCCAAACAGTTCCTGCCTTGCTACATAGTGTAGTTAAAATGTAAAGTGCCAACTAGGAGCTTACCCTCTAATTGGGGAAATATGATGTACAAATACAAAATAAGTAGAGAACGAGGGGTGGGGTGTGTGGGGAGAGGTTGGTAGACTAATACAAAGTTGCAAAGTTACAGTTATACAGGTAGAGTAAGTTCTGGTGCTGTGGGGTGACAATAGCTAATAATGTTGTATTGTGTATTTCAAGATAGCCAGAAAAGAGGATCTTGAATGTTGTAACAAAGAAATGATAAATGTTTAGATGATATACTAAACATTCGGATTAGATTATTATACAACATATGCTTGCATTGAAGTAACAAACTGTACCCCATAAACATGTACAATGAAGAAAGTAAAATTTAAAATATTAGTAAAGAATGTGAGCTAATGTGTAATTAAGTGCTAAGTAGAATATTTGCAGGCTATAAATACACTAAGTCAGCAACTAATTATAACACCTACTACGAGTCAGATAGTGCTAATATACCAGGGATAAGGGGATTTTTTTTTAAGGTTTCATATAGTTTCTGTGTTTAGAGAAGAGAAAGATCAAGAAACACAGCTAATTTAAACATGAGCTATGGAATTTTTCTTGTTCTCAGTGTCCTTTTAGCAATTTTTTTTCACTGTGACCTATTTCAACCAGAGAAATGGAAAAATAAACAAAGATTGTTTCCTACAAGTAAAACTAGATGAAAAATACTGCCCAAACTGCCACTTATGTCCAGAATTTCATGCCTAATCCAAAGTCTACTTGCTTTAGGCATCAGGAAACCATTGTCCCAGGTCTGACTTTGCAATAAGTAGCTTTGTGACCTTTAGCAAATCACCTGATCAATTTATGCTTCAGTTTTTCTCTTTTGTCCAAGACATAACTCTCCGAAAGACATAGAAGAAATGCTGACTCCTCTGTGAAGCTTTTTCTGATCTCGTCTTCCTCCCTGTCCACTCCTCTGCAACTTCACCACCTAGTTGTCAGGGAGGACACTTTCTGACTCCTAAACTCCCTTAATATTTACCTCTTTTCTATGATACTTACCACCTTTAACCTTCTTTTGTATCATTTTTACATCTAATTACACTGTTTTTAATACATATTAATGGCAATGAACATGTGCCTGTTCAATTTAGAGAATTTTTATTTGTTTTGGTGACGGTGAAATGAAATGAAAGATGTTAAGATTGTACAGGGTAAAAAGTTGTTTTAAATGCCATACCTTTGAAGTACTGTTATATCACATTTCATTTAGGTGTTTTCACCATTGGTGACAGCACCAGGTGGAAAGGATTAATAATTGTAAAATAGACAATTTCTTATACAGTAGTAAATGTAAAATTGTTTTTCTGTACAATTTGAGCCTTTTAGCACAAAGTTTTTTGACAATGTATGTTGCATTTGTTCTATATAATTTTAAGACTTGAGTTTACTTTTGTTTGAAAATGGAAAGTATGTTAGATTTTAATGCTTCAAAGTGTAAATGTCAAGATTAGATTTTCCAATGTAGGCTTGCGTGAAGTACTTGAGATATAGTAAGGCAGCCCTATCTAGGACTTCAGCATGTTTTTAGTATGTTATTGCTTTTATTCTACCTAGAGTAAGTAAGTTTTAGTACAGTAAAATAAGCAACCAAGTTATCTGGAAACCTCAGTTATCTGAATTTTGGTGTACTTTTATCCAAAAGAGACATGTGAATATTTTATTGCAAGTTAACATCAAAGATTTACTGATTTAAAAAGCATTTCGTGTTATGATGTGGGACTTATGAGTCTGTTCCTTTGTCTGGAATCATAATTCATTGTGTCTCTAACATCTACATAATCCTCAGTTATCAAGGATTCAGATACACACAGTTCCTGACTTAAGATGGTTTGACTTATGATTTTTCAGCTCTGTGATGGTGTGAAAGTGATACACATTCAAGTAGAAACCATAATCGAGTACCCATACAACCATTCTGTTTTTCACTTTCAATACAGTACAGTATTCAATAAATTACATGAGATATTCAACAACTTGTTCTAAAAGTAAGTGTGGTGTTAGATGATTTTGCCCAATTGTAGGCTATGTAAGTATTCTGAGCATATTTAAGCTATGATATTCCATAAGTTTAGGTATATTAAACCCACAATATTTTCAACTTAGAATGGGTTTTTATCAGAATGTAACACCATTGTAAGTTAAAAACATCTGTACACACACATATTCATATGTACATATACATATATACATATATATTGTGACATACATATGTTAGATTTGGTAGACAGGAAGGCTGTTCAGTCCTAAATGTTAAAACAAAAAATCCCAGGTTTTTTGGTAATTATTCAAGGCTTTAATATGTAAGATAGTTTTAAAACATTCTTTTGGAAAACTGAAATGGACTGGCTGTCAAAGAGAGTATTCTGACTTCTTTTCTTTATCTCAACTGATACTTAACTTCCAATAACAATTTGCAAAAAGTTGGTAGTGTTTCTTAAATGTTATTGCTACTGAGCACAAGAAAGCATGCTTAGCATTCTCACAAGGGAGATACTTTCTTGGAACTGTGGGGAAGAATTTTCTGGAATATGTGAAAATATCTAATTATGATGTAGCTTTTAGGTTCTATTAACTTTAGTTGTTTTAGCTGTTGTAGGGAGAGAATACTGTTAGAGCTTTGTAAATAGCTCTACCAAATAATGGACAATATCATTTTATTAGGGCTTCCCTGGATTAGAGACATCTTTTGTATGTATCCAGTTTTATTTGTTATCTTCTTAAACACATTTTTTCCAGAAATCGAACATGGTTTTGAACAAGTTAGATAGTGACTTTGCAGAATCATCAATTCCCAAAACTTTGACATTAACATAAAACCAAGCTGGAGTCATTTCTTCATGAATGCACATGTTCTTCTCAGGGTCACTAGAGAACTTCATAATCTTTGGTCATATTATCTTCCTTGACCTTTCTTCAGCATTGGACACCCCAGTCTCTCCCTTCTTCTTTTGGCTTCTTGGTTCTGTTTACTGACAACCAGCTTGTTCTGCTTTACTAGTTTCTCCTTTTCCCAAACTGTAAATGTCGATATGCCACAGGGCTCAGTACTTGAACCTGCTCTCCTTCTGTACTAACTTTCTAGATGATCTGATCTCTCCCGCAGCTTTAAAATCCCCATTTTGATGTCTAATAGCTGTTTCAAGCCTAACTTGTACAAAACCAAATTTCTTATCTTCATCTCTACCCCAGTTGCTCATGCCAGAAATCACTCTATCATCAAATCCTTTTAAGTTCTACCTTTGAAATATATCCAGAATTCCCCCCCCAGTTTGTGTGTGTGTGTGTGTGTGTGTGTGTGTGTGTGTGTGAATTTATATATTAATTTTTAGCTCCCACCAATAAGTGAGAACATGTGGTATTTCTCTTTCTGTACCTGACTTAATCAGCCACAATGTATATCGACGAAATAAAATTTTTTTAAAAAAGCAAGATATCTCATTAATCTTTACATTAATTAGATGTTGAAATGCTATTTTTGAAATATTGGACTAAATAAAATGTATTGTTAAAGTTAAAAAAAAAAAAGAAAAGAAAAGAAATATATCCAGAATTTCTTAGCACCTTCACAGCTACCATCTTTTGCAAACCATCATTATCTGTCTCCTAAGTTACTATATTGCAAAAAGCCTCCAAAAAGTTTTTATTTAAATAATTTTAGCCAACTCTTTACTGTAGTTTTCTTTTAAATTTTCTTTCTTTTTGGGGGAGGCAGGGGTTTTGCAGCTGGCTGATAAAGGGATCTAAACCCTTGACCTTGTTGTTATAACACCATCTTTTAAAATTTTGTTGAAGCAAGTATTTAATGCATGCTTCCACTCTTGCCTCCCTCCAGTCTTTTTGCCATCTGTTCGCCATATGGATTCTGCTGCTTCTCTGTTCAAACCATCCCCTCTTCTATCTCACTTCGACTAAAATGTGAAATTCTTTGTGTGGCCCCTAGCTACTTCATTGGCTGCTATATTCCCAGTACTTTGAATAGTATTTAATGTACTGTGGGGAATCACTCGTGTGTGAGTGATGGAATAAATTATTTTTAGATGTGGAATATGATTTGGGATTTAAAAAATAAAAGTTAAACCTTCATCAAATAGTTTAGCCACCTCAATATAGAAAAACAACACTCTGAATTAAAATATTCCATTATATTCATGTTTTTATTTAGCATCCACTAAAAAAATTATTTGCTTTAATTCTTCAAATGATTTAATTTGAAATAAATTTATCAAAAACAAGAATGTGCTCAAAAATTTATTTCAAAGACTAATGGTTTTTTTTAAAAGAAACTTTAACGCATTGAACCTCTTATTTTCTTTTAAAAATGTCTTAAAGCAAGTATTCATTATGTGGTTCTTACTTATCTTAAAACATATTATGTAGGTATTTTTTCAGGATAATCGTTAAAGTTTCCTGTCCAAGCTATCTCTTCTATTAATTATGAATCAACTAATTGAATCAACTCATTTATGTATTAACCTGAATATTGACATTTTGGCATTAATGAGCTGGAGGTGATAGGTAACTTAAGTCAGTGCCTGGAGTATACTGCCTTTAAGACTTTGTAATTCATAGGTGTAATATGGTAGTTCTTAATGTCCTAGTTACAAGTTATTAGCTGATATTTTTTAACTTTAACAGACCTAAAAATTGTAGATAAAACTACCTTTAATCAGGTATTATTCTTCTTTCTCTTTTTAGTGTACCATTATTTAATTATTACCTGAACTAAACTAGTCAAACTACTAGAATGCCTAATCTGCATACTAGTGACTTGGTTCATTGTTGAATCAGTAAATAAACATATAGCCACATCACATTGTAATTACTACATATATAAATTTCCTTGAGTAGCCTGAGTGTTTTCTCCACTCTTCTTTGATTCAAGTTGACCGAAACCAACTTTACTTAGTTGATAATGAAGATAAGTAGTATTTTTAACTCAGCAGGCCATATGAAAGTGACTGGTTTGGTGTTTTCTCCAGTCCTTAATTGGTATCTCTCTGTTTGTACTCATTCTTTCATAATCCAGTAGAGCTATTCTTCTCGAAAAGTTGCCATTTTTACTAGGCTATTCGAAGCTCTCAAGCTCAAATTTTTCTCTGATTAATGGGCTTGCATCATGGTATGTAATTTGTATATAAATTATCACCTTATGAAGTCCTCAGAGACAATGCTTATAGGGTCTTGTTCTCTCCTTTGTTTTTGTAATGTCAAATGCTTTGCACTAAGTGAATTCCTAATAGATGTTGTTGAGCAGTTTCTGTGTCAAGGCTGTGAGGAAGTGATATAATTAACTCCCTTCTTTGGAAATGATGTTTCTTTGTGTGTGGATCTTGCTCTATTAGTGTAACTATTTATTAGTGTCCTTTTCTGTCCTTCACTCCCTCTTTCCATTCTTGTTATTCTGTCTTTACTAATTTAATGTTTTCCTTGATCTTTAAATATTAGCATTATTGTTGATGTAAGATTGTTTGTCTCATTATATCATAGAAGCTGTCCCAATCAGCATTTTGATGATAATTTTTAAATGCTGCTTTGAATACTTCTTGCTTTTCAGCCCTTGCTCACTCTGTTTATCCAACCACTCATCCATCTATCCTGCTAAGCCCTTATCCTATCTTAGTTCATTTTGATCTTGGGATTATCACTAGGCTTTGTTCTCATAATCCAAGTCAGAATTCAGACTGTATGTGAGCTACATGATTCATCATTTTATCACTGAGAGTACTTGGAAGTGGAAGTATAGTACATATTGCAATCACATCATATTATTATCACTATATGTAGTTTCCTTTGGTGATTTGAATGTGATTTTATCAAGATAATGACAATTGAAATGTCATAGTACTTTCTTATGCTTTGTCTCATCAATAAGACAAATGGTTGTTTTAGACTATATTTCCAGATAATATGCTTTCAATGCTGAGATGTTCAAAATAGTCATTAATATTTAATGGATAAATTTTTATTGCTGAGTAAGATACAGTTTTGATGTTGATAATGGTTTTTATAGCTTTATTTCAATAGTTATGTCTTTTTGTTCCAAATTACTTCTGGACTAATTTATTGTCTAAGACTCAACAGGATTACCCCTTATACAGGCAATATAGGGAGTTCTAACCTGATATATTACCACCAGGTAAGGTAAAACATGCTAGAACTCGATAGTTTATTAAGTTGGTTTTACTCTTTAGAGTACATGTTATAATGATTGGTACTTGCATCAGGAAGATTAATTTGACAGAAGTGAGAAGTGAGTAATATAGATTAGAGAAAAGAGCATGAAAGTAAAGAGTTCAGTTAGGAGTTCATTATGAATGAAATGACTGTAGGTTATGTGAGGGCTTGGAGTCAAGAAATTTTATTCTTTAGTTAGAATGTCCTTAAAACAAAAGAAATTATTATATGTGGGGAGCAAAAGAGGGAAGAATCAAAAGTAACACTAGGACCTTCATACGTTGCTGGTGGGAATGTCAGCTGATGCAGCCAATGTGGAAAACAGTTTGGCAGTTCTTCAATAAGTTAAACATAGAATTACCATATGATCCATTAATTTTACTCCTGGATATGTATTCAAAATTATTGAAAACAGTTATTCAAATAAAAATGTGCACACAAACTTTTATAACAGCACTATGCAGAATGGCCAAAAGGTGGAAAATGACTCAAATGTTCATCAGCTAATGACTGGATAAATACATTTGGTATATTCATACAATGGAATATGTTATTCAGCAATCAAAAGGAATGAAGTATTGATACATGCAACCACATCTATCAAACTTGAAAACATTATGCTAAGTGAAATAAACTGGACATAAAAGGACATATGTATTATATGATATGACATATCCAGAATAGGCAAATCCATAGAGACAGAAAGTTTTTAGTAGTTGCCAGCCAGGAGCTAAGGGAAGTGACTGCTTAATAGGTATAGAATTTCCTTTAGGGGTGCTGAAAATATTTGGAAACTAGATGGTGTTAATGGTTGCACAACATTGTTACTGTACTAAATACCACTGAATTATACATTTTTAAATGGTCAAAATGGAAAATTTTATTTTATGTGCATTTTACCATAATTTTTAAAAAGAACTCAAAATTAAGCTAGTTAAAAAGAAGCAACACTAGGACAAGAATCACAAACTGAAAGGATTTCAGGGCCCTAGGAAGTGCAGTAGACAGTAAAGAAGTAGCAGAGAGGGAACGTGGTGAACTAGACATTGAAACCCAAATGTTTTTGAAAATCCTCTGTGGGCCAAATAAAATAAGACTGTGGAGTGCGGTTTCCAACCTCTACTAGAAATGGAGCTGAATAACTAGACTCAAGTTCCAAAAGAATACAGAGTAATCTAAACTGTTTGCTTTGTATCTCCACCATTTTAGCACAATGCCTAGCCAACACATATAGACGCTCAGCAGGTATTTAATGCATGAAAAATAAATAAAAAATAAAGAATGTGCAGTAAGGCTGTATTTTTTCTTAGTCAGTTTTATCTTCATCTCACCCCTCACAACTTATCAATTTACATATTTTAACAATCTGTGTTTATTTTATTGTGGTAAAATACATATCATAAGGATTGTCATTTTAAGCAGTTTTAAACATACAATTGCATGGAATGAATTAACAATCTTTTAAAAAAATATCTCTTAAATATGTTTTCTTCTATCTTTCCTATCCTTTTCTCACTGCCAGCTCAGGTGTGCAACATTTCTTGCCTAAGATTACTGCAGTAACTCCCTAATGTCTCCTTTCCTCTAAGATGCCCTTCTCTGTGTTCTTCAATATGTTACAAAACACAGTATACTGCTTAAAATCCTTTAATGCTTTCAGATAAAATCTAAGCCCCATAGCATGGTAGGGAAAACATTGATGATCTGGCCCCTTCCTCATTTGCTGCAACTCTTCCTCAGGTGCTTGTAACTCCAGACTTCCTGAACTTTCCACAGTTCCTGAAGCACATGGTGCAGGTACATGTTTGACATGTTCTTCTTAGAGTTCTCTTCAGACTTCATTGGTCTGTCTGTCTTAAAACTTTGGTTCTTCCAAGAAACTTTTCTAACCAGTCCAATCTCAGGTAGGGATTCCTGTTTTTGCTCTTCTTTGTGCCTTGGCACTTTGCATTTCTTTTATTGCACTTACCTTACCTCACTGGTTTATCATTGTGTTTACTAGTAAGTCTGAATCCCCTGTCAGACTGCTAACCCCTTAAGGCCAGGGATCTAACCTATCTTCAGTGCCTGGCACATGGCAGGTAGCCAGCAAAGGCAACCCTTATCACTATTACAAATAACTTATTATATGGTAATTGTGTGTTCAGTTAATGTCAAATGAGAATATGAATGTTAGATGTCATATAGAGATGCCAAGCAAGGATTCAGTTGAGAGAAAGTTTTCATGGAATAGACGGCATTTGGAATGGGCTTTGAGATATGAGTAAATTTCTGGAAGGTAAATTCTATTCAGTTATTCAATAATTATTGAGCAGTGACTATGTGCTCGTTACTGTTACAGGCTTTGAGGTTGTCCAGGTCCTATATAGCACTGGTCATCATAATCTCTTATTGATTACCACTTATAAATATAGACATTTCCAAGAAGTATTCTGAATTTTAGTTTATTTTGTGATTTACAACAAAGCACCACCTCTAAAACTGTACCAAAAAGTGGATTGACTTTTAGAATGAGCCTTAGCAATAAATTAAGAGATATTACTGTGGCCATCTTTCATGAAAGTTATTATCTAGTTTTAGCAAAAGAACGATTAAGTTCCTAAAACTCCTTTTTGCCTTCAGAAATAGCTTCACAATCCCATTTAAAAATGAAATGTTAAATAAGAAGCAAGCAACAGGTTAATTCTTAGACTCTGCTTGTATTTGTTAGATCATTTTAGAGCTCTGTTAATTATAACTTGTAAATCCTAATCAGGTTATATTAAGAGGCTAAATAGAAGGTTATAATCTTACCCCTCACCATTTCCATAGTCTAAGAGACTAAAATAAACACATCTACTTTGCACTCAGATTAAAAATAAAGACTTCAGAAACACGTAATTGAGAAATACATTTTTAAGTAGGAGACACTGATTAAGATTTGTAGTTTTAAAAAACATAAAGGTTGTGTTTTTGTTTCCTTCTATGAAATATTTTTTCTTTTTAAATTATGTGGGTGCTGAGATGTTTATTTTTCTCTGAAGTACTGCGTGAATGTTTTTTAACCAATGCTGAGCTTGCTAAAGTATTAAAACATCTCTTGCCATACTTATATGTTGATCGTTAACATGACAGAGTATAGACGTATATGTTGATAAACCCACACAGAAAAATAAAAGTAATTTCATTGTGGATTCTCCTCAAAGCCACCACCAAATGTACTTATTTGACAGTATTACCGTGAAGTAGAAATGAGTTGCTATGTATGAACATCCTTTGGAATTGCTTTAAAATAAATACCGTTTTTAAAAATAGCCTAATTAATCTTTGGCCTAGGCTAACCCCAAGCAAAAAATAATAATTTCCTAATTGCTTCTGATTAACCTTAATTTATAAACATTTAAACATTTAGAAGTATTGTTTAAACCAGAGGTCAGCAAACTGTGGCCCAGACAGACCTCCTGTTTTCGTGCATGAAGTTTTATTGGAACACAGCCATACCTGTTCACTTATGTATTGTCTATGAGTGATGTAGCAATACAAAAGCAGAGTTGAATAGTTTCAACACAGACTGTATGGCCCTCAAAGCTTAAACTATTTATTATCTGACCCTTTAAGTAATAGTTTCAGGATCCCTAGTTTAAACCATACTGCTCTCTGCTGGTTTATTACTATAACCAAAAAGCAGTTGTTTATTGGATATCTAAACCGAAATGCAAAAGATGATTTTCTCTCTCAGTATTTTCTTGTCATTCCATAAAGAGATTAAGGCTATGTAAAATGCTATTTTAGCCATTCTTTCTTCCATTTATTGCTTGCTAGCCTTGTCCTTGCTCAGTTTTGGCAAGAGTAAATGAAGCTTTCTTCCTATCTTCTATAAATTTGAAGATCACTACATAGTAAAAGATGTCATTATACCTTTTTTTGATCCCTCACCCTAAGAGAATTTGAGAGAGAAAAGATTCTTCTCTATGATGGAGAATGTGGGCATTTTCTTTTGTCCCTGCTTAATTCCAATCTATAATAGCAAGCATAAAAACCCCTTTTCCCTTTTCTTCCAAAGGATTCTAATTGATTTACTTGCCTTGTTCTTCACCTATACATCTTTTTGTTATACATAGTCCCCCATTACCCACAGTTTCAGTTACCAGCAGTCAACCACTGTGGTTCTCAAACATCAATGTGTAGTAGTTACTTGAATGGCTTGTTAAAATACAGAATGTTGAACCAACCCTTCAGCATTTCTGATTCAGTAAGTCTGAGGTGGGCCTTAAAATTTGCATGTTTAAGAAGTTCCCAGTTATTGCTGATACTGCTGGTCAGGGGACAACACACAGAGAATGACTATAATAGAGGAAGGGATGGCTGATCACTCAGGCATTATCTCAAAGTTGTCAGGATAGTGTATGGTCCTTAGACTTTTAGTATTCCTGGGAGAGATCAGACATTATGACCCATACTATTCAAACCCAAGGAACATAGATAAGCTAGAATCCCCATTTATTATAGCTGCCAGGTGAATCGGATAGTTGGGGTGATAAGTCATGGCCTCTTACGACCTGTACTTTAATGGAGACTCTGCCAAGTTCTTGTTCTTTAAGCTCCTTTTTAATTAGACTAATAGAGAACTATCTCTTAGTTCTTGTTATTATTATTGTTATTACTGTTGCTTGGGGTTTATTTTATTTTATTTTATTTTATTTTATTTTATTTTATTTTTTAATTGCAAAAAGAACCCTTAAAAATGTGTTAGAAAAACCTAAGCAGAAATCTGGTCAAGTAAATGAGCAGATAGGTCACACACCCCAAAGAAACACACATATCTAATTAATACATTTTAGGATCTGGTTGTGGTTGGGGGTGTGGCTGGCCCTTGGCTCCCATCTCAGGACCTCTGAACATCTTGGCTGGCTGTGTTGCTTGCCTGGATGTGGGCAAGGGATGGCCTAGGCCCTTGTCCCCTGCATGCAGACCCCCAGGCATCTCGTCTGGCTTTGTTGCTTGCATGGATGTGTCACTGTTGCTTGGGTTTTTTTTTATTATTATTATTATTTCAACTCTAAATTGTTTCCCTGAGATGACTCTCAATATACTTAACTATGCATTTATAAACCATACTTTAGGATTGGGTTGCTTTCACGCAACCCAATAGCTAATCATATCTGTTATCTTTTTGTCTTTCATCAGTAATCTTAATTCTACTTTTTGGGTACTTATTAGTATAGTTAGTACCATATACAAATTATAAGGGAAATTTAAAGATCTTATAATCTGAGTCTAACTTCCCTACTTTACAGCTGCAGAAACAGGCAACCAAATAACTTGCACGCTACTTTGCAAAAAAGTTAGAATCAGCCCCTACCTCCCAAGCCATTAAGTCCTAACCTACTCAACTAAACTACTGAGCTCAGTCACCATGGTGGAGGAGGGAGTTGAATCAATGTGAAATGTTTGTCTCAGAGGCTACATAGAATTTTTAAATGCACATATTTTGAAACCATGCTTACTTGTAAATCGCCTTCACTTAATTATGGTATATTTTGACTACTGTAAATAGCTTCAAATCTGTAAAATGAGGGATAACTTGTACCTTTAGTGCTGATTGTTTCTTTCTTCTTTAAAACATCATTAGGAAAGTATACAGGCAAGCAGTAGGTAGGGAGAAAATATTTCCCAAAACACGTACCTGACAAATGACTGCTATCTAGGAAACATAAAGAAATTGCTACAACTCAGTAATAAAAAGATACATACATGATTTTTGGATAAATAGGCTAAAGATTTAAGGACAGTTCCCAGTGAAGATACACAAATGGCCAGTAAGAACATGAAATAAATTAATTAGTTATCAGAGAAATGAAAATTAAAATCTTAATGAGATGCTACTATACATCCACTAGAGTAGCTAAAATTCAAAAGACGGACACCACCAAACCTTGGTAAGGTTGTGGAGAAACTGGAACTCTTCTACAGTGTTGCTGGGAATGTAGAATGGTACAACCACTTTGGAAAACTAGTGTTTTTTGTAAAATTAAACATACACTTGCTCTGTGACCCAAAAGTTCCACTCTGAGGTAGTTACCCAAGAGAAATGAAAACATAGGTCACAAAAAGAACAATAGAACATTTAATAGCAGTTTTATTCATAAAACTGGAAACGGCCCAGATGTCCATCTGTAGGAGAAGAGATAAACTTTGGTATGTTCATACATTGAATACTATTCAGTAATATAAAGGAAGGGATTACTCACAAATGTAACAATATGAATGAATTCCAAAAACATGCTGAGTAAAAGATATCTTACACAAAAGAGAATATACTGCGGTGTCATTTACATAAAATTCTAGAATAGGTAAAACTAATCTTCATTGGGAAATAGTGGTTGCTTATGAGGAGATGGAATAGAGACTGACTGGTATAAGGAGTTTGGGGATTGATCATGGAAAAAGATATGACCATTGGACAGGATTGCCTGAGGAGATAAGTCGCTCATAGCATGAAACTGTCCAGAGGCTTATGGCAAGGGGCCACCATCCAGAAGGGGAGGAGGACAAGGGAACCTCCTACAAGAGAGGAAGATCAGAGAGGATATCTCTGGCAGTTACATGTCCAGGTAATGTTGCACAGTAGCATGGCGGTGGCGTGGGGGACTAAAAATCTGCTCATTTGGGCTGTTTTTCAAATAATTGGGTGTGTAAACTTGAATTTGGTACCAGCGAGCTTTTGAGCTAATAGGTCTCAGCATACAATGAAAAAATAAACAACCTAGGGGCCAATGCATAGAGATAATTTATAGAATTACTGAGAAGGGACAAGAGGAAATATTCTGTAATGATAATAATTTTCTGTATCTTGATAGGGATTTAAATTACACAGATGAATACATTTGTCAAAACTCAGTGAATATACACCTAAGATTTGTGCATTTGTGTATTTCATTTTTAAATTAATTTTATATCAAAAGAAAAATTCTAAATAAATATTGAACTCTAATGATATGCATACCAAAATATTTTGGAAGATATGCACTGCTGTATGCAGTTTGCACTGAATGCCAGAAATAAAATGAATAAAGAGATAGAAGGATAGATAGTTGAGTAGGTTTATGATAAAGCAAGTACATAGAATATTAATGGTAGAATCTACATTGGAGTATACATGTGTTTACTATAAAACTATTTCAGCTTTGCTTTATGTTTCAAAATTTTTATAATGAAACTTTAAAGACTGTTGTGTGGAGAATAGACTGGAGACCAATAAGGACACTATGCCATTGCATTAAAAACATTATAGAATTTTATATTTCTTGTCCAACGATCAGCTGTACTCTTATAAAAACTTGGTTCTATACTTGGTCATTTGAATAGCTGATCTGTGGCATTTGATCTGTTACAGGAAAAGTCCTTCTGCTAGTGTTGACACATCTGCATTTCTGTCATCATTTATGTGCTCCAGTAGGACTCTGCTGATTGATGCCCCAGTAGAGCTGAAAAGAGGCCTGCAGAGGCAGGAGCGACACCTTTTCCTATTCAACGATCTGTTTGTTGTGACTAAAATCAAGTAAGTATACTGCATACTCTCTCCCAGTAATCATTATAAGATTGCATTTCCACTAACAAAGATACCTTTTCTACACAATGTTTACCGTAAGAATGTCTGGCCTCTATTACTAAAGCTAATATCTGTAGTGAGCTTTTTGTTTTGTTTTTGCCAAAAAAAAGTCAATTGTTATTCATGCAACAAATGTCTATTTAATCTCTGTTCTGTGCTATGCTCTGAATAAATTTATTCTAAGATGCAATGAAGAATGTGATGGGTATGGTCCCTGCACTTTGGGAGCTCAAATTCTTATGTGTCGGGGAGGGAATTATAGATTGTGATTAGTGCTATGAAGAAAATAGGGTGCTGGGTGAAGTAAAATGGGGGGAGATATATATTATGTAGGTGAATTAGGACCAAAAAATAATTGAAGTTCAATGAAAAGCAACCAGCCATTCAGGTATTGTGAGAATAAGCATTCTAGGTAGAAGGAATAGCAGGTCTAAAGCTGGTGAGAAAGGTTGGTCCTTGGAGGAGTTAAAAGGCCTGTGTTACTGGAACATAATGAACAAAAGAAGAATGATAGGAGTTAAGATTAAAGTAGACAAGGGTTAGGTTATCAGGGTCTTTGTAGGTTATATTAGTTATCTATTGCTAAATTAACCCAAAACATAAGAGTTTAAACTATAAACATTTTATAGTTTCTCTGAAGACAGGAAGCTGGAAGTGTTTATCTGGGTGGTTCTGGCTCAGTGGGCCTCATGAAGTTGCAGTCATTTGTTGGCCAGGGTTGTAGTCATCTCAGGCTTGACTGAAGTTGGAGAATCCACTTCCGGGTTCACTCATGTGGATTCTGGCAGCCTCGGTTCCTCACTGGCTGTTGACCAGAGGCCTTAGTTCGCGCGTGCATGCGTGCGTGCGTGTGTGTGTGTGTCAGCAATGGAGAGAGCACCAAAATAGAAGCCATATTCTTTTATTTTGGAAGTGGTGTGCTATCATTTCTGACATACTCTATTGGCCACACAGATCAGTCTTGGTACAGTATGGAAGAGAACTTCGCAAGGGTGTGAATATCAGGAAGTAGGGTTCATTGGGTGCCATCTTGGAGGCTTGGTTCCACAAAGGTTGTGATAAGGAGTTTGGATATTATTCCAAAGGGTTTTAATTGGGGGAGTGGCATAATGTGATTCATGTTTTTAAAATACCATTCTGGCTCATGTTAGATAATGGATTGAATAATGGTAGGCAAGAGTGCAAGCAAGGAGACCAGACAGGAGGTTATTGTAGCAATCCTGATGAGAGATACGGAGGCTTCATCTGAGGAAATGACAGTTAAAAGAAGGATACAGACATATTTGGAATATACTTTAGAAGTACCTAAGAGAATTCACTTTCTGTTCAACACTAAATGTTCATGTTCAGTGTTAATGCATTAATACCCAGACTAGAACATGGTAGCTACTACTTGCTCCATCCCTCATTCTCATTATTTATGAAACATCATGAACAATAAGGGTATTTTAACAAATTCAATCTCATCAAAGGGATTATTAGTCACTAGAGAATAGTAAACACTTTTTCCTAATACCTACACTATCACACCTAAGTTGTTCAGTGTCATAAATGAGACATGGGCAGGGCTAAGTACTAATTTTGCAACATGCTATATTTAATCTGAGTGGTATTAATAGCAATAAAAACCAAACATTTATTGGGATCTTATTGTATGTTAGGTATTATTCTAAGTACTTTAACCCTTATAACAGTTCTACATGGTGGGTATTTTTTGCCTCATTTTACAAGAGAAATTGATACTGAGAGAAGTTAAGTGACTTCCCTAAGATCACAAAGTAATTAGTTGAGCCCACATGTGAACCTAGGTCCATCTTATTTCAAATTTCATTCTTTTAACCCATATGTGGTCTGCTGCCTCTATTACTCTTTGTTTTCTTCTGGATTTCATAGATTTCTCAACCATATAGTTTTTATTAACATTAAATCAGTCTTTCCCTTTGTGATGAGTAAAAGTGTCCAACTACTCATCTAGTAAGAAATGGAATGAAATGTTTAGTGAACTGTTCATATATTTTTTTAAATGCAAAGATAAAGAAAACAGTTTCAGAATGTGTTTTGAATAGAAATAATACAATGTAATTATATTTGGATGTTGATGTTATGAGGAATACAGAGAAAGAAAAGTCTCCTATGCTTTTGCACTAGGTCCACTTAAAGCTCTAAGTAGGGAGGCTATTAACACAGGAACAAATCATTATTTTTTAAAAATGTAGTTTAGTTATGATTTTTTTGTTTAAAAGTTATTAGATGGGTTCTATATTCTAGGTATTATAATAGGAGAATCACAAATGTCTCATTTAATTTTCCTAACAAATTAGAGGTGGGAAAGGGAGAGGGGAGGAGGGGTTAGCAAGAAATTAGTTAAGGGGCACAAACATTGATTACATTTTGCAAACATGAGTATACTAATGATCCTGACTTGATCACCACATATTGGTGATCAATAAAAAAAACTGTCAAAAAAATAGTAGGAAAAAATCATAACAATTTTCCTAACAAGTCCCCAAAACAAGAGTTGTTTTACATATTGAACACAGAGGCTCAGTGAGGTTTGTTGGGTACTAGAAAATGGCAGACCTGGGGTTTGAATGAAGGCCTTAATTCCAATGGCTGGCTCTTTCCACTTTACTGCATTGTGCTCATTAGGTACAAAGCTTTTTGATCAGCCTGGAGGTAGATACACAGACAACAAAAATTTATTATAATAACCCATTTCCTAAACTTTAGAACCTTAAAGACTATTTACTTGTAACATGCATCTAGTTCATAGGGAGGAATGTATTTTCCTTTATCTTTAGATTTTTTTCCTTTAGCAGTTGTAGTAATATTTATCATAGAGGGCCTTTGTTTTCTTACCTGAAGTTATTTATGTTCTGTTTACTGGTAGCATCTAAGTGGTTTTTATGTAACCTAGGTTTTGGTAAAAACTTTTTATATAAGGACAATTTCTTTTCCACTAGAAAATTGCTGTTTTAGATATATTGGAAAAATGTGTGCCAATCTTCTACTTCTATAGCTCACTTTTTATTTTGATTGTACCTAAAGTCACACAATTTGTTTCCAGACTGCTTTTGAGAGAACTCTTTGTGTCCACTTCAATGCTTTTATGAAGTGACAAAACTTATATGAATTGTTTGAAGGGTTGTTTTTTGAGAGATTCAATTCATTTTAGTACTTTCTATATCTGCTGGGGATATTTAAAAGTGTGAGTGATCTAAGTTGTTTTTACTTATTTTTTTGCCATAAACCCAAGACCCTTGGGATAAAACATGGATATTTGAGGAGATAATTATGTTATTATTGAATCCTGCCACATTACAAAAATTTTGACCACCACTTTTCAGGAAATCGCTTACATGATCATTCTTGTAGCAAACATTTAAATATATTCACAGATCCTTCTTAATATGAAAGAACTTATTATTTTTATGAAATGAACAGCAACCAAGAAAAAATGGCCCCCTGCAATACCAAACCTGTTTATTTCCTATCACTTCTCACTTTTAGATGAAGGATTGGGTAGTACTGTGAATCAATATATTTGCTGAAATTATCCAAGACTAGCAGTTAGTCTTTATACTTAGCCATGAGGAAGTAGGGGATAACTTAATTTCCATATTATATCACCTCATCTTTGTGCTTCATTTGGAAACTTCTTTCAATCTTTAATTGAACCTACAGAAATAAACTCAAGCGGGATAAATCATTGACTAGCTACTTACATATTTATTTAGTCAAACTAAATAAATTGTAGTAAGTGCAATAATATAGAGGATGTTAAATGCTTCCTTTTATTGGCTAAAGTGTTACATTTGCTCCATTTTGTGCTGAATGTTGAAAGCGTTTGCTGAAAATTGTTTTCAGTTTATTGTCATTGTTTTCCTTACTAAGTTAGAAAAGTGTTAAAGCTAGATGAGTTATTAGAGACCACTTTTGATATTCATTAGAAAAATAAATAAGAATTGTTTTTCCAATAAAATTATGGTTTTTCATTTTTTAAAACAGCATCTGTTGTATAGACATTAAAATATTTAGAAAAGTTAATATTTTTTAATAGTCATAGAGCACCTGTATTAGTCTGTTTCTGTTGCTTATAACAGAAATATCTGAAACTGGGTAATTTGTAAAGAAATAATATTTATTGCTTATAACTGGTTTTGGTAAATGGTAAGTCCAAAGTCCAGGGAACACATCTGGTGAGAGCCTCATTCTTAGTGATGACTCAAAGTGCCACAGGGTATCATATGGCGAGAATGGCAGAAGCGAGAGAGAGAGAGAAAGAGAGAGCAAGCTTCTCATGAGCTCTCCATTTGAAGCCATCAGAACCACACCCATAACCATTAAACCATCAATGGATTAATCCATTCACTAGGGCATAGTCCTCACTATCTAATCACCTCTTAAAGGCCCTACCTTTCAATTACCATCATAGGATTTCTCACCCTCTTAATACTGTCACAGTGGGAATTAAGTTTCCAACATGGGCTTTCAGGGGACAAACATATCTAAACTACAGCAGTACTCGTATGGAATTTACAGAGAGAAAATGACTGTACTTACCTCACACCCTCTTAAGCCATCACTATTCTCATATTTTATTTCCTAAGCAAATAGTAAACAATAATGAGTTCTGTTTAAGTGAAAAAGATGAAGTTAAACAAAGTCTGAGTATTAATTCATTATCAATAGAATTGCCATGATATACTTGTGGAATACATCTTGATCTATGCCCTGAAATATATTTGATAAGATATCTTCATCTTAGAATATGGAGAAAGCTCCCTAGAATCTTGGGTATTTCAACATTACACTTTAATTCCTTACAGTTTAAAGATTGGAGGACAGGAAAGCAAAGTATATCTGTTATCTTAATAAATTTACAGTAAGGAACTACATTGTAGAAATAAAGATTTGTTTTTAGGGGTTGTTTTGTTTTGTTTTCAGCCAGTTCATGTTAGATTTATATTTTTTAAAATTTTTGTAGCATAATGCTATTGGACATTGAGAGTGACAAATCTGAAAAAGTACACTGTGACCTCAGGACTGTTCATTTTAATAAAAAGCTTTATTGGAATACTTCTTTTAAATATTTTTAAGCTCGCCCATCTAGCTTTATGTACAAAAACGTTTGTATTAGTCCATTTTGTGTTGCTATAACAGAACACCTGAGACTGGGTAATTTATAAAGAACAGAGGTTTATTTGGCTTACAATTCTGGGACAGCTGCATCTGGCATGGGCCTCAGGCTGCTTCTGCTCATGGCGGAAAGCGGAAGGCAACTGGTGGGTACTAGCAGATCACATGGCAAGAGGAAGAGATCACATGGAGAGAGACAGAGAGAGAGAAGTAGTTAAGTCTTTTAAACAACCAGCTCTCGAAGGAACTAACAGAGCAAGATCTCACTCAGGACCCCCATCCCCCAGGGAGAGAAATCAATCCATTCATGAGGGATCTACCCCCATGACACAGCTTCCAACACTGCCACATTGAGGATCAGATTTCCACATTTGTTTTGGTAGGGATAACACATCCAAACTCTATCAGTGTTCATGAGATTTCTCCCCCAAACTCTGAAGTAAACTAACAGCCTCATCAGAAAAACCTTATAGCTCTGGAGAAACAAAAAAGTAGGCTAAAGATACAAATGCAAAAGGGAACTTTGTGGAAAGATACTTCATCCAGGTGCTTTGTAGGAATGGCAATATCCAGAGCTTTTTATAGATACATAGTAGTTAAGGGCATGAATAAGATCATGAATCAACACTGCCTAATTTCATATTCTAGCTTACTACTTAAGCTGTTTTGACTTTATAGATTTTGTTTGATATTACCTAAATAGTTGCCACCAAGAAGTAAGATTTTGTCTGTAATCGAGTCTATTTCATAAACAAAATCTAAAGGTTTATAGCAGTAGGGTGAGATATAGAAAGAAGCTATCATACCACACAGACACTTTTCAATTACACTTAAAATCAGTGTACCCTATGGAAAGTATAAATGAGACTTTGAATGTAGATTATCCTTCATTTATACTTCCTGAAAACCCCTTTTTCATTTTATAATCCCACTGAATAGTTTTAGCTTTAAATATTCTATAAATCAGAGGAGTTTTAGGGATACTTCGAAATGTATCTTTTTAAAAAATTTTAACATCTCAATATACATTGTAGTTGATTTTCATGACCCTTTACCCGTTCCTCTTCTCCCGTTACTATCTCCCCTCTCCCCCCACATCATATCTATTCACTTGTCTTAAAAAGTTCAAGGAGTTGTTGTGATTGATGTGTATTTAAGTCTCAGGTCTATCGTGAGCATTAAATCTGTCAATTAGGTGAAGATGGATGGTGGTTTCCATAACAGGGGACTAAACGGTATTAGGTAGAAATTGTCAGAAAGCAATTTCACCGCTATCTTAAAGTAGATGACCTTCAGAGTCCCCAGAGATGAATGCTAATTTTGTCAACTCTGCTTTTTTGTTTAAGTTTAGGTTCTGTTTTTAGGCTACAGTTTTTCAGTTTTAGCTGGAATATAAGGGAAAATAGTTGAACAAAATCTTAAGAAAGGAAGTTTAAAATAATCTGTGCTTCTAAAGGCTAGAAAATATTGTAACCATTTACTTAGAAATGTACTATAAATTCCTCTAATTTCAGGTTTTTTTAGTCCATCTCTCTTAAGATAAAAATTTTATAAACATCTTAATTAAATCATGTGTAGTTTTTGTGTTCAGCCACTGCAATCTTTTTGGAAGTAAGCAAAGTATAAATAATAAATTAATTTTTGTAAGAGCAGTAAATTTAAAATTAGATTTTTGATCCAAATGCAGTGCTTAACATATAGAAAATTAAAACAAGCCAGTTTATGGCTATTTGCTGCCGTAAATGCAAGTGTGACGACTAAATAAATGTTTCACCAAAGTTTCAGAGGGTTTCTTGGGCCAAGGTAGCCATTCATGTTACGATTTACTGGCTGGATACTGAAGATTAATACAATGAATAAGATATTCTTTAATCATGATTAGTGAAAACTGCCCTCTTATCACAAATACTGAAGCTCCTGTAAAATTTAAGACACAAAACAAGAGATCCTGTTTGGTTTTTATCTTTCTAGATATAACAACAACTTTAAGATAAAACATAAAATTAAATTAACTGATATGTGGACAGCAACCTGTGTGGATGAAGTGGGAGAAGGCAACACCAATGCCATGAAATCCTTTGTCTTGGGCTGGCCCACAGTGAACTTTGTGGCCACTTTCAGGTAAGAACCTCAGCTTGTCCTGTATTTACCTGGGTTAGCTACTGTGATAATTTCTTGTCTGGAGAGAAAAATTTAATAAAATCTTGTTCCTTTAATTTTTTAAAAGAAAATGTTTTATTCTGCTTGAGTACTCACTCGATCACTCATGTTTTGACACACACCCCCAATGAAAATACTTGTGTGCTTTATGTTTCTCCCAAAGAGCTTTTAATTAAAATATGTGAAAATTAATGGTAAATATTGGGAACTCCTGGGATCATTTTCCATCATTATAAAATGATTATTAAATGTCCAATTAAGTTTGACTAACTAGTTTATACTGACAAAAACTTTCTAAAGAAAGTTTTTCATTATATAAATAAAATTAATGTCATGAAATACTGGGTTGCCTGAATTGTGTATTAAGTCTGATTTAGTATCTATAGAAATATAATAATCAGAAGCAAATTTATGAGTTTAAGGAGTAAAAGTTATCCCAAGACTCACTTTTCGGCTGAGATGGGGTTGGAGAATATATGAATACAAAATATTTGTCGTCTTATCCTGAACATACTTAATTGTACTTTTCAGTTAGGGTGAACAACCAAAATTCACACCTGCGAATTTTAAACAGTGTGCCCCAACTCCAGTATTTATTTTACACTTAAGAGTTAGTATTTATCACATGCAAATGATGCTCTTCATTCTGCTTCTCTTCACACTACCACCAAACTCCTTAGGCACCATTCTAAAGCCACATAACTAAAATTTTCCAAGCTGTTAATTTTCCATTAAAGGACAGGCATGTCATTATATTCTGTTTTGCAGTATTGGCCTACGCCAAGATTTTAACAGCTTATTTGGAAGAAACATGTATTTGTATCATTCTCTGCATGATGTATTTCTGTAAAGGACACTTCAAAAAGTTTGTGGAAAAGTAGAATCGAAAGATAATATGAATCTTTCCATGAACCTTTTGAAGTATTCTCATATTATCATTACCTATTGCTTAATCTTCTTGGAGTTGCAAGTGAAAGGAAGCAATTTCAACTGAGGGATGTGACTACATAATATTTTTAATCAAGGATTTTCCATGAAACTTCTTTCTAAGAAGAGGGGAAAATGTGGAAACAAGTTTTACATACATTGTATTGCTCAAACTATGGTTCTTTACCCAAGTGATCAAAGTTAACATTACCAGTGATGTCATGTAGATATCATATACCCCTTGATATAATGTGACGAGAAAAGCAATTCATCTCTGTGATATTCCTACCCCCAAAACAATAATCTCAGTCTAATCATGAGAAAAACATACAGGAAACACAAATTAAGAACATTCAATAGGTTATCTGACCAGTACTCTTTAAAACTGTGAAGGTTAAAAAAAAAAAAGGCAGACAAACAAACAAAACAGGGAAAGATGGAGAAACTGTCACAGACCAATCACTAAGGAGACAAATGTAATGTGCTATCCTCAATTGGCTCCTAGAACAGAAAAAGATCATTAATTAAATAAAAAACAAAAGTGGTGAAATCTGAATAAGATCAAGAGTTTGTTAATAGTAATGTACCAATATTGGTTTCTTAGTTTTAACAAATAGGCCATGATAATGTAAGAGGATAACATTAGAGGAAACTGGCACTGGATGAGTAGTATACAGGGAATCTCTGTGTTATCTTTGTAACTTTTCTGGAAATTGAAAATTATTTAAAAATTAAGTTTATTTTTTTAAAAAAGTAAAGTGTTGAGTTCTGCCTCTGGAATGCAGAGTGAGGTCTTAACAGACTGACCACCCTACAGATAACAACTGTAAACTCTGCATAATATACAAACAGCAACTACTGAGGGTTTTGGAGAGTGAACAAAAGTTGAAAGATTTGGGAGAGGCGTTGAAACTTGGAAGAAGGCACCACACTGGGTGCGTTTCCTATTTTTAAGGCTTTAGCTTGAGGTCAGGCTGCAGTCACATCATGGTATGGTGCTACCAAAACTGACAAAAGCCCACAATCTTTCTGGGCTGAAGAACTAGAATACAAAGTCCAGATCAACCACAGTTATTGGAAAGCAAAAATAGAAATCTCAGAAAGGAGTACATTAGAGAAGGGAATCTCCAAATTCTGTGTATAGATACTGCCCAAGTCTGTGGCTCATTGCTGAACCTCACATGCATGAGATAGACTCAAAGCACTTTAAACCTAAGACTAAAAGAATTGAACTGAGCTGCTGCCCACCACAGGTAAGATAGAATTTGTAGCTTCATCTAATCAGGTTAGTTGTCTGTTAAAACAAAAACATCAACACTGTTCTGCAGTTATAACAGAATATGGTCTCCAAAACAAAACATTCATAATGTCCAGAATACAATCTAAAATTTCTTGACATATGAATAACAAGGAAAGAGAAAAGATAATAAAAGCCAATCCTGAGATGACCTATGTGTTGAATTCCCAGAAAAGAACTTTAAAGCAGCTTTTTTAGGTATGCATGATAGATAAAAGGAAAATTCAATTGAAATTAATAAAAAGATAGGAAATCTCAGCAGAGAAAAAGAAAATATAAAAAGGACCAGATAAAAATTCTAAAACTGAAAACTGCAGTATCTCAAATAAAAAATCTCCCATATGGCCTTCCTTGCAGAATGGAAATGAAAGAGGAGTCAGTGAATTTGAAGATATATCAGTTCAAATTGTCCAATCTGAAGAACGGAGAAAACAAAGATTTTTTTAATGAAAAAATGTATCAGAGACTTGTGAAAAAATATTAAAAGATATAATATACGTATTAATGAAGTCTGAAAAAGAGGAGAGAGAGGGTTTGGAGCAGTAAAGAAATAATGGTTAAAAACCTCCCAAATTTGGTGGAAGACAAAAATGTACATATTCAGGAAGCACAGTATTCCAAAAGGAAGAGTATGAAGAAAACGACACCTGGCCATGTTATAGACAAATTTCTGTAAATCAAAAGAGAAAATTCTTGAAAGCAGCCAGAGAGAAAACAACATGTTACATATAGCAGAACTGCAATTTGAAATTTTGTGAGATTTTCATTAGAAACTATGAAGGGCAGAAGACAGTGGAACAACATCTTTAAAGTGTTCAGATAGCCCAGCAACCACCACTGAGCACCGCAGGAAGCGCCATGGGCTCTGGGCCATGGGTTTCTGGGCCAAGATATTTCCATCCATATGCCAAATTTCTCTTCAATCTCTTTAATCTCAATATTAAGCATACTTTCTTAAGCATGGCCCTTTTCACCTGCAAAATCTTTCTAAGATAATTTATTTGTATGGCCCTTTAAGCTGCAAAAATACTCTGGAAGATAATTAACCCAGTTTTTCTGGTGTGGAAACTGAGGCTTAGAGAGGTTAAGTGACTTACGATCACCTAGCCTGCATATAATTTGGAAACCAGGTGTTTGAATTCCAAATCAAGTTGTTCTTTCCACTGTTAAGAAATACCTCCCACTGGTATAATACCATTTGTAAAAGAGCAGTAAAGGAGGACACTGGGTCTGTCTTGTATCTATGCAAGAGGATTTAATGAAACCACACTTGACTATGTAGTTTTTCCTAAAGGGCCTTTTCACAGCAGGATTCTCCAAAACACAGTTGTGCCGAGGTTGCAGCTTACATGTGTAACTACATCTGTTACATGTGTAACTACATCTGTTACAGGCTGTTGATATTTTCACCTGGATTGACAATCTTAAACATGCTAGCATAGTTTTTTACATGGTTTAATTTTTTCTCTCTCATTTTCTTTGATTGCAGTTCTCCAGAACAAAAGGAAAAATGGTTCTCTCTCCTTCAGAGGTACTTTTTCAGTATATGTGTTTTTAGTCTTTAACCTGTAATAAATGAATTAAAGCCTTTTCTGCAGAGATGTTCCCCAAACTATTTTCCTTCTCTTTGGTAGAAATTGTTCATTTGTCCTCAGAATAAGCTGTTGTTTAGATTGTACATTAGCTACTACTTTCTGTAAATAATGTTCTCTCATTACATGTATTTCGTACTTTCTCAGAAGGAGAACATTGAGGTCTAGTTAGATCATTTTAGACAGAATTTAGGTAATATTCTCTCCCATCTCTTTCTGTTGTCTCCAACCTACCAATTGGAACTATCAGTTTCCTCAAAGTGTATACTGTTTCCACAAATTCAGGGCTTTCTGCTGAGCACCTCAAAAATGAATTTTATTCCTGCTATTGAACATACAGACTAAAATGGTCAACTTAGGCACGTCTGTTAGACCCACAATTTTTTCCCTTTTCTCCCCTCTCCTGCTTCCTAAGCAATGGGATAACCAAGATTTACCCTCTGCTGGAGAGCTAAATGAGAAGTCAAAAGCCATTGCTTTGGTTCATCCTAGTTAAAAGTATCATATATGTTCCTGTACTTTTTAGTAAGGTGCCAGACCTGTCCAGAGAAGACAGGGAAGCTTTGAAGATTAAATATCTCCTAGAGGTGCCTTGAGCTGATTGTGCTTCTCAAACCTCATCTGACATGTATGTCCCATTCTTTTTTGTGCCCATGCCTAATGTCCTGATTTTTTAAAATTTCCTTCCAACCCATGATGTAATCTGAGTTTGCTGAGTCTTTCCATTTGTCTTTTTTAAAACAGCATATAAGTAGTATATGGAGAATATTAGCAAAATAGATTGATTTTTAAAATAAGCCATTAGCGAATTCCATCTGACTCAGTGTTGTTTTGAATTGTTGTTGCATTTGATTAGATACATCAATGTAGAGAAAGAGAAGGACTACCCAAAGAGCATTCCGCTCAAAATCTTCACCAAGGACATTGGAAATTGTGCCTATGTAAGTTTCTAAGCCAGAAAATTAAATTCCAAGTCCCTGCATGAATAAAAAGAGAGACAGGCAGGCAAACAGACTGTGTATGTGCTATAGAAGGTAGGCATTTTGAAATACGATAGGGGGAAAATGCATTTTCCTGGATATATTTATGTCTTTGTATATATGAAAAGTAAACCTAGCAAAAATAAAGCAAGAAAGATTCATATTAACTACAGTATTTAACATTTACACTTGGAAAGAATATTGCTTGTCAGATGTCTTTTTCCTCCCTCTGGCATGAATGTTTCTCTGGATCTTTTCAATAGCAGCTGCAGAGGCTTTTAGTAAATCTACTTCCATGAGGTATTTCCTTTTAGTATTAAACAATTTTTTTTCCAACGTATCACTTCTTAAGTAGAGAGTGGTTTTGAAAAGTTTTCATTCTTTAAGTTTTTAGGGATTGAATCCCTCAGGTTAATAAGTGGAAGATCTGAGAAAGATGATATTTATAAGGGAATCAGCATTTTTCTAGATCACAGTATTTGTCGTTTTGGTCAAATTAATATTAATTCTTTAACCCTAGTTGTTATGTTTAATTTGATGACTGAAATTATAGTACAAGGGCCAAGATGTTATCAGTGATGAACAAGTTGGAAACTTATGAAAGTTTTTATGATACTATGGACTATCATACTTCACAGCAGCTCTAGATTACATTGGATAGCTTTATTTGTGTGTAGAAAATACATGCAAAACAGTTATGTTTGGGAGAAAAGCAAAAGCTATGCAAATGTTCTGACCAACTCCTGAGTGTGAGATATCGCTGCTTGAGGAAAGTACTCAGATTTTTATGGTATGAGACTACAGAGATCTCCTGCAGCAAAGTAGGAAAACAACAACAACAACACTTGTTTCGGCCTGCTTTCATTCGACTGTTGTGGCAGTTGGTTACAATCAGGATTTTCATGGAAAATCCTTTATCACTTTTTTTTCAGTATATAGAAAGTGTGTGCTTGAGAAAGGACTGATGTCCCCCATTTTGAAAGAGAAGACAGGAGGTGTGGTCAGGTTGGGTGTTCTGTTTTTATCACTAGTACCCTAGATAAGTCAAGGGTGCTGTGACACACTATGTCCTTTGCTCTCTGAAGTAGCTTTCATGGCAGTAGTCTCTTACAGGGAGCCCTGCTTCCAGAAAGAGTGATTTCCCCAATTACGAGTGCATCTATGGGAAGTATTCTTTATCCTTGGTCTTCAGTTAGGCACAACCTGTCAGTGAGTTCTGCTAATATGGAAAGGAATTGCCACATTTTCAGTTTTGTCTGTTTGTTTTGTTGTTTGTTTACTAGCCAAAGAGCCGTATCTGCCGAAATTCATTTTTTTCATCTACCAGAAAGGCAAGCAGGAAAAAATACACTTCCTATAGCACTATTTTGAACATATGTGCCTAGTGTTAAGAAAAACCATTACCTTAAGAGACCAGGTAATTGGGAAGATAGATTCTTCACTACAAAAGACTTCATGAGAGATTTTCTTTAAATTGAATTGAATGGTTTTCAGACTTGGAAAAAAAAAAAGAAAAAGAAAAAAGCAGAAGCCTTTTTTGAAGTTATATGTCAAGTTACAAAGCTCAGTATGTAGTATAACTATGCCACTCTGGTAGAAAACAGGCACCGGATTGGGCGTTCCAAGCCCTTTTTGTTGTGCTCTGAGACACCTTTGCATAATCTTTGGGATAGAAGGAGGACAATTTGAAATCAGTGCACTTAAAAAAAATTGTTTTAAATAAAATTCAATTAACTAACAACTTTTAAAGGCAATTTGTCATGTGAAGTTATTGACTTATTGGGAAGACATAATATAAGGGAACAACAATTGATGAATTATCAGTGGATTTCACTTCGCTTTATTTTTATATCATTTTTTCTTTTATATTATTTTTTTTCCTTTTATGCTACTTATTTGTACCATTTAAGCCCTTCTATCAGCAGCCCTGATCGCTTATTTATCTGATAATTATCATATATATAACCTATGTGCATAGCAAAAATATTTCCTTTTTGATAACACAACACTGTCGTATATTTATATAATATATTTTGGAATGCAGTGAGCTCTATAGATAGCTCAGAATCTTGTTAATCCCTTTTCTGTTTGTAGCATGCAAATTGTCTGTTTTTAAGTAGCAATTCTCAATGTAGTTTAGCACGGAGCTATTACAGATACCCTATTGAATGGCAGAGTTGGTAATAGAGTAGAGCTTCCTAAACTTTTCAGTTTTTTCCTAGACTCATCAGTTTTAAATTCTCTGAAGATTTTAACAATAAGAATCTTAGTAGCCACAATGCCTAACACATAGAAAGTGCTCAATAAATAGCTGTGTTTTAAAATTCTAAGCTTTAAATGTCTTTCATAACCAGTTCTTATTCTGATTTTACCTAAACTGACTTTATACCATGGAAAGAAATAAAATCCTATATTGTGAAAACAGTACTAAGGAAGAGATATAAAGAGATTCAGCTCTCTCCCTTTTTTATTACCCATTGCGCTATGGAAATACAACTATGGAAATGAGGCAGAACACCAGCCTCACTGAATTTTTTTTTTATTGTACTCTCTATGAAATATATTTAGTCTTCTCCTTACTTGTTTAAGCTCTTATATTTTGTGAGCCACACATCTTTTATTTTGAGAGAAATAAATGTTTTATTAAAGGGCATAATATATAAGGAAATGAAAGTAAATTATAGTCAAAGGTTTATATTCTACTTAAGTCATGTGCTTTACTCTGTCCACACTTGAAATCGGGTTTGAAATTTTATTTATAACCACCTAAAGGAAATCAGGATTTGCCTTTGGATAATCATTTGGCAATTATTATTTGTTCACCTGTTTTAAAATTCTTTATCCATAGCTCTATTTCTTATTTCTTTTTTTTCTACAGTCTAAAACTGTAACAGTAATGAATTCAGATACAGCGAATGAAGTTATCAACATGTCATTAACAATGCTAAGGATAACTGTAAGTTACTCTGCTAGATATTCTTAATTGAAAACAAACCTTGATACTTTAGAGTCATGTAAATATTATCCCTTCCATCATAAGACAGCTGGTTATTAGATATACCAAAATCATATTTTATCCCCCAAAGCATAGAAAATAAGGACAGTAAATCTTTAATATTAGTTTAAAATATGGGTGCTATCTTCCACTCTTATTTTAAAGTTTGTATGAACCAAAAAGCATAAGATTGGACTATAATTTTAGGGTGATGATGTGTATTTTTATTGTATATGCTATGTACATTTACAAAAAAATTTTTTTTTGGTGTAAGATTCTTAGTAATAAAGTTTCAACTCTTTCCCTCCTTTCTACTTGTCAATATTTGAGAGTTCTCCTCCCTACCTAATCATCCTATTATTATCTCAAGACACAGTTAGTCTTAGGATGATGAATTCTGAAGGATTTGCTCTGTAGTAGAATTTTTGCATAAAGAACACATGGCTAGAAGCCATTTTGCCTGGCTGTAGGCCCTGAGGATAAGATGCCTGGTACTTCTAATGAACTGGTAAATAAAAAGACAAGCTTTTAAATAGATCATGGATTTGAAGGGCTTTAGTGTATACTCCACACTTTTTCCTTTTGCTTTTAGCTTCTGCTCCTGTTTTCTGAGACAGAGGTTACCTTTTGAAATTGTTTTAGAGGAAAATATTGAAATGTTTGAGAATGAGTTGGGGAAAGAGAATTGGAAGGTTCTCCTCATTGCCTCCCTATCAATTATATAAACACCACATAATGAGTACTTTTATTAAAGAGAGTGACTCTCAGAAGGGTGGAAACTAAGGAAAGCACTTGAACAACACTATTCCTTGTGTGAGATTCCCTATAAATTTTAAAACACACTATGATGTGACATGACACATGTTTAAGACATGCCATGTATTTCAATTTGCTAGTATATGGTGCTATAGTAAGCCCTTAAAGAGCTCAGGGTTTGCCCTGAGCTCTTTAAAAATTTGGGATTAAAAAATCTGACTTATTAAATTTAGTAATGTATTTTAAATGTAATTAAATTTATATGCAGTGAGTAAAGCAGACATCTTTGCATTGATTTCTAACCTGTGTGAATGTTTTGGAAGAAAGTGAATAGTTTTAGGGGTAGGAAGGGAGATTAATTAATGACAGGATTCATTTCCTTATCTGTATTTTTCTTTTAGATAAAGTGATCCATCTCCTCAGATCCCAAAATAATTCTATTAATTTAATTAGGAATTGATTGAGGCTATTTGAGTACACCTGGTCTAAGAGATGATCACAGTGTTTTTAGACACTTATGAAAAGAAAGGATTTTTATTAGGTTGCTCGTTCCATTTGAAATATAATTTTTTGACTAGTGATGAAGTAACAAACTATGTATGTATGGTAGTGGGGGCAGTCTGTATGGTATTCTCCATAGCCAAGACCCTCCGTTATAAGGGCAGGACCATGATTGTTAATCAGAAGTTAAAGTCAAGAATATGAAATACTGCCAACAGACTTGACTATATCTGTACTAGCTTCTTTTAAAATATATTTATCGTATTCCCCCTAGAGGAATATAACCCTTCCGGGGTTATAATTCTACTAGTGAACAATTTTATTGTTTTATGTTTTCCATGACTGGGCCTATTCTCTAGATTGAATTCTCATTCTTTCTGTGCCCAGGACTGGACTTGCCCAAACTAAAACCAGTGTAGACTGTACCAATTGCCTATCTGTTCAAAGCCTCTTCTTCTCCTGCTCAGAAGCAGCTGAACTAAAATCAGCCTTTGATATTTTACTTCTTAATCATACATACAGAAGTGTTTGTGGCTTTCTGGATAACAAGGTTGTCTTTGCCAGGGACATGTTGAAGGTTAAGTCGGATATTCTCTGAGAAGTCCAGAGACATAGCAGAAGTCAGGACTCTAAAGAAGAGATTAGCCTTTTAGAACCAGAAAGTTTGTTCTTCCTTTGTAGAAAGATTTAGTCAAGATTTCACATTCCGTGGGCTACCTTTATATTGAGGGCCTGATTCCATTGAAGTTTGTGGATCCCTAGCCATCACTGGGGATTGGGGGGAGAGAGATGGGATTTTCTAAAAAAAATCATAATCACTCCCGTGTACCTATATAGCATTTACATTGTCCCCAGGTTTTTCCTTTGACGAAACATAAAAATGCCCCCCAAAAAAGTCCTCATCGAAGTACCAAATGTTGAAGATTTATTATGACTTTTAATTCTTTTATCTCCAAGGGCTCTGAGAGAGATTACCAGTTATGGGTCAATTCTGGCAAAGAAGCAGCACCATACCCACTCATTGGTAAGTTTCTGTGAAAATCTAAGAGAACTATAATTAAAATTCAGTGAATACTAAGTGTCTGAGAGAATTAGTCATATGGTCCTAAATTTAAATACTATGAAATGTTAAATCTCATATGAAGAATAAATATCTACTAAACATTTCTCTGTGTTAGAAAAAATCTCTTTGCTCAAGTAGCTAATTTTATAGTTGGGAAGAAAAATGTGAATTTTCTTCTGTTTTTCACTTTATAAACAGAGCTAGCTTGCCAAACCTTTACTTTTTTTCTGTAACACAGCAATATGTATTGGTATTTCCTTTTCTTCATACACTTCTTTTTATATTCAGTTCTTGGGATTTTCTGTTCCCTTTCCTATCCACTATTTTGCCTCTCTGGAAGACCAGTCTATAATCCAGTCATGCATCTTAAACCACCAGTGAGTATGAAATACCTGCCCTGTGCCAGGAACTTTTCTAGACATCAAAGAAAATGGATTAATCCATTTGAACATATAAATCTTCACTGGCTAATCTACTGTCACTTCACTAACTTACTTTGCTATTTCTGTAGCTCAGTTACCCAGCATTTGATTTGAGGAGCATTGGTATATAGTTTACACCTCACCTTATTTAAATCATTTCGCTAAAAAATATTTTTTGATCAGTAATTTTATTCAGAGTCGTTAACAGAAACAGAGCAATAAAAATGAAGGACAATATCTGTAGCAGATTTTGAGATGATGAACAGAATGATGTTGATGACGTTGATTTCTGTTAACAATTGAAAAATGCTTACTACCTGCTAGACATTGTGAAAAGCATTTCACATGCATCATCTTGTGCAGTACTTTCATTTATCTGTGAGGTCACTACTATGTAATCAGTGTTTCCATTGATCTGAGTAATCTAAAACCAAACTTTTCTACAAAATCTGTATGCTTAGAATGTAGAAAGTGATCATGCATAAACTGAGGACAAAATTGACTTATTTCAGGGTTTCTTTTTCCCCCTCTATCTGAAAATTTTATTTTTATTGAAATAGTTGATTATACATATTTGTGGGGTACAGAGTGGACTATCAGTGTTTGTGGACAATATATGGTGATCCAATCAGGATAATTAGTGTATTTATCATTTCAAAATTTAATAATTCTTAATGTCCATTAATCAATTTCTCCCTAATACCCCTACCCCTTCCCACCTCTTGTAATCACAGTTCTGTTTTCTACTTCTCAAAGTTCAATGTATTATTGTGATTGTAGTTTCTTTCTTTCTCTTTTTTAGCTCTCACTTAATGTTGCCATTTTTGTAAAGTCAATGGAGAACAATTAAAGTCAGCAAATCTTTAAAAAAATACTTAAAATATGCTTTAATAAAATACATTAATTTAATTAAAACTAGGTGAATGGTAACTTTCAAGCTTAAAACATCTCCAAGCTTCATTACCAGCTCTTACTAAAAAACCATGGAACATGACATGTGATTGTCCCACGATTGAATAACAGTTCTTATTTGTATATTTTGGGCTGGCTGGTTAGCTCAGTGGGTTAGAGTGCAGTGTTATAACACCAAGGTCAAGGGTTCCAATCCCTGTATTGGCGATATACCAAAAAATAAAAATAAAAATAATTGTATATTTTAATGTGCCTTGCAAACCTCAATTGTAGATGAGCTGCTGGCTATTTGGATAAATTGATTGTTTTATTGCTGTTATAGAAGGCTTCTTCTTCTTCTTTTTTTTTTTTTTTGCTTAATTCCTAGAAGTTGCTGTATTGCTTGATATTAATCGAATATTGACATTATGTGCCTATGCCAGGTAGAAAGGAACAGTAAGCGTTTACTGAGTTACATTTAGTGATAAGTCAGCAATAGAAGGGAACTTACTCCTGTGCTTAAAAAATCTGCAAACCAGTAGTGTTTGAGCTTTACACTAACAGGATGCAATTACTTAGAATATTAAAGAGCAAAAATTATGTTGCGATGAGATGTGCAGGGTTTAGCTTTTCTAGTTTGTAAATCCTTTTTGCATCTCTTTCTGTGTTTCTAATCTCCTGCAGTCTTCCTTCTGATTATTGCCTATGAACACCAGCCTCAGAGTGCAGCAGTGGGAGGGAAGCATAAATCAAACCAGTCCCAATGCTCTTGAGAAGCTCTACTTATATAACTAATAAAAACTAATTAAATGTTTTTCAGTCAGACATCTTGTGTTAAATAATAGTAACAATAGCAATTCTTGACATACATAGTTCATTGTCCCTATTATTTAAATAATATTAAGCACCAGTGTTTACTTATTTGATCTTTACAATAGTTGTGCGATAGGAGTAGGGTATTTTAAATCATGCATTTGAGGCTGAGAGGACTGGGATTTGCTGAAGATTTATAGATCTAGTTAGTGTCAAAGGAGAAACTGGAATACCTCTAAATATTCTTATGTGCAAATAGGAGAAACCAACATTATGCAACTCACAAACTGACCTGTACATTCACTCCACACTAGATAATTTTAAAAGACTTTTTTTCTTCCTTCCTTTCTTCTCATCCTTAAAACTATTTTGGTAGGACCACCTACATTATGCAGTGGTCTCCAACTAAGAGGAACATGGTGATCATTCAGTCAACAAAAGGATTCTTTATACCAAAAGTACCAGGGGTAAATTGCAGTACATTCCAGTTTGTAGCACACATGCTCACAGTATCAGCCTGTCTGAAGTCTACATTTAGATTTTTCTCTGTGTAGGGCATGAATATCCTTATGGAATTAAAATGAGCCACCTTCGAGACACTGCACTCCTGACACAGGGATCAAAGGACTCCACCACACCTCTCAACTTCCAGGACCCCTTCCTTATGGAACAGCTGCCCCAAGAGATGCGGTGCCAGTTCATCCTGAAGCGCAGCCGTTTGGCTATGGCCCAGCAACGGAGTGGTGAGTCGCTTCTTGTCCTTCATAGAGCCTTCTTTCAGCAAAAGTTTTCATTTCTGGATACACATTTTGTACAAATGAAAATACCCAAACTTCCAGCCAGATGGAGTGATTTTTCTTTTGAATTACCTAGGAGTTTTGAAAGGAAAGATGGAGTTTTAGAAGAAGATCATTTTATAAATCAGAAATAGGCATGACGGATGTAACCAGCAACTAATAGCAATACAGCCTATCCCTTCTTTCTTCACCATTCTTTCCCTTTAATCTTATGGCCACTGCAGAGTCAAAGACACTAGGCAATGCTGCAGGTGCTTCAATACCTTCTTTGTACTGTAATACACTCCACTGTGTGTTCCCCCTAAATGGTCACAGTATAAAAAGGAGGCTGTCAGTAATGGATGTCAGGGACTCTGATCCCCTGCCTGGATCCTGGGACTGATAACTATGTGAAGACTAGGATAATTTCTACAGAAGTCTCTCCTTAGCCTACCAATTGAGTATTAATTTCCTGTGAACATAGCTGTCTCTTACCTCCCCATTATAAAGACTCTAGAATGATAAAAATGGTGTCCAACATAATTTACCCTAAGCCAAGTTTGAGTTTTAAGCTCTCAGTCTGAAATTAAGAGTGTATGAGAAATAGAAAATGGATACCAGAAACTATGAGTGGGATAGTAGAAAATGGATGCTAAATTTCTACAGTTGCCCTTATCAATTTGAACCAACTAGGGGGTCCAGTGAACAGTGGAATTGCCTTTGCAAATGAACAAACTCAGGCCCAAGGAGTAATAAATTTAAAGGCATAGCATGGACCTTGAGAGATCACTGAAGCCACCTACCTGCCACATAACAGATTTTAGGCATCGTCTGAATGCCAAAAGAAATTTCGAAGTACTTCCTCTGTGTGTGATCCAACTGATGTAGCATTAATGAAAAAGTAGCTCATACTGTTTTTAACCTTATTGTAGAATGACCCTTCTTTAAGAAAAATGTGTATGTAGCAATCTAAACTTAGAGAAAACAGACAAATCAGCACTCATTGTGAATTTTACACCCCAAGATCCCTTTTTAAACAAAACATCTTTCAATTCATTTAAAATTGTTTAATTTATAATTTTCACATTAAAACATGTATAGATTTTTTTTAATAATTGCAATACTAGCATAAAACTTATCTTCCTATTCACTCCATTGATTCCAAATTTTGACATCTTATTGGGCAAAAAGAGTTGTAACTGCCCTCTCTTCTTCTTCAGCCAGCCTTTGTTCATTTTTTCTTTTCTGCTTTCTTGCTATTGTTAAAGAGTTGAATAACTAGGACAGAAGCTGTGGCACACAAAAGCTACAATATTTACTATCTCGACCTTCCCAAATGATTTGTCAGTTCCTCATTTACAATAACACGTCTAGTCTTTGTGCATGGAAACATGGAAAAACAAAACAAAACAGTTTTTCCTCTCTGGAAACCCAGATTCCTCCTGTCTACTTATAACTTACAACACTGTATCACTTTCTCCATCTTTTAGTCAACTCCTATTTTTACTTCTTTTCTTATCCAACTTGAATTCCATGATTATCATGATTATCTCTCTTGCAGATAACCTCAGCTTCTTTGACCCTCTTTCCTACTTTCCTATGTACGTAGCAAAAGTCCTTCTTTAGATGAACTCTAAAGAAACACTGCTAGAGGAAATAATACAGCAGCAGGGCAGTTTTATATCACTAATGACCACCCTCAAATGGGCACTCTATACTGGCTAGAGAGTCTTAACTTTATCACTAAGGCATTTTCCAACTCCTTGAGTCAACTGTTCTGTCTGAATCCCCTCCACACACATATACACACCCAATCCCATCACTTTCTGTTGATGGTGACCTGGCCTCCAACTCTATACTTTACTGAAGTCAACAGTGAATTAATAGATCGGTCATCAGGGACTCCCTCATCTTGCCAACACCGGTGTACAAACTTACCGTGAATTCATACCAGTCATCTTCTCCTGTCCTGTAACAGTAAGTTGAACTTTTGGACTATAAAACTGTTTGCTCACTTCCTTGGGCTGTTCTGAGGGGGTGCTATAGAGAGACGTATCATGGTTTTCCATCCAATAAAATGTGAGCTTCATGAAAGCAGGGATTTTGGTCTGTTTTGTTCACTTCTGTATTGCCAGAACCTGCAACAGTGCCTGGCATATGTAAATGAATATTTACTCAATGAATATTTGTTTAATGGATAATCAAATTAATTTTTAGATTTGTTATCTCATTAAAGATACAAAGAGAATCTTTATAACTATGCTATGGAGAATAATATTCTCCCACTCTACCTTTTTTACCCATGTTTTCAGAACTATTTCTCTGGGTCTGTTGTCAATTTTAATTAATTTGACTGATAATCAGAGAGTAGGAATCCTAAGGGTTTTACTCAGTTTTGCCAGTGACTTGCTTTCTAAGTTAAATTGTAGGCATCCTCTGCTCAGTTTCTTTCTATTGGAAGTTAGGATAATCGTAGTTCCAGAGGTAGATGATTTGTGGCAAATGGGATCAGGGATGGAGTAACTATAGCCTAATGGTGCCAAAGCCAAGCTGGATATCAGAATCACCTGTGCAACTAAAAATTGCAGGTGAACCTCTTATGTGGGTTTTTTTTTTTTTAATACAGAAGATATTGATGAACAACTGTTTCAGAAACCACTGATTTAGATCAGGGGTCAGCAAAGTTTTTCTGTAAGGGGCTCGATAGTGAAATTTGCAGGTAGGTGCTTATGTAACAAAAGAAAGAAAATTTCCATGTGTTTTTTACTGATGGAATTCAAAATATAATAATTGAGTATAATTATACATAATACATGTCTACTAAAAAGAGTTGAATTATCTTGAGGGGGATAAAATTTGACTTAATTGGGTTTTAAAGTTCGTGACTTAATCGTCAAAATCGATTGCAAATGTTCTGATCTGTAATGAGATTTTTATATTTCATCTTGGAAAACGTTTTCACACAGATAGGTACTGCCAAATATCGATATCATTCTATGAGCGTATAATCCTAATTGAGCACATTTCTCTCTTAGATGGCATTTGTAGACTTGTGTTAGATTCTTCTTCATTTCATGGAAGATAATCACTTCCATTGCAGGTTAAGTGGAAGCTCCTCAATTTAATAAATAGATTTTGAGTTATGATATTTTCCTCTTGCGTGGAGATTGGTAAAAGACTACTAGAGTTATCGTTTGAACTCGGAAAATATATGTGCTGCAGACTTGTGTGGGACTAGAGATCTTGCTTCTTGTTTTGACAGCACCAGAAGTGTATAAAGCAGCTTGACATTACTTGTGATTAAATATCGTTGAATGACTTTACTGCATTAAAAGTTTTATGGATAAATATTGTTTTGCCTTGTAATTTTAGGTGGGATTCATTAAGAAACATCAAATCTACAGGAAAAGTTAACTTATAAAGCCATTCAATGTCCAGTAATAGTGATTGAAAGCAGTTCTTCTCATTCATAAAAAGTTTAATCTCAGCCCAGAATTCAAAACATCATTATAAAACTTTACCACTGCTGAGCCATTGAACTGCTCTGTGATAGTACAAGAAAGGCTAATATTTGGCTTCTATTTCTGACGATTCACAAAACTGACAATGGAGTAAATGAAGTTCACTGCTGACACTACTAATCCAGTAACACTTTATAGATTGAATTATTTTCCCTGAGTACCACTGATCAATACACTGAATAAACCATATGTATTAAACATTTTAAAATTTTACTACCTTTGTAAATTTGTTGAATCACACCGTTTTTTCACTCCACACATTTGCTACATCATCAGACATAACACATTTTAGCAGATTCCACTTCAGGTGGTGCTGAATTATTTTCTCAAATTCTTTCAAAATATTCTCACCCATAGTTGTTCTATGCAGTCTGTTTAAGGCTAATTCTTCAGTCACTTCAAACGCGGCATCAACTTCTTGAATAAGCAACTGAGCAGTATTGGTAACATCTGTCAACTCATTAAGAACCAAAGTGAGTCACCTGCCTTGTTTTAGTTGACTATTGATATTATTCCTGATGTCCTCAACTATTTGATCAGCTATTCTCACTAAAAGGCTAATAATCTTAAATCTAGTTTCTCTGGGCTCATTTCTTCATCTACTACAAGCACACAGGATTTCATCAATTCACCATTAGTAAATGGCAATCCTTTCTTGGCTAACAAATGAGCCACTCAAATTTACTTTTGTTGCAGTCTCTTTTCATTTTTTGTCTTTGTGAAAAAATTTTGTGGTGATGAGATATTTTATTTTAAATATTCTAATTTTTCTGATCGTTGCTTTCTTTTAAGTTGGGGATACTGTGATTGTTAGTGTTTAGTCTGGTAATGTCAACATTTATTGACAAGTGCTTAGTCAGGTAAAGTTGACATATATTTTTTCACCATGGCTGTTATGTCGTTGCACAGTAACCACAATACTTTGCCCATTGATTCAATAACAATGTCATACACACTTCACAGTGCCCTAAAAACTCAGCACTGGAAGTCTACTTTTCTTATTTTGACATGATGAATAATAAAAAAAATAGATTTGCAGTATCATGACACACGTGGCACTAGAAACATTGTCAAAACATAATGGAGTCACTGAAATTTGTAGTGCCCTGAGCAACAGTGCAAAGCAATGAGAGCACAACATATTGTCTTGGTTACAGCTACTCAACTCTGCCATAGAGTGTGAAGTGAAAACAGTCATAGACAAACATAAATGAATGAGTGTGGTAGTGTCCCAGCAAAACTGTTACAGACAGTAAAATTTGAATTTCTTAAAATTTTTTTATCACCAAATATTCTTCTTCTGAATTTTTCAACCTTTTAAAAATGTAAAAACTATTCTTAGCTCACAGGCTATCCAAAGAGAGGTGGCAGGCCAGATTTGGCCCAGGGATTGTAGTTTGCTGCCCTCTAATTTAGATTATTAGAATGCACATTTAATCAAAAACATTTCAGGTAAAGTCTCAGTATTCTACTAGACTTTATAACAGAGCTTTCCCTAAGTAACAGAACCATCTCTTTTGACTGGTCTCCGTTTCTTTGCCTGTTACATCTTTGCAGTGTTTTAATGAGAAGTAAAAAAGCCAAAAGGCATCTAGAAAGACTAAAGAACTGTAGAGAGCCTACAAATTCTACAAATGGAACTTTTGGTCCCTGGATGATAACACTCTTCATAATGTTATCAAGTAATTTCTACATAAAACATAACAGTTTATAGAATACTTTCTTTTAAGCCTCAAAACAACCATGTAAGTTTCCATTATTACCCATTTTACAAATGAGCAGACTCAGACTGTGTCCAGCATCACAAAGCATATAGCAGTAGAACTGAAAACTCAACATAGATCTTCTGTCCTTAGATCTCGACTCATCACTAGACCCAACTGCCCTATTATGTGGACATGTTAGTACTAACTCACTTCATGAAATGGAGACAATTTTACATAGTTATTGTTTGTCTTACTGTTAACATCCTCACAGCTTTTATTAATACTCTTGTTTTTTTTTTTCATTTGAAGGCAACATTCCACTCTGGAAATTGTTTTCAGTACTTCCATAGCCTCATTGTGATGTACAATATATGACCCTATGATTATCAAAATTTAATGTATTTTAAAGTCCATATTTCTGTTTCCTTCTTTCCCGCCTTCTTTGCCCCCAACTCATCCCTAACATAAATCAGAATTAAAAAGGAGACCTCGTAGGAGGAAATGAGTTTAAGAAGAAGACTCTCTTCACTCTCTTTCCCTGCCTTTCTTCACATACATACCAACAATTAATCTGACTTCTAATAGGGAAAAATGAGCTAATACTTTTTTTCCAGCACATATTATATATATGGAATTTGGCTTTATTTACCAAGTGCCACTTGTTGTACTCAGAGTTCATCATACTCTGTTTGGCCTGTATATTTATTTATTTATTTTGTCTTTTTCGTGACCAGCACTCAGCCAGTGAGTGCACCGGCCATTCCCATATAGGATCCGAACCCGCGGTGGGAGAGTCGCTTCGCTCCCAGCGCTGCACTCTCCCGAGTGCGCCACGGGCTCGGCCCTGGCCTGTATATTTAAAATCCACAGAACTCTTAAATTCTTAAATTGCTTAGCCCCAGGAAGTAGATATTTTGCGTGATCTTATGTGGAAATTTATATGTTGTTTCTAAGATTAGCAAGGAGATAAAAGAGGAAGATAATTTCTATTAAAATATTGGCTGGGAACAATTAATATTATGTTTTTAAACCACCTGAATAAAATAAGCCACAATTAGACAAAGCTTCATACATCCATTTCTGAGAGACGTTTTCTCTAGTTAGCTCAAAGAAAATATCCCTGTTAACCAGCATCGCTTTAGGTGAGCACAGTCATCTTCCATCTGTTTTTCAAATTTCTGCTTCATTGTGGAGAAGACCTCCCACTAAATAGTCTTACACTGGAAACAGAATAGCAATAGATCTCTCAGAAGTCCACCTCTGAGACTTGAGTCACTACAAGTCATCCTTGGGGTGGTTGGTCCACAGTGAGATAGCTCTAGTGTTAATTGGGGTTGCAGATATAGACATTCAAAGATCTGACCTCAAGACCCAACTCAAATGTCACTTCTAGGAAATCTTTGTTTCTTTGAATCTTTAGCTACCCCTTTCTCTGTGTCTCCAGAGCACTGTATACATATCTCTAGTGTAACATAAAAATTTACGTTGTGATTATTTGTTTACATATCTACATGTCTGTTTAGACTATGAGCTTCTCTAAGGCCTGAGAACTCATCCCAGGACTTAGTCCAGTGTATAGAACAGAGCAGAAGTTAAATGAAAGATTGAATGGCTTAGTCACACCTACTGGAAAAACTTGAATGAAGTGGAAGAGTTAATTAAGCGGGATCTTTCTAAGTGTGGTCTGAAGCAACTCTTGGGGTTCTATTGTGAGTGGAACTCCCATTTCTGTGAGCCCACAGCAGGCTTATTACCTTCCATATCTGCTTCAGACCCAGGACTACACTGGAATTAATGTGAACTTTTATAGTGGATGGTAAAATATGGGACATGTTTCTTCTTTTACCTGTTTGCCCTGTCATTCCAATGTTCTCTCATATGTATTTCCCACTCTGGAAAAAAACAAAAATAAAGGTCTTCTTAATTTCTGTAGCTATGTGGCCAGAATAGAATTTCTAATGAAAGCTTTTACTGTTGTGGTTATTGTTCTATACGCACAAAGTTTTAAGGATTGTAATTTTTAATATTCAGTTTTCTAATTTAAGCATGCAAAAACACTAGCCTGAATCTTGCCAGGGTTATTTAGGAAAGCTAGATTTACATGAAATTAGTTTCCTTTACATTTACATAATCTTTTTTTTTTTTTTTGCAGTAACATGTTTTTTCATCAGCTTTTGACATTTAGAAAATAAGGGCTATACATTAAAGGCTCTGCACCAAAGTAAATTTTAATGAAAATTCTTTTTCTCTCAGTCTCAGAGGGAACCTGGACTCTCAGGTTGAATGCTGAACATAAAAAGCATGGCTACAGCTGAAAGTATTTATGATAAAGTAAAGAACTCAATTTCCACTTAAACCTCTGTCTACATTCATAGAATAACTGAGTTTATAACTTGTGATAGAGCATTCTTCTTAAGAAATGTGAAAGCTAAAAAATCAAGTAAATCTCATAGTTATAGAAATAGTAAAACCAGGTTAAATGTGAGCAAACCAGACTGAGTACAGCTACTCAGCATATATATTATGGTACATACTAAACAAACATTTGCCCAGATTGACATTGCTAGACATACAGGAACCCCTTTCTGGATTTCAGAAAGGGTTTCATTTCTTTTTCTGTTTTCTAAAATGGTGTAGGTTGGGAGTGTCAAAGCAGGAAGAAAATTCTTAATAGAGTAGTGGTATTCTTTCATGTCTACATACCTCCAGAAGGCTGTTAAACCAAATGGAGAGTAAGTACAGAGAGGAGGTCTTGTTTTTGAGGAGTAGATTGGTCTCTTGGCAGCTTTAATCAAGATTCCTTTGACCCATGCCCCGGGCAAAGTAATACTTTCCGTACATTATCTTGCATGATCCCTTTCAGTAAGCCTTTGAGGGATAGGTTATCCTTTGCATTTTAAAGTTAAGGAAAGAAGTTAAGTAACCTGCCTAAATAAGTGTCTGAACCAAGAGTCACTAGGCTCCTGAGTTCAAAGCCAAAGAGCTTTGCCCACCTGACTGTGTGTACATTGACGACGTACTTACTGTATCCTAAGGGAGTGAAGTGTGGATGATGGTCGTAAGGTCATCTGATAAAATGTTGCTTATTTGCTTTCCTCTCACAACTTGGCTTTTTAAATATTTGGTTTAAGTAGGTTATTCTGAGAAAATAAAATGCTAAGGTACATTATATCCAAACGAGATAAAAGACTTCTTTAAAGTTAGTATTTGACGATGCTTAGAGAGAATTGAGTCAAACCGTGAGTGAGTGCTATCTGGGTATTGTGGCCTCTCATATCTTGGTTCTGTTAGCCTTAATTGCAAGATGTTTTGAATCTGCCCCAGGAATGCATGCTTTAGGGGTTAGCCAGCAATTTGGGCAGAACTGAATGTACAATATTTGGGGCTTCCACTGTCAGGTTTTGTCCTTTCTGTGATTCCCTCTCACGTTCCAGCTGCTGTGGGTACCTTTATCTTTGTTCTCTATTTCTCCAAGCCAGTAAGTGTTCCGGTTTCTCTCCAAATTTTAGTTGCCCCGCCACCCTGGGGCCTGTCTTCATGATAAAAGCTATAAGAATAGGAAACATTCAGTGCCATGCCATTCCCTTCTTCGAAGGGTCAAACTTTTACTTTCAGTATCTACCTTCTTTTGATCACTCTTTAGTGACTACAGGTGGGTTTATTTTCATTCACTTGTGTAGAGGTTATAGTTGTTGGTGTGTGTGTGTGTGTGTGTGTGTGTGTGTGTGTGTGTGTGTGTGTGTGTGTGTGTGTGTGTGTGTGTGTGTGTGTGTGTTGGGGGAAGGGAGAGGGAGAGAAGGAGCCAGCCACTTTTAGAAGTGGAACTTTTAAAAATGGAACCTTTTTATGTATCAGATCATTTGCAAACTAATTTTCATGTTAAAATTAGACACATGACAAAAATTTCAGCACTGTGGTATCAAAATCATAACTCACTATTGACCCTTTTTACTTCTGCCTACTTTGTATATGTTGTTTTTTTCCACTTAAATTTCTCCTCAGTTTCAATCATTGTTCAACAACAATTGAGTACTTACTAGGTACAAGGCATTACGCTGGATGCTGTCTGTTGAAGTCTTATTCATTCAAAATCCAAATCAGGCTGGCCAGTTGGCTCAGTTCATTAGAACACGGTGTTATAAACACTAAGGTCAAGGGTTCGGATCCCCATACCTGCCAACTGCCTAAAAAACATCCAAATCAAATGCAAACGCCTCCAGGATCACTCCTCTCCCTCGTACTGGATCAATGTGCTTTACTTTCTTCTGAATACCTTTGGTCCGTTGTTCCTCCCTTATGATGTTTTATTTATTAATATACTTGTTTTTCCCCTCTCCCACCCCACCACCAGTCTTGTTCCCTATTAGATTATAAATGTCACCATGGCAAGGGCAAGTCTCAGTCATGTTTGCACCCATCCATCCTGCCTTAAGCATACGTCTTAAAGTCAGGAACTGAAAAGATACAGGAAAGTCTTTGCAGTTGCAAAGAAAGGGAAAAAACGAAGGACATTGCCTTCCTGTATCTGTTGTCAGTAGTAGAGTTGGACATCAGGCAATAAAGCATTCTTTGTTTCCATAGAACATCTTAATAGGGACAACAACTCTTCTCCTCTTCCTCCTCTTCTTCCTATTTCTCCTCCATCTTCCCCTTTCCCTCCTCCTTGCTTGCTTTTTCTCATGATTTAATTGTAGTATAATTCAGTCTTCAAATTTCTGGATGCCCAGTCTCATCTTTAAAATGGGAAAATGTATATGTTAGTATGGAAAACACTTTTTGCTTTAAGTTGTAATATTTCAATAGGAAGCCATTCTTTCACCTTTGAAATTTAGTGCCAAAACTCGAGTAAACATACCAGTGGTGTCTCAGAAATGGATAGAAGAAGAACCAAACATTTGATTCTTCCTTAGTTGATTTTTCCTTAATTTACAGAATATTATAGAGAAATGTCATGGGTTGAATTGTCAATAACAAAGGACATCTATAAGCATTTCTTTTCTGAGCCATAGTAACGAACATATAGTGAAATGGAAATTATAGAAATAAAGTTAAGTAAACTAAACTAGTTTTTCTAATACTCTCAATTCTGCCTTAGATTCAAATCAGAAGACATTTAAAAGGAGAAGATCTATCTTAAACTGGGCCTTTTGGCGAGGCTCTAGCACTCACCAGCACAACTTGCCCATATCTCCAACATCTCCTGTGCCAGGACAGCTGTTTGGAGTTTCTCTGCCAAATATTTGTGAGAATGATAATCTGCCCAAACCTGTCTTAGTAAGTCTCATTTTGGCCTGTAAAGTAATGGGAAAGGAATTTTAGGAATGGGGAACTCTGGAAAGTAAACCTGTCCCCAGATGGAGAGATTATAGACATCCCTGGCTTTAGCTAAGAATCTCTATTATCATTATTTAAAAGAATTAAAATCTGACTTAGCTATTGCAGAATCATAAGGAAGACATAAGAGATAATCTAGACTACTGGTTTCAAGAAAGAGCCATATAAGCCTGCTCAGGTAAATTGGAATTTGCTCTGTAGATAGACAATCCATATTCTATCTCTCACAAATCCTTCTTCAACTCCATATTGTTCTGAAAGTCTGGTTTTTTTTTTTAACCACTTCACCAACAGAGACTACTTAATCATATTTTTTAAAGTTTTTAAAACTGCTTTATTTGTATTTCAAGTATTTAAGAATAAAGATACATTCTCTGGCATTTAGTTATCTTTTGCGTATAGAATGGGTCAGTTGAAAGCCACTGAGTTTGTGTTGATATATTAAATAATCACTGTTAACCAACATTTTTATTGAGTATCCAGTATCCTGCAAGCACTATACTAGATGTGTGGCATTTTATGCTGTATTGTGCATCTATAAATGCCAGACACTAGTCTAGCCCCTTCACAGCTTATCTGTCACAGCAAATACAGAGGGTAGTTATTATTGTCATCATTCCTTTGTTTACTAATTTAAAAAAAAAGCCTCGGAACTTTACCAAGGGTTACACAGTAAATAAGTGGCATAACTAGATTTTAAATGCCATGGATTGCTTGTCTCCAAAACCCATTCTCTTCCTACACTGCAAGCAGAGGACATACAAATAGAAAGAAAGCAAAGTGAGTAAACACTTAAAATTTACTCTCCTAGCAATTTTCAAGAATTTAGTACACTGTTATTAACTGTCATCACCATGTTATACAATAGGTCACCTAAATTTATTTCTCTTATCTAACTGAAATTTTGTTTCCTTTGACCAACATCTCCCTAACTCCCCCGCCATCATCCCCAGCCCCTGGTAACCACCATTCTACTCTCTAAAAGATTGACTTTAATCCTTCTAGCTGTCCATCCAGCTCCAATCCTTCAGTGCTTTTAATCTGTCCTCTAGTAGCTGCAGTACATGTTCCCTTGCATGTATGTGTGAAGTGCTTTTTTGTTTTGTTTCCTTTGCTTCCCCATAGGATATGCTTTACTTTCTTAATCAAAAAGGACCCCTAACAAAAGGAATCTTCAGGCTATCAGCCAGTCTGAAATCCTGCAGAGAGCTAAAAGAGAAACTGAATTCTGGAGTCGAAGTACACCTAGACTGTGAATGTATTTTTGTGATAGCATCTGTTTTAAAGGTAGGAAAAGTTCTCCCTTTATCCACCCCGTGGTGTAGCTCTGGAGCAAGTTAAACATTTTATGTTTTGTTTTGTTTCATTATGAACATTATTTCTATCTGGAAAGAACCAAAGTAGATTTAGAATCTAAAAAAGGTTAAAAACATTTCAAAAAGTCAATATTGGACTTTAAAAGCCACTGCCGATGATATGACATGTCAGATATACTTTAAAAAAACTTTTTTACCTCACCCAATCTCTTCTTCAGTTCTGCCACCCCATGCAAAAAGAAAAATTGTAATTAAAAATTAAAATAATCAAAACATACACAGCATGTTTACAAAAATAAGCATCCTGCTTATGATGATTTTCTCACTATCTCACTACCTTCCTAATGAAGGCAAAGTTTTCGAAGATAGTTACAGCTTACCTTGCAATAAACAAGCATTTGCCTTGGAACTGAAACAAAAAACTATTGAAATGACTGAAAATTGCATTCATTTACATAACCATCATGCCCACAAATATTCCTTCCTTTGTCCCCTAATGCCTTTTACTTTGGAAGTGGAGTAAGAACGGCTACAACATCTGGGCCTTCTTTCACTTTTACTACATTTGACATTCTCTATTGTTCTTACCCTTTACCCATGGTTACTATGTCACATCTACCCATGGCTGACAGAGTTCTAAAATGTTTTCTTCCCTCACATTCTTGGAAATGTCATACATTTTTGGAAAACCTAGAGTCAAAACTAGCTTTAAGCAGAACTTTTGACCCCAGTAGTAGCTTCTGCAGACCTGCAGAAGGGGGCCCCATCTCCCAAAGGGTTGGGGTATACTGGAGCCACAGGTAGAGACAAGGCCCACAGCCTGCATCCCAAAGCCTGAAACATAAAAACCAAATGATGGAAAATATGGCAAAGAAGACTTTTGCATACCCCTACTCCACCTGAGTGGCCAGCTGCTTTCAGAATTTTACTGCATATCTTCATGAACACTAGGTGTTTTGGGGTAAATGGGCCATGTCTGCTCTTAAACAAACCCTGCTGTGGACTTTTGCAATAAGTTATCACTCAAGAGAACTGGAGAGTTTTAACTAGGTTCAACTAATCTGTTTTGTACAGGGTTTGGTGATGACTCTTCAGTCCTGAAATACAATAAGGATATCTGTGGTATGCTTAGCTAGATATATATGCCAAGGATATACGAGTATATGCATATGAGTTTTTCTTTTTCATATAATTAGGTTCTCTGCCAGCTCTCAATTTAGGAAGGTAAAACCAATGTTTTAGAAGAATTTCCTTACTGTACTGTTCTTCACAACACCATACTTCTTAAAATTTTGTGCTAAATTCTTGAGGCTATTACAAAGAAGCATGGTTCTAGAAGAGTTCATTTGTGTTTTAGATTGCAGAAATATTATTTTTCCAAAAATAAGCAAAAGACAAAAAATTATCCAAATGATTGAAGAGTCTGGTTAAATAGGTTCCAAATAATTGAAGGTTTATCATTATGTAACTGTGTTTTAGTCACATTTCTTCCAAGTGCTTTCATGAAAGGAGATCAATTTTGTCAAAAGTTTTTGAACTTTTGTTTCTCATTTTTAAGACTGTTTTAAAGTAGTGTAGTATAAATTTAACTTCTCAAACTATAATTGGACAAAAATTGCTTGAGACACTATAGCTTTGATCTATCAGACCTTTAAGGAAAATTTCATATTTAATCTGGCAGAATTTCATCTCAAATGAATTGGAGAGTTCTGCTGATGGTCTGGGCTGTGGTTTCTGTGAGTTGGTGATTGTAATTCAGAACCGGCTTGCACATCCTTCTCAGCTGTGATGATGGCTCTATTTCATAACTTGTTATTCCAGCTGTGGGAGAGTTCATTGAGATATTATGAGTTATTATCTTTTAAGTGTAAGTTTAAGATTTAATGATGTTTTTCTTGAAGGCAGATCATAAGTATGTTTTCCAATGAGATTTAAAAAGAGAGCTATTGTCAGCACCCCGTTTTAAAATAACAAATTTTGCCTCTTCTAACTGACTTTTAAAGTGAGTGCAGCAGATAAAATTAGTTTGGAATTATGAAAATTCCATAGCTTTACCCAAAAAGGTAAGTTTTGTGATAATATATCTGAACCACAAGTATCCAGGTATATTTCTACTGCAAGATACAATAGAACAGTGGAAAACTTTGAATTAATTCATCCTTCTTCTTGTTAACCACTCTAAAAAAAATATGTTAACAGAGTGACTAGAAGGATGTTCTTCAAATTATCTTAGAATCTCAGTTTCAGTTGATTAGCCTTCTCTTGTCCCCCATTAATATTTTCCCATGTGACACGTAGCCGCAGTTCAGTCATGACTTCCACTGTGGCTGGGGCTGTGCTTGGCATTGACAAAGAATTGAGTTTTCTCTGACTAAAGTTTACTGATGGGAGATGAGACTGCAAGCTTGGCCTTCTTGTTGCCATACCGAAAGCAACAGAGAAAATCGGCCTAGAATGAACTCTTGGACCAAGACCAAATGTGTTTTATTTTTAAGCTTTTGATAAACAAAAATCCAAACAGCAAATGCCCTTGGTCATATCCTGTTTGTGTCATCATCTAGTTTCACCACACTTAGCCCTGCCAGTGGTCTCCGCAGAATGGGATCTCTAAGAAAGGATATTGTACCATGGACATACTATTTAGCATGGACTTGTTTTATTCACCCCTCTATCCCTAGCACCTCAAACAGTGCCTGACATATATGTATAAATACATATAGAGTGTTGAATAAATATATATAGAATGAGCAAATGAATGATTACCAGATTATGAATCTCACAGATATCTTGGTGCATTTCCTTGGACTAGATATTTAAGGGAAAGGAGGGAAAAAAGGATTTAAGATTGTTTACTGCCAGACCCTATAAAGTACCAATTTGCTTAAAATACATAAAACAGGAGGTTTTGGCCCAAATAGGTTGTCCTTTATCTTTCTCACCATCATCCAAACTTTGGTTGTCCAAATGGTTTTCGTTAGAAAAAAATAAAAGCACGTGTTTCCATGTGCAGAAGTCAGTGGAGAGCAGGCACAGAGCTCTGTGTAGTACGAAGAAGGGAGGACTTCACAGAACTTTCAACAAGATGTTTTCTTTCTTATTTCTCCAATACATATTTGGCATGAGAATAATGATTTAAAATGCTTGTTTTTCCATCGATGTAAGGAATTTCTGCGAAATATTCCTGGAAGCATTTTTTCATCAAATCTCTACGATCACTGGGTCTGTGTGATGGATCAAGGAAACAATGAAGAGAAAATAAATACAATTCAAAGGTAATTATTCTAATTTGGTCATGTCTCACAAATACTTCTACAAAGCTTTTATAAGCTTGTCTATTAAAATAAGGACAATTATCAAAGTCATGGTCCCAGGGACCAGTTTGAAAATAGATTTATGCTGGCTTCTGTCATTGTTATTGTTTCTTTCCCTCATCTTATTAACATGGAATACTTGAACATTGTATACCTTCTGTATATCTGAATCTGGTAGGAAATGAAACGCATTCGTTTACTACCTAATATGTAGGCCCAATCTATAGTTTATGGTCTTAATTTTAGTAAATATCTAACTAACCAGATGACTCCTTATTGTCTTCAGCAACCGAAGTGATACAGAGAAAATGACCTATTTTCTCCCTTCAAGGAACTCACAGTCTGCAGTCTGATAGAATAAAGTAGATAAATTGTGAATTACAATGCAGTATAATCTGTGCTGTAAAAGATACTAGGAGAAAACCCGAGAATCCCAATATAATTTCTTTGTGTGTGCTTGTTTAGTACAGTTTTTTCTTGAGCAACTTTTAAACATGAGTGCAGATCAATCAGTTGTCTCTCCATCAGACAGAATTTTTCAAGTCTGTAGACAAGTATTAGGTACACTGCTATCAGTTATCTATAACATGTGGAGTAGTAAAATAGCTCAAAGGCTCAGAGCCCCCATAGAAACAGATAACCCAGAAGCATATGCTAGATGACTTATTTGCCATTGAATACACCCAGTAATCTTTTGGTCTGTTTCAAAGCTCTTCATAACTTATCTAACAAAATATACTCATTGTCAGTCCATTGTACTGAAGAAAGACCTCTCTGCTGTTTGTGCAACAGGAGGCAGATTACCTTATTCCCCCCAGGTTGCAGATTCTTATTGAAAAAAGCAGTAGTCATGAATATCAGCTTATCTGTTTTCCAAATGGTAGTAAAAAACATTTTTGGTGAATGATCATTTAAAAATCCTGTATCAAGTTCTGGTCAAGATGGCAGAATAGACGGTCCCCAGCATCCCTTTCTCCCACAAATCAACAAATTTACAACTGTAAAAATGTAACATCAGCGAAGCTGGGGCTGCTGGAGCTCAGGGGACGAGAAGGAGAGACCTATGGAGTTCATGAAGGTGGGAGAAACCATGATGACAGAAAGAAAAAACTGCTCTGAGCATTTCATGCTGCAGCCACTTTAAGGCTGGAACTGCTGAGTGCATGAAGCAGGAGCCGGTAGAAGCCGCAGCTGTGTCCTTCAGATGGAGTTACTTGGAGGCAGCAGGGAGGGAGAAGAGGGCCTTGGTGGCCCCCAGGAGAGCAAGACCACTAATTGGGTTCCCGTGGAGCCACGCAGGAGGAGCCAGAACAGCTGAAAAAGGGGAGCCATTCAGAGGCCGATGAGTCATCGCAAGGGACCAGTGCAGGCCCCGTCCCATGGGAACTGTTTGGAGCATGGGCAGTGTGAGAGACAGGCCCACCAGGAGAACACTGGGACACAGCAAGGACAGCCGATCTGACCCCCAGTCAGCACAGGACCACTCAGAGGAGACTGGTCCGGAATGCAGAATTGTATGGGGTGCAGTTTGATGGAAGAACTCAGGCCTAGATCATAGTTTCTACACCACCCAGGTGCACCAGGTCTCTGGAGAGGCGGAAGTACCTATAAGGTCAACCATTAAACCCTGAGCTGCAAGAAAAGGCTTCCCTAGGGAAACAGCAACAAAGCAGCAATTTAGCTCAACCACACAGCTCAAGTACTGATTCCCATAGGAAGTGGGATGAAAAGGACAAAAAATTAGTTCCAGCCCAGGCATACCACCAGTGCCTTGGTGTCCGCCAGGGGACATGAGGCATGGAGTGGGGACTGGACCCCCCTCCCACAACCAGGCACACTGTGCCAGCACCTCAGGGCCTGCCTGGGGACCCAAGGCATGGAGAAGGGGACCAGAACCCCCAACCACAACCAGACATACCGCATCAGTGCCTCGGGGCCCACCCGCTGACCTGAAGCATGGAGCCAGGGACCGGAGCCCCCTCCCACAACCAGGCACCGCTCCAGTTCCTTGGGGCCCACCTGGGGACCCAAGCTATGGAGCCAGGGACCAGACACTCCTCACAACCAGGCACACCAGCAGCACCAAGAAGCATGCCAAAAACATCACCTCCATGTGGGTGGCCCATCACAGCCGTCACAATAACCATGGCTGCCACGAAAGCAGCTAGATGCCACAACCACCATGCAAATGGTCCACCAGCCCCTGGAATGCACTGACACAAGGAGAGTCACCAGCAGAGATAAAGAAAAGAGGAGGACGTCTCTCTCCACAAAGCCCATTTCAGAGTGACAGAGAAGCATCTGCTCTATGATAATATTGGGGGACCTGATCACACCTCTCAGCATTGGACAGATCATCTAGGCAACAAATCAACAGAGTAACCATTATTCTTTAAGAAGGAGAGAAGAAATCTAGGGTAATTACAGGGGGTATGGGGAGAGATTGGACAAAGGGTGTAAAGAATAATTATGATTTGTAACAATACTTAGGCTAGTAATATTGCTTGGTCACCATATCTCTATGTTGAACCCCCAAAATATGTATAATCAATTTTGATTCAATAAAAATGAAAAAAATACATAAAATCCCTTATGAATGACAAAATGAAAACAGTAGAAAATGTACTATTGTAAGCTTGACATATATGTGAAAGTGATACCAATGAAACAGAGATTTGGGACAAAATTGGCCTTGGAAGCTGGTGTAGCAGAGCATAAGCTTTCAGAATAGACCTGAAAGTCTTAATAGCTAAGGTTTGGGTTCTCACCAAGAGACAGCATTTCTGTGTTGCTACTTGGAAATAAAGAAGCACTTTAAATTTAATCATTGTTAAAGTTTATCAGAAAACTTTGTGGGTTTTGGTTGAGAATATTCTGAAATGTTATAGGATTTGCCTCAGCTAAAACACATTGTACTAGTTTCAGGGAAATATTTCAGGCAGCACTTTTTTATGGGACATTTTTCTGCATTCTTTTACATTTTCATTGGGTTGTGAAGGCAGTGTACAAAAAAAAAAAAAAATCCCCAGTGCTTTTTAAAATTTTCTCTTTCTGTATAGGCAGTCCTCACTTTGTATGGTACCACGTTAACGGAAATTCCTGCATATCTGAACTCTGTTCCTGATTCACCCCCTTGACTTGCACAGTTCCTTATGCAAAGTTAGGGTTGCCCATCTTTACAAGTTTTTTAATGAAATGTTTAAACAGCACATTTTTCTGTCTTTAGGCTATTAGACCAGCTTCCGAGAGCAAATGTTGTTCTCCTAAGGTATCTTTTTGGGGTATTACACAACATCGAACAACAGTCCTCGTGTAACCAGATGACTGCATATAATTTAGCTGTGTGTATCGCTCCAAGCATACTTTGGCCTCCTCTTTCCTCCAGGCCAGAAGTAGAAAGTGAATTTACAAAAAAGGTAAAGAAGTTTCTCATTTTTATGCCCTGGGGGACTGAGTCCCCAATTTGAAACCAAAATTCAGAGCATTAATTCTGAAAGACAGTTTCTTAATTAACTTAAGTACACCTCCTTATAAACTGAGTCTACTGATTATGAAGTGTTTTATCCTATCCTAATAGGCTATAGGAAGGTGATTGTTAAGCAGAAAAGAGATTGCACTTGGATTTCTTCTCTTTTCCCTTTAAGGAGGCTAAACTCTATGACTGACTTAAACCATAAAGTGATAATAAAGCAGTTCATATGATTATTAAATTTAAAAAAAAACCAAGGACTTTGGAGTTAGACAAGCCAAGGTTTAATTCTCAGCCCCCCATTTGCCAGATGTACAGTCTTAGGCAAAGTCAGTTATACTGAGCCACTATGTCCTCATCTGAAAAATGGAGGTGGTGATAATACTGTAGTTACTTGAAATCACACTCCTGTAGTGCCTGGCAGTTAATAAAGGGTTTGGGGATATTAGTTTCCTTTGCTCCCAACATTCCTCCTGCCCCTTGGCCTCAGCTACTGGGGTAAGAAACTACAGAAAGGTTCCAGTACATCTCAATGGATGCACAAAGCCCCCTAGTAAACTCTTACCCCCACAAGCACTTTCAGTTAGGAAGCTTATGGAAGGCAACAGTGGATAAGCTAGTCAGACAAGTGCATAGGTAGACACTAGTCAGGAAAAACACAAATGTTCTTTCTAGCTGTCTCTGTCCTTCACAATATACCCACAGAGGAGCCCTCTTCCCAAGCTTAGGACAAGCTGTCCTTTACACAAGAAGTACTTTGCATAAGTCTTTATCTTGTAATAATACTTTACAAATTTTAATAACAAAATATATTTCTTCATCCCAAACACCCTATAGAGAATACTTGAAATTATCCCAATTTTACAAACAGAGCTATTGGTATAAAATGTTAGCATTAAGCCAAGTACACAAATAATTTTAGGCCACTGATTAAAATTAAGTTCTATGTCCAAACTTCTCTTGAAAGTATTTTTTAGGGGAAAATTTTGTATACTTTTAAAGCATATAAATTTCTCAGGATACTTTAGTATTTTTTGTTAAAATCAAGATTCACATAAAATGTGATTTATAAACGTTATATGAAAAGTAGCAGTTCATTCTCCCTTTTTTACAGGTTCCCCTGCTTGTACAGTTTCTGATTGAAAATTGCTGCACGATATTTGGTGAAGAAATTACTTCCCTCTTAGGAGAGACTTCAGTGAGATGTGACACTAGAGAGAATGCCTCAGGTATTGTGAATAATTGGGTTGGTTTTTGTGAGAAAGAGAGATTTTGTCTGTGAAGATGCTGGGACAGTGGTTGCCCAGAAGCCCACAGCAGCTGAGGTGAAAGAGGCCTCTGACCTGGGTCACTGGGGCCCAGGGCCTCTGTTCCTTCCTTAGAAGTCCTGCTATATAGGTCAGGGTATATTAGCAGTGTGGTGGGGTTAAGAAATGTGTAAGATGAGGTCCCAGCCTTCAAGAAATGTTTAATGGCAGCGTGCTGTGGCATTATAGTTTGAAGCTTTTTTTTTTTTTTTTTTAGTAAAACTTTATGAAGAATCCTACTATATATAATAGAATTGCTGTTGTTAAAACTAGGGTAGAAGGCCCAGAGGCAGTAGAGGCAGACCTGTTTTTTGTTCTTGTTTTCCTTTTTCTCCTTCCTCTTACTGGTCCCTGAGACACCTCAGGATTCTAGTGTGCTATGAAACAGTTTGAAAACTAGCATCATTTTGTGGGGGAAGTGCTGAATTCAAAGACATACAACCTTCCAGAATTCCTCTACTGCCAGTTATGTCATCCTTGACCAATTATTCTATGCCACTGAACATCAGTATCTTCATCTGTAAAATGTGGAAAACAATAAAATCTAACTTAATGATTATTGTAAAGGTTAACTAAGGTAATGGATATTAAAGAACTTTGTAAAAGAGGAACTAATAGGGTTAGTAAATGGTTTCCCCAAGACTACAGTTAATCATGTATAAACACCAACAATCCATGTTGAAGGCAGTCTTATTTGGAATCTGGGTATACCTAGTATTAATTCCCTTATGCTGTTGTTTTGGTTTGGGTTTTTTTTTTTAACCTTTTCATGGTCTTATAACATTTTCACTGTTTTGAGAAAACCTTAAGAAACGTTTTGTCAGGAACTGAGATAAGTTTATTACAGTATACCCCAACAGTTTATTTTTCTTCTGCACTAACAATTGAGAAGATTGTGACAGAATCTTTCTTTCCTGAGAGTAGAGATTTGAACACTCTATGTGAAAAGAGAATTTAACTAAGCACCATAGTTTGTGTTTAAGGCAGCTTGGGCTATATTTATGGTAAGTAAATATGTTAACCATGGTCTGGTTTTTTTTTTGACAGCTATCTCTTGCTTCCAACCAAGTGACTCTTCCCATGACAGCTTGGAAAATGAAGTAAATGGGGATGTGGATGCTCCATGTAGTGACTTGGCAAATAAACTTGACCAGAGTAGCAGAAGGATGGACTCTGTCTTAACCCTCAGTGACCATAGTCTTGACCAGCCTAAGGCCGAAGGCCTTGACCAGCTTGAGGCTGAAGACCTTGACCAGCCTGAGATGGAAGACCTTGACCAGCCTGAGGTTGAAGGCCTTGACCAGCCTGGGGCGGAAGGCCTTGACCAGCCTCAGGTTGAAGGCCTTGACCAGCCTGAGGCCGAAGGGCTTGACCAGCCTGAGATGGAAGACCCTGACCAGCCTCAGGCCAAAGGCCCTGACCAGCATCAGGTCGAAGGCCCTTACCAGCCTGAGGCGGACGGCCCTGACCAGCCTGAGGCCAAAGGCCCTGACCAGCCTGAGGCGGAAGGCCTTGAGCAGCCTGAGACCGAAGACCTTGAACAGCCTGAGATGGAAGGCCTTGACCAGCCTGAGGCCGAAGGCCTTGACCTGCCTGAGGCCGAAGGCCTTGACCAGCCCGAGATGGAAGACCCTGACCAGCCTCAGGCCGAAGGCCCTGACCAGCCTCAGGTCGAAGGCCCTGACCAGCCTGAGATGGAAGACCCTGACCAGCCTGAGGTCGAAGACCCTGACCAGCCTGAGGCTGATGGCCTTGACCAGCCTGAGATGGAAGACCCTGACCAGCCTGAGGTCGAAGACCCTGACCAGCCTCAGGCCGATGGCCCTGACCAGCCTCAGGTCGCAGGCCCTGACCAGCCTCAGGCCGAAGGCCGTGACCAGCCTGAGGCGGATGGCCTTGACCAGCCTCAGGCCGAAGGCCCTGAACAGCCTCAGGTCGAAGGCTCTGACCAGCCTGAGGCCGAAAGCCCTTACCAGCCTGAGATGGAAGACCCTGACCAGCTTGGGGTCGAAGACCCTGACCAGCCTCAGGCCGAAGGCCTTGAGCAGCCTCAGATGGAAGACCGTGACCAGCGTGAGGCCAATGGCCTTGACCAGCCTGAGGTCGAAGGCCTTGAGCAGCCTGAAGTTGAAGGCCTTGACCAGCCTGAGATGGAAGACCTTTACCAGCCTGAGGCCGAAGGCCTTGACCAGCCTGAGATGGAAGACCCTGACCAGCTTGAGGTCGAAGACCCAGACCAGCCTCAGGCCGAAGACCCTGACCAGCCTCAGGTTGAAGGCCCTGACCAGCCTGAGGCCGAAGGCCCTGACCAGCCTCAGGTTGAAGGCCCTGACCAGCCTGAGGCCGAAAGCCCTTACCAGCCTGAGGCTGAAGGCCCTGACCAGCCTGAGGCCGATGGCCTTGACCATCCTGAGGCTGAAGGCCTTGACCAGTCTCAGGTCAATGGCCTTGATGAGCCTGAGGTTGAAGGCCTTGACCAGCCTGAGATGGAAGACCCTGACCAGCCTGAGGTCGAAGACCCTGAACAGCCGCAGGCCGAAGACCCTGACCAGCCTCAGGCCGAAGGCACTGACCAGCCTGCGGCGGACGGACTTGAGCAGCCTCAGGTCGAAGGCCCTGACCAGGCTGAGGCCAAAAGCCTTGACCAGCATGAGGCAGAAGGCCTTGACCAGCCTGAGGTTGAAGGCCTTGACCAGCCTGAAGTTGAAGGCCTTGACCAGCCTGAGATGGAAGACCTTTACCAGCCTGAGGCCGAAGGCCTTGACCAGCCTGAGATGGAAGACCCTGACCAGCCTGAGTCCGAAGGCCTTCACCAGCCTGAGGCTGAAGTCCCTGACCAGCCTGAAATGGAAGGCCTTTACCAGCCTGAGGTCGAAGGCCCTGACCAGCCTGAGGCCGAGGACCCTGACCAGCCTCAGGTCAAAGGCCCTGACCAGCTTGAGGCTGATGGCCTTGACCAGCCTGAGATGGAAGACCCTGACCAGCCTCAGGCGAACGGCCTTCACCAGCCTGAGGCGGAAAGCCTTGACCAGCTTGAGGCGGAAGGCCTTGACCAGCCTGAGATGGAAGGCCCTCACCAGCATGAGATGGAAGACCCTGACCAGCCTCAGGCCGAAGCCCGTGACCAGCCTGAGGCGGAAGACCTTGACCAGCCTGAGATGGAAGACCTTGACCAGCCTGAGGTCGAAGGCCTTGACCAGCCTGAGGGTGAAGGCCTTGACCAGCCTGAGATGGAAGACCTTGATCAACCTGAGATGGAAGGCCCTGACCAGCGTGAGATGGAAGACCCTGACCAGCCTCAGGCCGAAGGCCGTGACCAGCCTGAGGCAGAAGGCCTTGACCAGCCTGAGGCCGATGGCCTTGAACAGCCTGAGGTCGAAGGCCTTGACCAGCCTGAGATGGAAGACCTTGACCAGCCTGAGGCAGAATGCCTTGACCACCCTGAGGCCAAAGGCCCTGACCAGCCTGAGGCCGAAGGCCCTGACCAGCCTCAGTTCGAAGGCCCTGACCAGCCTCAGGCCGTAGGCCCTGACCAGCCTGAGGTCGAAGGCCCTGACCAGCCTGAGGCCGAAGGCCTTGACCAGCCTGAGATTGAAGACCCTGACCAGCTTGAGGTCGAAGACACTGACCAGCCTGAGGCCGAAGGCCTTGACCAGCCTGAGGCGGATGGCCTTGACCAGCCCGAGGTCAAAGGCCTTGACCAGCCTGAGGCGGATAGCCTTGACCAGCCTGAGGCCGAAGGCCTTGACCAGCCTGAGATGGAAGGCCTTGACCAGCCAGAGGCCGAAGGCCCTGACCAGCCTGAGGCTGAAGGCCCTGACCTGCCTGAGGCCGAAGGCGCTGACCAGCCTCAGGTCGAAGGCCCTGACCAGCCTCAGGCTGAAGGCCATGAACAGCCTCAGGTCGAAGGCTCTGACCAGCCTGAGGCCGAAAGCCCTTACCAGCCTGAGGCCGAAGGCCTTGAGCAGCCTGAGGCGGATAGCCTTGACCAGCCTGAGGCCGAAGGCCTTGAGCAGCCTGAGGCGGATAGCCTTGACCAGCCTGAGGCCGAAGGCCTTGAGCAGCCTGAGGCGGATAGCCTTGACCAGCCTGAGGCCGAAGGCCTTAAGCAGCCTGAGATCGAAGACCCTGAACAGGTTGAGGTCGAAAACCGTGACCAGCCTCAGGTCGAAGGCCCTGACCAGCCTGAGGCCGAAGGCCCTGACGAGGCTGAGGCCAAAAGCCTTGACCACCCTGAGGCGGAAGGCCTTGACCAGCATGAGGTTGAAGGCCTAGACCAGCCTGAGATGGAAGACCTTTACCAGCCTGAGGCCAAAGGCCTTGACCAGCCTGCGATGGAAGACCCTGACCAGCCTGAGGCCAAAGGCCTTTACCAGCCTCAGGTCAAAGGCCTTGACCAGCCTGAGGCTGAAGTCCTTGACCAGCCTGAAATGGAAGGCCTTGACCAGCCTGAGGTCGAAGGCCTTGACCAGCCTGAGGCCGAGGACCCTGACCGGCCTCAGGTTGAAGGCCCTGACCAGCTTGAGGCTGATGGCCTTGACCAGCCTGAGATGGAAGACCCTGACCAGCCTCAGGCGAACGGTCTTGACCAGCCTGAGGCCGAAAGCCTTGACCAGCCTGAGGTCGAAGGCCTTGACCAGCCTGAGGTCGAAGGCCTTGACCAGCCTGAGATGGAAGACTTTTACCAGCCTGAGACCGAAAGCCTTCACCAGCCTGAGGTGAAAGGCCTTGACCAGCCTGAGGTCGAAGGCCTTGACCAGCCTGAGATGGAAGACCTTGACCAGCCTGAGGTCAAAGCCCTTGACCAGCCTGAGATGGAAGACCTTGACCAGCCTGGGATGGAAGACCCTGACCAGCATGAGATGGAAGACCCTGACCAGCCTCACGCCGAAGGCCCTGACCAGCCTCAGGTTGAAGGCCGTGACCAGCCTGAGGCGGATGGCCTTGGCCAGCCTGAGGCGGAAGGCCTTGACCAGCCTGAGGCCGATGGCCTTGAACAGCCTGAGGTCAAAGGCCTTGACCAGCCTGAGATGGAAGACCTTGACCAGCCTGAGGCCGAAGGCCCTGACCACCCTGAGGCCGAAGGCCCTGACCAGCCTCAGTTCAAAGGCTCTGACCAGCCTCAGGCCGAAGGCCCTGAACAGCCTCAGTTTGAAGGCCCTGACCAGCCTCAGGCCGAATGCCCTGAACAGCCTCAGGTTGAAGGCTCTGACCAGACTGAGGCCGAAGGCGTTGAGCAGCCTGAGATGGAAGACCCTGACCAGCTTGAGGTCGAAGACCTTGACCAGCCTCAGGCCGAAGACCCTGACCAGCCTCAGGCCGAAGGCCTTGAGCAGCCTGAGGAGGACGGCCTTGACCAGCCTGAGGTCGAAGGCCTTGAGGAGCCTGAGGTGGATACCCTTGACCAGCCTGAGATGGAAGGCCTTGACAAGCCTGAGGTCGAAGGCCTTGACCAGCCTGAGATGGGAGACCTTGACCAGCCTGATGCCGAAGGCCTTGACCAGCCAGAGGCCGAAGACCCTGACCAGCCAGAGGCCGAAGGCGCTGACCAGCCTGAGGCCGAAGGCGCTGACCAGCCTGAGGCCGAAGGCCCTTACCAGCCTCAGGTTGAAGGCCCTGACCAGCCTCAGGCCGAAGGCCCTGAACAGTCTGAGGCCGAAAGCCCTTACCAGCCTGAGGCCGAAGGCCTTGAGCAGCCTGAGATGGAAGGCCCTGACCAGCCTCAGGCCGAAGACTCTGACCAGCCTCAGGTCGAAGGCCCTGACCAGCCTGAGCTGGAAGGCCTTGACCAGCCTGAGGTCGAAGGCCTTGAGGAGCCTGAGGTGGATACCCTTGACCAGCCTGAGATGGAAGGCCTTGACCAGCCTGAGATGGGAGACCTTGACCAGCCTGATGCCGAAGGCCTTGACCAGCCAGAGGCCGAAGACCCTGACCAGCCAGAGGCCGAAGGCGCTGACCAGCCTGAGGCCGAAGGCCCTTACCAGCCTCAGGTTGAAGGCCCTGACCAGCCTCAGGCCGAAGGCCCTGAACAGTCTGAGGCCGAAAGCCCTTACCAGCCTGAGGCCGAAGGCCTTGAGCTGCCTGAGATGGAAGGCCCTGACCAGCCTCAGGCCGAAGACTCTGACCAGCCTCAGGTCGAAGGCCCTGACCAGCCTGAGCTGGAAGGCCTTGACCAGCCTGAGGCCGAAGACCCTGACCAGCCTGAGGCTGAAAGCCCTGACCAGCCTGAGGCCAAAGGCCTTGACCAGCCTGAGATAGAAGACCCTGACCAGCTTGAGGTCAAAGACCCTGACAAGCCTCAGGCAGAAGACCCTGACCAGCCTGAGGTTGAAGGTCCTGACCAGCCTCAGGTGGATGGCCCTGACCAGTCTGAGGCCGAAAGCCTTGACGAGCCTGAGGCTGACGGCCTTGACCAGGCTGAGATGGAAGTCCCTGACCAGCCTGAGGTCGAAGGCCCTGACCAGCCGCAGGCCCAAGGCCTTGACCAGCCTGAGGCCGAAGGCACTGACCAGCTTGAGGTGGACGGCCTTGACCAGCCTCAGGTTGAAGGCCCTGACCAGCCTGAGGTGTATAGCCTTGACCAGTCTGAGGCCGAAGGCCTTGACCAGCCTGAGCTGGAAGGCCTTGACCAGCCTGAGGCCGAAGACCCTGACCAGCCTGAGGCCGAAAGCCTTGACCAGCCTGACATAGAAGACCCTGACCAGCTTGAGGTCGAAGACCCTGACCAGCCTCAGACCGAAGACCCTGACCAGCCTGAGGTTGAAGGCCTTGACCAGCCTCAGGTGGATGGCCCTGACCAGCCTGAGGCCAAAAGCCTTGACCATCCTGAGGCCGAAGGCCTTGACCAGTCTCAGGTCGAAGGCCTTGACGAGCCTGAGGCTGAAGGCCTTGACCAGCCTGAGATGGACGGCCTTGACCAGCCTGAGATGGAAGACCCTGACCAGCCTGAGGTCGAAGGCCCTGACCAGCCGCAGGCCGAAGGCCTTGACCAGCCTGAGGCCGAAGGCACTGACCAGCCTGAGGCCGAAGGCCCTGACCAGGCTGAGGCTGAAAACCTTGATCAGCCTGAGGCAGAAGGCCTTGACCAGCCTGACGTCGAAAGCCTTGACCAGCCTGAGATGGAAGACCATTACCAGCCTGAGGCCAAAGGCCTTGACCAGCCTGAGATGGAAGACCTTGACCAGCCTGAGGCCGAAGGCCTTGACCAGCCTGAAGCGGAAGGCCTTGACCAGCCTGAGGCCGAAGGCCTTGACCAGGCTCAGGTCAAAGGCCTTGACCAGCCTGAGGCTGAAATCCTTAACCAGCCTGAAATGGAAGGCCTTGACCAGCCTGAGGTCGAAGGCCTTGACCAGCCTGAGGGCGAGGACCCTGACCCGCCGCAGGCTGTGGACCCTGACCAGCCTCAGGTCGAAGGCCCTGACCAGCTTGAGGCTGATGGCCTTGAGCAGCCTGAGATGGAAGACCTTGACCAGCCTGAGGTTGAAGGCTTTTTAACCCCGAGTGACTTTGACTTAGACCAGTCTAAAGATGAAGACATTCAAAGGAACCAGCCTCTTGAATCCAAGCTGATGACCGCTATAGTGATGTACAGAGAGGCTCTTCCACTGCAGGAGCATTTCAGTGCCCCATCTGACTTGTGCTCACCCAGCTACCTGTCCTCAGATGCAACAGATGCTCCAAAAACCCTGAGTCGACTCCAGCGCTGCTCGAAGCCCTGCACCAACTATCTAGATTCTAAGCTTTCCTCTCTCAAGGAGTTATATCAGAAAAAATTACGCAAGTCCAGCCATGTTGCAATTTTCTCTCAAAAAGATGAGGATTATCTGAAGCAGAATCAATCTCTCCAGGAAGGGGATAAGACATGTTTTAAACAGAGTTCAGTCACAAGCACTAATGTCAGCAAGAAAAATGCCACCAATCAAAACATTAAGAAGAAAAGCATGTCTGGTACTGAAGGAAATCATGAAAAACTTTTCCCTAAGTCCAAGATATGTTTTAAACAGAGTTCAGTCACAAGCACTAATGTCAGCAAGGAAAATGCCACCAATCAAAACATTAAGAAGAAAAGCATGTCTGGTACTGAAGCAAATCATGAAGAACTTTTCCCTAAGTCCAAGATATGTTTTAAACAGAGTTCAGTCACAAGCACTAATGTCAGCAAGGAAAATGCCACCAATCAAAACATTAAGAAGAAAAGCATGTCTGGTACTGAAGCATATCATGAAGAACTTTTCCCTAAGTCCAAGATATGTTTTAAACAGAATTCAGTCACAAGCACTAATGTCAGCAAGGAAAATGCCACCAATCAAAACATTAAGTACAAAAGCATGTCTGGTACTGAAGGAAATCATGAAAAACTTTTCCCTAAGTCCAAGATATGTTTTAAACAGAGTTCAGTCACAAGCACTAATGTCAGCAAGAAAAATGCCACCAATCAAAACATTAAGAAGAAAAACATGTCTGGTACTGAAGCAAATCATGAAGAACTTTTCCCTAAGTCCAAGATATGTTTTAAACAGAGTTCAGTCACAAGCACTAATGTCAGCAAGGAAAATGCCACCAATCAAAACATTAAGAAGAAAAGCATGTCTGGTACTGAAGGAAATCATGAAAAACTTTTCCCTAAGTCCAAGATATGTTTTAAACAGAGTTCAGTCACAAGCACTAATGTCAGCAAGGAAAATGCCACCAATCAAAACATTAAGAAGAAAAGCATGTCTGGTACTGAAGGAAATCATGAAAAACTTTTCCCTAAGTCCAAGATATGTTTTAAACAGAGTTCAGTCACAAGCACTAATGTCAGCAAGGAAAATGCCACCAATCAAAACATTAAGAAGAAAAGCATGTCTGGTACTGAAGGAAATCATGAAAAACTTTTCCCTAAGTCCAAGATATGTTTTAAACAGAGTTCAGTCACAAGCACTAATGTCAGCAACGAAAATGCCACCAATCAAAACATTAAGAAGAAAAGCATGTCTGGTACTGAAGGAAATCATGAAAAACTTTTCCCTAAGTCCAAGATATGTTTTAAACAGAGTTCAGTCACAAGCACTAATGTCAGCAAGGAAAATGCCACCAATCAAAACATTAAGAAGAAAAGCATGTCTGGTACTGAAGGAAATCATGAAAAACTTTTCCCTAAGTCCAAGATATGTTTTAAACAGAGTTCAGTCACAAGCACTAATGTCAGCAAGGAAAATGCCACCAATCAAAACATTAAGAAGAAAAGCATATCTGGTACTGAAGCAAATCATGAAAAACTTTTCCCTAAGTCCAAGATATGTTTTAAACAGAGTTCAGTCACAAGCACTAATGTCAGCAAGAGAAATGCCACCAATCAAAACATTAAGAAGAAAAGCATGTCTGGTACTGAAGGAAATCATGAAAAACTTTTCCCTAAGTCCAAGATATGTTTTAAACAGAGTTCAGTCACAAGCACTAATGTCAGCAAGGAAAATGCCACCAATCAAAACATTAAGAACAAAAGCATGTCTGGTACTGAAGGAAATCATGAAAAACTTTTCCCTAAGTCCAAGATATGTTTTAAACAGAGTTCAGTCACAAGCACCAATGTCAGCAAGAAAAATGCCACCAATCAAAACATTAAGAACAAAAGCATGTCTGGTACTGAAGGAAATCATGAAAAACTTTTCCCTAAGTCCAAGCCAGTGTCCTTTTCTGTGGCATCATATAGTCATATGTCCTCACAAGATCATTCCAGGAACCAGCCCTTTGATGAAGGTACATCGGGATACTCCCTGCCACACACAACAGGTACCCTCAAGAGTTCAAGGACACACTGGCACTGCTCAGAGCCCAACATAGATAACCAGCACTGCAAACTGATCTATCTCAGGGGGATTGATTCAAAGAAACAACATAAAACCAGCTGTGAAGCTGGTCTCTTGCAGGGAGAGGAGGATTATCTCAAACAGCATAAGTCTTTGCAAATGGAGGGTCAAAAGCTTATTAATCAGAGTTTGGTCATGGGGATTGAGTTGGGCAAGAGTAGTGCCACAAACCAAAACTCTGAGAAGGTTTTACCCCCAAGATTAAGCTTTTGCCCAAAGACTAGCTGTTCCAGCTTATCCTCCCCAGGCACTTCCGCATCTGGCTCATCAGCGAGCTGTCAGGACAGTCCTTTTTCTCAGATTTCTGAACATTCCGTGTTTACACCCACTGAAACTCCCTCTCCAATAGATTGCAATTTTCAGGCTCAAAGAAAACAGGGAGAGCTTTCTTCTGACTTTAGCAGTTCCAACTTCATTTCTGGAATGCCTGGTCCGTCATCAGGGCAGGGCAGCAGCCACCTCGTCAATACAAATAAGGATAGTGTAGGGTGGCATTCACGAATGCATTCTATAACTCTTCACCTCAACACATGGTTGAGAAATGGTATAGCCAGTTTGAGAAACTGGTCCCTCAAAACGAAAGCAAAGGCAGCCAGGCCAGAGGAAAATAAAATAGGTTCTCTAAAAGGACTTTCAGAGCCACCTCCTCATGCTTCTGGTGTTGCAGAAGCCAGCTCACTGGAAGAGAGACAGAAAGACATGCCCATGAAGGCAGTGGAAGGACTTGGTACTGTGCAGACAACCCATTCATATAATTCTTCTCCCTCCCAGGAATCAGAGAGACACAGCAGCTCTCCATTCAGCCTAGTAGACAGCGCAGTCAAACTGTGTATGAAGTCCCACAAGGAAGTCAAGCTTGTAGGTCAGGGCTTTTCTAGAGTTCTGCGTTGGGGAAGAGCCTCAGCCGGCTATCAGAGAATGGAGGATATGGCCAGCCCAGACATTTAACCAAAGACATTTAACCACAATGAGGATCCGACATCTACGAGAACAAGAACTGGGCTAATAATATAAAGATGATAGTTATTATGACCCCTTTGTACAAGATATCTGGGATAGGTAGCATAAGGATAATTATTGCTAATACTTATGAATTATTGCTAATACTTTCATGAATTTGAAAATGCATGATGTAAAATCACAAGCAGAGCCCCATTTAAATCAGTCATCTTACTTTTAGCCTGAGCTATACCTTACTGTTACCTAGTGGCAAATGTGACTTATGGTATCTGCTGGTTTTGAGGCAAAAAGAATTATGTCTTTAAAGCTACTTTTGCAAGTTTAAGGTCAAAGAGGGAAACGAGCTACACAACCTACAACAGGATCTTCCAAATAAATTGAATGTGTCAGCCATCTGGAATTCTTATAAAAATTGATAAATTCCCCCAAATTTAAAGATAATAAAAGCATATACTTAATTTAGCATACTACTGAAACTGCCTATAAGACTTTAAAGGCAGTAAAAGTATTAGTCATTTCTGAATCCTAAATGCCTGTATTTTACTTTCCTGCCAGTTTATTCAGTAAAAACTCAAAATGGGTTTTAAACATTGGTTTTAGTAAAAGAAACCATAAAAATGTATTTGAGCCTGCACCATATATATAATTAAGAAAAAACTTTTGAAGATCTTTATGTCTTATTTCCTGTTTTCTTTAGATGTCAAAATATTTGTCAGCAGTTATATTTTCTCTTTCACTACTCTATCTTCTGTATGTAACAACTAGCAAAACCTGAAGAAAATGTAATTATCAAGAAATTTTATTAAAACCCTACTACAGCCTGGCAGTTCTATGCCACCCTTCTGGGGCTCACCTGCTGATTATGTGTTGAGAGGATAGGTCACCTTCACTGTGTTGGTGGGCAATTGGTGGGTTCATTGCCAAGGATGCATCAGGTTTTAAAAGTAGGATGAATTCTGTGATGGAGATCTCGATGAGAAAATTGGTTCGTTATCTGAATTTCCGTAGATAAATGGACTGTACTTCAATCTGGGATTTGTCACTATAGGAATGATAGAAGCATGGGGCATGAAGAGTTCATGCTACAAAGGGAAATGACTATGGTGAGAACACAGATCACCACAAAATAGAAAGCAGGAAAGGAAACTGAGTAGGCCAAGTTGAGGAAACAAGGAGTTTATTGTACTTGACGAAAAGCAAACCCTGATGAATGACAGCCAATAAACGTTAAATGTATGAACTGTATAACTCTGCCATCTCATTTCTTCTCTTCTACCTACTAGTTCCTCGAAGACCCTAGCTCAATTAACACTGGTAAAAAAAGGTTATCTACCCTTGCTCTGGTCTTTCATGGTGCCAGGCACATTACAGCACCTAGGTGAGCTCTTGCATATTTACTATTCAGTTTTTCTGATTTTCTGCAAACCAAAACAGTAAATGTTAATCCAGTCTAGTCTCAGTGTCTGTGTGTTTGGAACAGTTCAGTGAGTGATTATCCTCAAGTTCTCCCCTAACTACATTTTCTGGGGAGGAGAGTGGAAAGGCCATGCACTTTAATATAATATTTAGTAAGTATACCGTCCCCTCACCACCTCAGATTTTATTACTCTGGGAAAAACAAATCTTGATCATGAAAAACGAAAGTAGCCAACTTAATATATCTGGAAGCCTTACATAGATAATATTCCTGACCTAAGAAAGGAATATTTTCTCTACAGCATAAACAAATGAGTTTAATTATGGAATGTATTGAGGACTTAATATTAAGTAATTCATTATTTCAATTGCCTGTACTAAGTATGATGTTAATTTTATATTTCAATTTGATTTGCCATGGGGTGCCCAAATTAAATATTATTTTTGAGTATGTCCATGAGGGTGTTTCAAGACAAGATTAGCATTTGAATCAGTAGATTCAGTAATATAAGTTGCCTTCCCCTATATGGGTGGGCATCATCCAGTTTATGGAGGGCTTAAATAGAGCAAAAGGCTGAGGAAGGAAGAATTCGCCCCTTCTTTTCCTGCCTTCCAGGTGGACTGGGACATTCACCTCATCTTCTGTTCTTACACTGGGATTTACACTACCTGCTTCCCTGCGTGTCAGCCCTTCCTATTCAGACTAAGTTTCATGACTGGCATTTTCCAGGGCCTCCAGCTTGCAGATGGCAGATCGTGAGACGACTTAGTCTCCATAATGTTGTGAGCCAATTCCTTATTATAAATCATATTATGTATACAAGTATACATAACATATAAAATTATAAAATCTCTCGGTGCTGTTTCTCTGGAGAAACTTGACTAATACACTAAGGAAAAGTTGCATTAATAGATGATAGGTTGATACAAAATATACATTAAGGCAAATTAGTATTAGTAAACAGGCACTTTCTTATAATGTTATAATTTATTTTAATGTGTATATTAGCATGATTTTCATGGTTACAAGTTCTCATTAGTCTAAAAGTCAGTATCAATGCCATTATTTAACATGTGTTTGGAGAATCCAGAACAATTTGAAAAGAGAAAGAAAACTGAGATATAAAGATTATAAACATTGCCATTGTTTTCTGAAACTGAGAAAAACACTATGATTCACCAAAATATCTAGGAACAAAGTAAACACTTGGAACAGTAGATATAAAAAGGATACCACTGGGCCAGCCCCGTGGCGCACTCGGGAGAGTGCAGCGCTTGGGAGCGCAGCGGCACTCCTGCCGCGGGTTCGGATCCTATATAGGAATGGCCGATGTGCTCACTGGCTGAGCGCGGTGTGGGTGACACCAAGCCAAGGGTTGCAATCCCCCTTACCGGTCACAAAAAGACAAAAAAAAAAAAAAAAAAAGGATACCACTACTTTTGTTATGAAATATTCACGAGAACGAAGTATGAAAACAGAGGAAAAAGAAAGAGAAGGCAGTAGCTTTAAGAATTTCAAGCACAACAGGTAACGAACATAATTAAAGCAATGCCATACTAGTGAATTTACAGACAGACAAAACAGAGTAGTATACGTATCTATCTCTATATCTTTTTAGTTGTCTTTGTGTCTACCTATGTATTCCTTTATCTATCCTCAATGCTAAGTGTGAGATTCACTTGCCCTGGAGCAATAGGAAGGATTTGGAGCTTCTGCCCAGAATAAATGCAGACACTACAAAAGAGGTAGTACCCAAAGTCATAAAGCACTGATACTACGGAGGAGTTCATTAAATTAGTATAGGTAAGTTTTTTTTAATATTCATTTCTTTGAAGTTAGTGAGAAGTCTCATTGAGAGCTAACACATATATACACATATAGAAATATTGCTGCCTACATGATTCTGCCCACTCCCACTTGTGGGAATAGCCAACTCCTTACTTCAGGGAGTAGAGAAAATTAATCAGGATTCCAGCAATTTTCTCGAGGCACCTACCTTACCTCTCAAATATTCCCCACCCTGGATTCAGTGCAGGAGTTCCAAAGGACAGTTCCACAGAGAAGGGAGGAGTCACAGGCTAATAGGTGTCCTCCTACCACCTCTGGCAGGTAGAAAATCAGGAATGCAAAGTTTCTTGCTTCAGGAATATTTGGTTTAATCCAATGTGCCCCCCCCAATCCAATCATCTCATTGTTTATCCAAAGAGCCTTAATTGTGTGAAGTTACTCTGGGGGTGGTATTGGGTGGTGCGGGGGGATAATGGCTCAAACTTATATTCTCTCAGGAGGGCTGCCTCCTCCCATGTTTATGGACCTGATATAGAGAGTACTGCTTCAAGTTCCCTTCTTCCCAACCTGTTCTACTTTGTATGGAAGAGAAGGAAGGAATAAAGCAGGGAAGTAAAAACGGGCAGGAGGAGGTCCTCTCCCTTTCACATGGATGCCCTGGGCTTTTGCTGGAAAGCTCTCTGTTCAACCCTTTGTGCATACACTAAAGCTCAGGTGGAGTCTGAGTCTGAGGTGTCCCCTGAGGAAGATAAGCTGGAGCCTCAGACCCATGATCTTCATCTTCATCCCCACTGCTGGTGTCTGAGGAGTTCGTCCTTTGTCCTCTTTCCCACCTTCCTTCTTATTCTCTTCTGATCCCTATGAGGGATGAGAGTTGACCCAAAAAGTCTCTGATGAATCTGCCCCTGGAGCCTGCACTTCTGTAAGCCCTCCTTGCAGGACTGTGCTGATGGAGACTGCAGATCTGTCCATCCCAACTTGGGGTTCAAGCGTCCTGTCTTGGATCTGTTCTTATGCTTAGTAGAAAAAGACACTTTTCATGCAGAATATTCCTCTTGAGACAAACCTCTGAAGCAGAGGTCCAGGTCCACCATGTGCTATTTCTGCAACTCCTCAAACAGGCTCTTAAAATGTTCCTTCAGGCTTTGTGGGATGCACTGCCCAAGTTTGCTCATCTCCACCATATGCATAAAAGGGTACATAGTTCAACTCTATACTCAGGCACAAATCCTGGTAGGACGTGGTATCCATTCATGGGGGACTTCTTGGGTTCTCTATGGAATCACATCTTATTGGAAAAGTCATAATTTTCTGAAAAGGACCTTTTGGTTCATACACATTCCTAGAACTTCTGAGCTTTGGTTAAGTGCCTTTTAGGGATAGCATATTCTTAGAGTTCTGGGCTATATCAGGGTGGTCTTCAGTGAGTTGAGCCAGTTTTTCCTCAAACTCCTGTTTCTCCTATAAATCTTGAATATATTTCAGTTTGTATTGGGAACTCTTTGACAGGACTTTGGTCAGCTTGCAGAACTGAGCTCAGAGTACATTTGGGAGTACTGAAAAGTGAGCAGTCAAGGGCTTGCTTCTTAGAGGAGTCCCTGTTTTTCCTCCTTTTTTTTATGAATTATTAATACATTTCTTAGCTTCTAGGACTAATTCTTTTAAAGTGCAGGACTTTCTCAAATTCTGACAAATTTCTAAGCATTTGAATTTTGCCCATTTCTCCAGAAAAGTCTTTAAAAGCTATTTTTTCCCAGTCCAGAACCAACTGGGTTATCTTGAAGTGCTGGTTGTCATCAGATGGCAGGTTATTCTCCATGCATTCTAGTAGCGTCAGGATGTCCTCTTGGGACCAGCGGTTTTGGTTTCTAGGCAAAGCCATTTCCAGGCCTTTGAGCCACTTATAAGCTTCCAGTGATGTAGGGAACTCAGCAGGAGCTCAAACTTCTTCACTCTCAAGACTGAGCAGGTAAATTTTTTGAGATTTCTATAGTACATGTAGTTCTATGTTTCTGAGGAGAAATAAAATGAAAATTACCCGTCTTCATTGAGATGAATGAGAAAAATCACACCCCACTTGTGATGTCCCTTGTATAATTAATTTACCTTTAAGAAAAAAAAATTGCTTTATTTCTGAATTTCCATATGCTTCATTTTAAATAGTTAAAATCCTCATCCCCAGCCCACCCAGCCTGTCTTCTGCCAGATCTCACCAGAGCCTATCTGAAACAGAACTGAATAAGACAAATGCCAGGGCACTCACTCAAGAAACTTAAGATAACAAAAAGGTCCTGGGGATGGAAAATGAGAAAAAAATGGCTAAATGGGGAAGGACTTTCACTCTACAGTTCTGAATGTGACCACTTTCTAAGTGCAATCCAAATGACCATGACTGAAGGTGCAGTTGAGAAGCTGGAAACAGAATGAGACAAGTCTAAGAGTTCCTGCTTTTATGGGTGGACTGTGAGCCTGTAGTAAATGACTGACATATAGATTATTCAAGACCCTGTGTACAAGAGTGAAAGCTTTCTGTAGTGATTGATATTTCTTCTTTCAAACAGAAAATATTTAATGAAAACCAAATAAAATTGCAAATGTTCTATAGTTAACTGTTCCTCATGCATAAGCCTCAGTGAAAGTTTTCCCTCCTCCAGAAAATTCCTCCAAAATACCTGTCACTTACTGGATCTTGAACACATGGCAGATCTGATGGCTACAATCTTCTTACCAACCTTGGCTTTTCTAGTATAATATCTCTGGCACATGTTTCCCCAGATCACTCCCCAAATTCTCATAACTCCTTCAATGATATTTTAAAGATAATCTTCTACTCTAAAACAAAGCCTCATATAAGCCAAATTGTGTACAAATAAAACCAGATCTTGCCTGAATAGCAGATGAATAAGAGGAATATAACAAGGAGCCTTCAGGGAGGAAAGAAAAAAAAAAGAAGCAAAAGAAGGGAAAGAAAATATCAGACTTAAGAGCAAAAAGGAAGATGAACTTCTGAAAATGAGCTTCTGAATATCCGAGAAGAGTATTTTTGAGAACTATTTGAAATTTTCAGTAGAGTATGAAAGGATATAGCCTTTGAATGACATTAAAAAATATTCTTCAGAAGAGCAAAGAAATTCTTTATAATAAAGTCAGAGAAATAATAATGAATGTGCCAGAAAATTATAGATTATAATATTCTGAAAAATTAATTGTATTATTCAAGTCCATATTTGAGGTAGAAACAGGGAATAAAAATAGCCCAGATATTATACTTTGATGTGAAAAAGGATTTTGAAGATTATTCCAAAATAAAAATCTTTTAAAAATAAGAGTTACGAAAGAACAAGCCTTTTAAATAAATGAAGTGAGGAGGATTGAAGAGAGAGTGAAATTAAGTTATTGAATTCTTAAACTAATTTGTTTCTGATTTTTTAAAATCAAAGTCCTTAGAAAAATTATAGCAAAATGGAACAGAGAGAATAATTCAGATAAAAGTAACATTTATATGAGAAAGGAAAAAAAGAATTGAAGCCAAGTTGTGTTTGAATCAAACGTATTGTGTTTATGATCACATCTTTCAAATTGCTCAGGGGAAAATGTTCTTTGCTTTAAACCTTCAATATTTTGTAAGTTATTATTAGAAGTATAATAAGATGTATTCTAACTCAGAAATGGGGGGAATTATATAACATTGACATAGATGTGGAATATTTGGATTCTGAATCTAGGTAAGAAAAATCAGTCTTTCCAATTCTAAAGTTTGTGATGATGCATGTAAAGCAATGGAAATGAAAGTACAGTTGTGTTTGTTATGTGGTACTTTTATTAGCTAGGCATTTTTCCTAAATTTCAGTAAGTTGAATAGTGTCCACCCCATTGTTTTGGAATAGAGACTTTGCAGATGAAATAAATTTCAAAATCTCCAGAGGAGATTATCCTGGATGTAGAGTGGGACCTAAATCCTATGAATAGTGCTCTTATAGGATAAAGATGAGGCAAATTTGAGACACAGACACCAGGAAGATGTGAAGACAGAAGCAATATGGAGTTATGCTTCCACAAGCCAATGAAAGCTAGGTGTTGCCAGCAGCCATCTGAAGCAGGATAGAGGTATTGGGTGGATTTTTCCTCACAGACTCCAGAGGGAGCCAACCCTGCTAACACCTTGATTTTTAATTTCAGGACTTGAGAAAAGAGAGAGAATAATTATTTTTAGCCACTCCATTTGTGCTAATTTATTATGGCAGCCTTATCAAAATAATATACAAATGTTTTATACTTATTTTCTCATTTTCCTCCCCCTAATTCTATAAGGTGGGTTTGTTATTATTATCTGTGCAGTATACCAATATTTATGAAGCAAATGTATTTCACAGGGCCTCCAGAGCCCTGCAGTTTCAGGTTTAGCCTAACTTCTTAAAAGTACATATAAAAATGTCAACCTTGCAAAAGACAGGAAAATTTCCCCAGGCTAAAAGTCTGTTATAAGATAAAAAAAATTGTAACACAGCAAGGTTGCTGGCTCAAGGACAGACAAGTTACTGATTAATATGTAAAGATACTGGGAAACTGCTATAGGGAAAAACAATGTTTGCTAAGATCAAGCTTTTGTTGGTGGATTGACTTAACCCTTTGCAAATTGCATCATGGAATGTCCCTTTGCTTGTTACCAGCCTCTATTGTTAAACTATTACCCCACCTATGTTCTTTTTCTGTAACTTCCTGGTCTGGAAAATAAATGTGGGGGAGAACCCCGACTCATGGTTAATTTCCCAAGGAAGGAATGCCTTGCTCTTGAGGGTTCTGGGAGATTAACCCCATTGGGGTCTCTCACTGCTCAGAAGAGATGGGCTTTGAGTAATCCTTTTGCAGCTCCATCACCCAGGGCAAGAGAGGTGACAAATCCATGGGAGGCAAAGCAACAATTATCCTATTACAAGATGGGGAAGTTGGGACAACTAAGCAAGTTTACATAAACTCACAAAGTTACAGAGATGGGAAAAATATTATTAAAAAGATAAGTCTTAAAAAAAAAACACTCAGATGACAGTACTTTGTAAAATAAAAATGCCATTAGGCAAATTAAAACTTCAGGAGAATGTTAGGAAAATAAAGTTGAGAAATTAGATTAACAACTTAGATTGTAAAATAACTTATCAGCATAAAAGGAGGAAACTAACTCATGATTGAAGATATTGTAAATGAAAAGTCTAATCATAATGTTATGAGCAAGGTAAAGAAAACCAGCATGGCTAAAGACCCCCAAGATTAAAAATTGTAGAAAGCTATTACCACACTAAATCTGAAAAGGGCAAAAATTCTCTAGATGAATTTGAGGGACCAACTGATGTGTATGTTAATCTGGAGAAAACATTTTTATTATAAAGTTTGAGGGTGCATTTGTGACAGTTTTAGTGAAAGCTAGAAAAATGAAACTTATCAACTTCAGGAAAAATAAATGTATTAAGTAACTGAAAATACAATCACAGTACATCTCATGGCTCATCTATGATCTCATTTTACATACAGACAATAATTGATAGAATATTGATTCAATCAAAAATATGACATAGAAAAAAAGACATTGGATTATGACACCATCATGATGATGAAACAGATAATTCCCAGCATTTTTCTATGCACAAGTAACCATATTATAACTATTAAAAAGCAAAGACTGCTAATCTGGGACCACTAGAGCTGGGGGAAGAGGAGAAGAGACCTGCAAAGTTTGCAAAGGTGCAAGAGGCCACAGTGTGAGGGTACAGAGATGGCACTTATTGTTCTGAGCCCTGACCACTTCTGGGCCACTCTGATAGGGAGGCCTACAGTAGCTACAGCATAAGCATTGATGCTGAAAAAAAGCCACAGTGGCACCCTTTGCATATATCTGCTTGAAGTCTGCAGAGGAGAAGAGAGTTTCAGAGTGCCACATACCAGACAACAGGCAATATAAACTGTAGGCAGGATTCCCTAGGGCCTGACTAGGAGTAAGCAGATGCAGCTGACTGGAGAAAGGAGTCACCCAGAGGCCAGTGAGTTATCCTAAGGGATGCATATAAGGCCTGTCCCATGGGATGTGCTTGGAGTGCAGGTAAAAGGCTGGCCCTCCAGGAGAGCATTAGACTCATCATGGGTAGCTAGCTGTTCTCAGTGGAAATCTGTCACGTGATAAAACTGCAGGGGGGCACAACCTGAACAAAGACTCAGTCCCAAGTGGAATTCCCACATAGTCCAGACTGAGAAGTGATTAACAATTTGCACCAAAAGCCTTTCCCAGAGAATTAGTGCCAAAGCAGCAATTTAGCTCAAGCACAGAGCTTAGGTTCTTGTCCCCACAGGAAATTCCACCAACTTGGGAACTAACCACAGGACAGCACATCAGTTTCAATATAGAGTCTAAGTGGTGGTGGTAATTATTCAACCACCATAGAACAGGAAAAGGGGAAAAAGGGGGACAGATTGGAGGACAAATCTCTGATATTAACCTGTAAAGATCTTACACAACCAAAAATCACCTATAAATCCTAGAAGACATAGCAGTTTCCTCAAATACCCAGGCATCAACCTAAAGACCCAAAGATCAAGTAAGAACACAGAAATATGTTGCCACCAAAGGAAACAAAGCTCCAGCAACAGACACAAAAGAACAGAACATCTGTGAAACAGACAGAATTCAGAATAACCCTCTTAAGGATGTTCAGGGAGTCACAAGAAAATAAAGATAGAAAATTGAGTGATATCTGGAAAAAACAATTCAGGAGTAGAATGAGAAACTTGATGAAAGAATAGAATTTATTTAGAAAAAGCAAACAGAAATTTTAGAAATAAAGAATACATTATGTGAATTGAAAAACTTGATAGAAAGCTCCAACAACAGACTTAAACAATGGAAAGAGTCAGATAAAACACACAAAATTATCCAATCAGAGGAGAAGAAAAAAGGAAAAAATAAGATAGAAATACAGCAAATATGTGATGCTCTCAAGCAAAATGACATAATTGGCACACCCAAAGGAGAGGAAAAGGAAAAGAGGTAGAAAGTATATTTAAGGAAATAATGGTTGAATGTTTCCCAAGTATGAAGAAAGATGATATCATTCAGGTACAGGAAGCTCAGAGGTCCTCAATCAAATTCAGTCCAAGAGGAAACACCCCAAGGCACATCATAATCAAATTCTCAAAAACCAAAGACATGAAAGAATACTGAAAGCAGCAAAAGAAACCCATAACATTTAAGGAGGCCCCAATACATCTCTCAGTGGACTTCTCAGTGCAAACCCTACATTCCAGGTGAGAATGGAATGATAAATTCAGAATGCTGAAGGAAAAACCTGTCAGTCAAGAACTCTGTTTCCAGCAAAACTAAGCTTCAAATATGAAGGATAAATAAAGTCTTTCCCAGACAAACAAAAGCTAAGTAAATTTATCAACACTAGACCTGCCTTACAAGAAATGCTAAAGGGAGTTCTTCAATCTGAAAGAAGACAATGCTAAAGAATAACAAGAAAACATTTGAAGGTGCCTAACTCATTATTAAAGTAAGTTCACAGACAACATCAGAATACTCTAGTATTGTAAGGGTGGTGAATAAAGTGCTTACACTCTTAGTATGAAGATTAAAGGACAAACCTAACAAGCCACTAACATATACAACCAGCATATAAAAGGTAGGCACTATTAAAAGATGTAACTTGAAACAGCAAAAACAGGTCCAAAAGTAGGGGAGAATGATGGCAAACCACAGAGTTGGCTTTGACTTTTTTTCTTAGATATCAAACTTGAGTTGTTATTAATCTAACATAATTTGTTATAACTGTAACATGTTTTTTGTAAGCCACATGGTAACCATAACACAAAAACATAGAAGAGACATACTAAAAGTAAATAGTGATAAGTCAAAAGTTAAAGCTAGAGAAAACCACTCAACCACAAAACAAAACAGTAATACTAGAAACAAACTAAAATCTACAAAACAACCAGAAAAAAAGCAACATCAAAGTAACAAGTCCCTGTATATCAGTAATAACCCCCAATGTAAATAGATTAAATGTTATATTAAATTAGATTAAATGCTCCATTAAAAGACACAGGATGGCTCAATGGATTATAAAACAAGAACCAAAAATATGCTGCCAAAAAGACAGTCACTTAACTAATAATTACACACACCAGCTGAAAGTGAAGGGTGGAAGAAGATATTTCATGTGAATGGAAACAAAAAAAGAGAAGGAGTAACTATACTTATATCAGATAAAATAAAATAGACTTCAAGACAACAAAAGTGACAAAACAAGTTAAGGAAGGTTATTATATAATGAAAAAGGGATCAATTGAAGAGTACATAACAATTCTAAATATACATGAACCCACACTGGAGCACCCAGTTGTATAAAGCAATTGCTATTGGACATAACAAGATAGACTTCCCCAACATAATATAGTTGGAGATTTTAGTGCCCCATATTCAGCAAACAACAGATCATCCAAAGAGAAGGTTAACCAGGAAACATCAGAATTAATCTCTACTACAGGCCAACTTGACCTAATGTATTTATAGAACATTTCATCCAATAGTGATAGAATACATTCTTCTCAGCAGTATGGAACATTTTCTAAAATTGACCATATGTTATGACATGAAACAAGTCTCAACAAATTAAAAAAAAAATCTGTATATCAACTTGAATGACCGCAATGGAATAAAACTAGAAATCACCATCAAAAGGGAAATTAAATAAAATCCTCCTAAACAATGAATGGTTCAAAGAAGAAATCAAGAAGGAAATTAAATTTCTGTAGAAAAGTGAAAATGAAAACACAACATAGCCAAAAATAAGGGATACAGGGAAAGCAGTTCTAAGAGGGAGGTTTATAGCAATAAGTGCCTATGTCAAAGAAGAATAAAGACTCCAAGTAAACAACCTAATGTTACACCTGAAAGAGCTGGAAAAACAAGAGCAAACCAAATCCCAAATTGGTAGAAGGAGAGAAATAAAGATCAGAGCACAAATAAATGAATTAGAGATTAAAAAACATTACAGAAAATGCATAAAACAAATAGTTATTTTTTCAAAAAGTAAATGAAATCAATTTATCTAGACAAAGAAAAAGAGGACTCAAAATCAGAAAAAAAGGAGACATTAAAACTGATACCACAGAAATACAAAGGATCATAAGAAACTACAAACAACTATGTAAACAAACGGTAAAATCCAGAAAAAAATGTATTAATTCCTAGACACATAAAAAACTTATGAAAGTTGGATCATGAAGAACCAGAAAACCTAAACATACCAATATCAAGTAATGAGACTGAAGCACTAATAAGTCTTACAACAAAGAAAACTCCATGACCATTTGGCTTCACAGCCAAATTCTACCAATTAAAAAAGAATACCAGTTCTTTTCAAACTCTTCATTTACTTGGAAGAGGAAGGAATATGTCCAAACTCATTTTATGAGACCAGCATTACCCTCACACCAAAACTAGAAAATGAGACAACAACAACAAAAAAATAAAACTACTAATGAACACAGACACAAAAATACTCAAAAACACTGGCCAATACAATTCAGCAAGATATTAAAATGATCATATGCCACGATCAAGTGGAATTCATCCCAGAGATGCAAGGATCGTTCAACATAAGCAAATCTATACATGTAATACATCACATCAACAGAATGAAGAAAAAAAAGCTATATGATAACTTCAATAGATGCAGAAAAAGCATTTGATTAAATCCAACACTCCTTCATGATAAAAACACTCAACAAATTAGGTATAGGAGAGGAATGTATCTCAACACAATAAAGCCCATATACAACCGACTCACAGCTAATATCATACTGAATGGACAAATATGGGAGGTTTTGAGTTCTGGTCAAGATGGCAGAGTAGTCGGTTCCTGATGTTGCTGTCTCCCACAGAGTAACCAACTTGCAGCTATTGAGGAGCAGTGACAGGGTACCTGATATCTGCGCTGGAGTGGGCAGGAGCCACGCACTGCAGGACCCCAGTTCAGATTGCTCCCCAATGCATAGAAAAACTTTAAAGCTTCTGGGCCCACGTGCCCTGTGCCTGCCAGGCCAGAGAAGGCAGGTAGGGTAGGACTTCCAACCCAGGCCAGTCCTGCTGTAGGGAGAGACTTAAGAGACTTTGGGTTCCCACACCCCAAGCCAGCCAAGCTGGAGAAGGCAGGCAGAGCAGGACTTCTGGCCCTGTCTGGTCCCTGCCTCTGGGAGTGACTTAAGAGGCTCAGAGACCCCACACCTGGAGCCAGCTCAGCCAGAGAAGGCAGATGGAGCGGAACTTCAGGCCCAGCTAGTTCCTGCTGCCCAGAAGCGGCAGTTCCTTCAGGATCAAAGCCAGAAATCAGGGTGAAACGAGTGAACTGAGATACCCCCAGCCACAATGACAAAACACCAAAGGAAAGATACCAGAAATATGAAAAAATAAAGTACATCACCACCAAAGGTAAACAATAACTCTCAAGTGCTAGATCCTATGGAACAGGAAGTCTTTGAAATGACAGACAAGGAATTTAGAGCAATTATTCTAAAGAAACTAAATGAGATACAAGAAAACTCAGTTAGACAACACAATAAAATGAGAAAAAATATACAGCATCTGAAAGAAGAAATGTACAAAGAAATCAACGCCTTGAAATAGAATGTAGCTGAGCTTGTGGAGTTGAAGGATTCCTTCAATGAAATAAAAAACACAACATAGTTTAACCAGCACACTTGAACAAACAGAAGAGAGAATTTCTGACCAGGAAGACAGGCTGTTTGAATTATCACAGGCAGACCAGAAAGAAGAATCAAAAAAATTGAAGAAAATCTAAAAGAGACAACTGATAACCTTAAGCGCTCAAATATCCGAATCATGGGTATTCTAGAAGGGGAGGAAAAAGGAAATGGCATTGAAAACATATTGAATGAAATAATACCAGAAAACTTCCCAGGTATAGGGAAAGTCACAGATTTCCAGATTCAGGAAGCCCAAAGATCACCAAACACATTCAACACAAAAAGGTCCTCTCCAAGACATGTGATAATCACACAGACAAAACTCAAAGACAAAGAGAATATTAAAAGCTGCAAGAGAGAAGCAGCAAGTCACCTGTAAGGGAGCCCCAATCAGAATAACATTAGACTTTTCATCAGAAACCCTAAAAGCCAGAAAAGAATGGGATGATATATTCAAAACACTAAAGGACAAAAATTGCCAGCCAAGAACACTTTACCCAGCAGGACTCTCCTTCTGAAATGAAGGACAAATAGTATATTTCTCAGACAAACGAAAACTGCAGGAGTTTACTACTACATGACCAGCCCTACCCGAAATTCTCAAGGAAGTACTTGGTTTGATACCACAAAAACAACCATCACTGCCATGAATACACAAGAAAGAACAATACCTATCAGCAAAACAAAAATGTTAACAAAAGAGAAAAAAATAGTTTATCACCCCAAGAAACTGACAAATACAGAAGACAAACAGAAAATTGGAAAGAAAGGAACAAAAGATACATAAGACATCTAAACAAAAATCAGTAAAATCTAGGCCGTAGCAGCATGGTACTGGCATAAAAACAGACAGGTTGACCAATGGAATATATAGTTCAGAAATCCACACATTACTGCCAACTGATTTTTGACAAAGATGCTGTCTTGGGTTGAATGTCCCCTCAAAATTTAATTCCCAATGTAACAGTTCAGGGTGGGAAATACTATTATGGAAATTGAAAGTTGAGGCCTTGAAAAGGTGATGAGATTGTAGGACCATGCAGTAGTGAATGGATTAATAATCATTGTCAGGGGCGTGGTTCTGAGGGCTTTAAAAGGAGAGCAAATGAGAGGTTCAGCCCCCTCTCCCCCCTCACCCCCTCCCTCCTCTCTCCCCCTTCTCTCCCCCCTCTGGGTCACTGATGCTACTACCAAGACCCTCACCAGATGGGTTCCCTGGACTTTAGACTTCCCAGCCTCTGAAACTGTAAGGAATAAGTTTTGCTTTCTTTACATATTACCCAGTTCCAAGTAATTTGTTATAAGTAACAGAAATGGACTAATACAGGTGCCAAAAATATGCAATAGGAAAAGTACAGCTTATTCAAAAAATCATGCTGGGAAAACTGTATGTACACATGCAGAAAACTGAAACTAGACCTCTATCTCACCATACACAAAAATCACCTCAAATTGGATTAAAGACCTAAATTTAAAGACCCAAAACTATGAAACTGCTAAAAGAAAACATGGGGGAAACACTATGCGAAATGGGAGTGGGAAGTGCTTTTTTGAGCAAGACTACAAAGGCACAGGCAACTAAAGCAAAGAATACATAAATGGAACTACTTAAAACTAAAAAGCTCCTGCGCAGCAAAGGAAACAATCAGAGTGAAGAGACAACCTACAGAATGGAAGAAAGTGTTTGTAAACTACACATCAGACAAGGGGTTAATATTCAGAACATTCAAGGAACTTAAGAGCAAAAAATAAAACAAATAACCCAATTAAAAAATGGGCAAAGAATCTGAACAGACATTTCTCAAAAGAAGACATGCAAATGGCCAACAGGCACATGAAAAAAAGTGCTCAACATCACTAATCAGAGAAATGCAAATTGAAATCTCAATGAGATATCCTTTCACTCCTGTTAGAATAGTGACTGAGAATAGTGACTATTATAAACATGACAAAAAAAATTACTGGCAAGCATGCAGAGAAAAAAGAACCTCCTACATTGCTGTTGGGAGTACAAATTGGTACAACCACTGTGGAAAACAATATGGAGCTTCCTCAAATAAATACAGACCTACCCTGCAACACAGCTATCCCAGTACTGGGTAAATATCCGAAGGAAACGAAAACAATATATCAAAGAGACACCTGCACTCCCATATTCATCACAGCACTTTTCACAATAGCCATGAGAGGAAATCAGCCTAAATGTCCATAAATGTATGAATGCATAAAAAAAGACTGTGGTATATAGACACAATGGAATACTACTCAGCTATAAAAAATACGATACCTATCATTTGCAGCAACATTGATGGAACCAGAAACCATCATGTTAGTTGAAGTAAAGCACAAAATGACAGATATTGCATCATCTCATTAATATGTGGAATCTAAAAATGAAAGTTGTTCTCATGGATGTAGAGAGTGGAATTGTGGTTACTGGTGGTTGGGGGCAGGCAGGAGGAAAAGTGGTGGATTAATGGGTACAAAACTATTATCTACACTAAGTGAATCATTGTGCAGTATATTCATGTACTGAAGCAACATACTGTACCCCACAAATATGTACAAATTAATGTTAGAATATTTTGAATAAGAAATTATAAAAACAAACTAAAGGCTCTGGAAAATGTGTATGACATAACCCTACCGGGAAGATGAGAAAAAGAAGCAGAAATATGTGTCTAAGAAAAATCAAACACTTAAGGAATTAAATGTCATTTCTCACAAAGTCACGAACTTTTTTTATACTAAAAAGTATCAGAATAAACATGCAAGGTTACTTCAAAAAGTCTGTGGAACGACAGAATTAAAAGATAATGCAAACCTTTCAATGAACTTTTTAGAATGCTCTCATGCTATTTAAAATCATATACAGTATGATTGGGACTGTTTTCAGAAGATATGTATAGATGAAGATAATCTCTCTCTCAACAGAAGGTCACACATAGGGACAAATAAAACATCAAAAGAAAATTGCCATTATGAAGAAATGTGCAGTTGCTACGTGAGCTAATGGAAGAAATCACTTGTCTATGTTATTTCCATTTTGTCTTCTTCACCTGTACACAGAAATACTCTGTTTACCACCCATGGACAAAACAAGGTGGGAAAAATGATTATACATATAAAGACACACTAAAATTAATCACCAAAATGAGTGACCCAAATTAGCCACTTTCAATGCTTTATTTTGTACTCTTTAAAAACCCGCACCATTTACCCCAATACCAAATAGTTATTATTATGTCAATCTTGGTTAGACTACAACCTTTAGTTCAATACTCTTGCTTTTAAATAACCTTAATGTAAAGGGTATCTATTGATGAGAGAAGAGCAATATATTCTACAATCATATCACACTTGCTATCAAAAGATCATCCACTTTAGGAAATATGTAAACCCCAAGTTAAAATGACAACCAGTGTTATCTAATATATTGTGCTTATAAAATAAATAACTGGAAGTAATCAAAATTCCCATTCTGGACCAGAATGAGTCCAGGCGATTCTCTCATTCCTGTTACTTTGCTGTGGTAACCAACGCCACATTTCCACAGCCATCACCAATTTCTGGATTGCTACTGAGCACTTTAATGACCAAGGCTGCAACCTGAAGTTTCAGGAAAGTTAGTACTTTTCACATTCTACAACAAGAGTTTCCAAGGAAGTTAAGATATCACGCCAAAGAAACTACATGATATCTAGGACTTTCTCTCTAAAAATTCACAATCTGTATGTATAAGGAATAAAAATAAAAGTTACATCATACTATACATTTAAATAAAAAGATAGAGATTAAATTTTTCTAGCTCAAGAATAAACTGAAAGTAACTACATAATTTTTATTATCTTGGCACATTACTTCTGCTTGGGAAGCTCTTAAGTATACTGAGAGTCGAATTAATTCCTCTATTTTTTATTTTCAAGGGAAGAAAGTAGGGATTCATCTACTCAGAAACCTGTACTCGCCTGATAATTGGCCTCATCAGCATTTGTAGCAAAATCCACCCAAAATACATCGAACAAGGTCTGGGGTTCTGTTTTCTCTGGGCTCTCTGGATGGCAACTGCAACTTTCTGAGGTCTTCGCAGGCCAGCCAACTCCAAATGACTCTGAGCACAACACACTTTGCTTTTCAAACCCCTTTATGTGAGGATCCTTGTAGCCACGGTGTGATGAGTTTTTTCAGCAGGTAGGACCAGCTGAAGGACCTGTCTTCTTCTTATTGATTACATGAACTCACTAGTGCTGGTTTATCCCCATCATTGATGTTTAAACAACACCCACCTGGCAAATTCTGGTCTGAGTTTCTAGAATTTCACATTCTGCTTGCATGCTCACTCTCACCTGTGACAATATTTAATATGATGTATGAATATATGTCCTTCTCTTCCTTGATAATTTCTGCCCTCTCTACACTATGTTCTAAAATAAATACCACAGAACACTGTTGTTGGATCCTATGGTAAGAATATGTTTGGTTTGGGAAATAATCACCAAATTGTCTTTCAAAGTGTCTGTACCATTTTGCATTCCCACCAGCAATGAATAAAAGTTACTGTAGCTCCACATCTTCCCCAGCATTTGGTGTTGCCACCTCTTCATATTATTAGATGTCAATTAGTACTTGTTAATAAATTATTATTAAAAAAAATACATTAGGATAAACACCATGATAATCCGGAGTAAAAAAAAAAATCAGGAATTCCAGTTGTGTTTCTTTTCAGAGCTTGTCTTTTAGCAGAAACTGTGTTCTCTTTGCACTCTTTCAAGACCTATTTTAAAATATCCTTAGTAGATAGAATATTTGAAAGCATAGGAAATTTCACAATACAAGGAAGTTTTTTTTTCATAAGTTAGAACAAAATAGAAGGTGGGATTTCTCTATCTTCCTCTCCACAACTTCACAAAATAGAGGACAAATAGATCACAAAGTAAGCAATAAGCAAGCTGTATGAAAATCACACAGAAATGATACAGTTCAAGTATCATCTTAAACTAGGGGGATTCAGGCAAGCTTCCCATTTGAGAAATGCAGCAGAAATAGATACTTTCTGACAGAAAACTTGAAAGCAAATGTAGGTGGTAATCCTTTTAATTTAAATTTGGTACTACCAGACAGGCTTTGAAATCTGTCTGGCCAAGCCCCATTTTAGAAGAACCTTTGTCAATGTTAGGATGTCTTGCCACTTAAAATAGTACCTCTCTGAAATACAGTAAGTTGTGATTCACTGTACATTCTCCTGAAAAGAATGTGTGAAATGATAATAAAGGAAGAAGAAATATTTGTTCTGACTGCTGTTGTTACAAACTTTCTGATGACCATGCCTATTTTTCTTAGAAGTTACCACACCTCTTTCTTCAGAAAGCATTAAAACAATGGAATTGGTGTTTTTGTTTGTTTGTTTTATTTTTGATCAAAGCATGATTTATTATACATAATTTGGGGGGGTACAACGTTGACTACAATCACCTGTGTACGACATGTGTTGATCAAATCAATGTTCTAAGACACTATCCCCATTGAGTAGATTAACACAGGAGAGTAAAAATATTCTGTGAAAAAACTCTAAAGATCTGATAATAACTGATTGCACCTGAAATCAATTAGCACCACTTACGGATTTTTACACCAGGTATGCTTAAAGCAGTGGTTCTCAAATTGTGGTCACCAGATCAGCAGCATCAACTGGGAACATGTTGGAAAGGTCAAATTCCAGAGACCCACCTCAGAGTTACTGAATCAGGCACCCTGGAGGGGAGCCCAGCAACATGTTTTAACAGGCCCTCCAGGTGATTCTAGGTTTTGCTGTCCTATTGCATGGCTTCTAAACTGAGCTACAGCTTTATGTTATATATTACACATAACTTCAAGTAATAGTACACACATACCCACACCTTTAAACACACAGATACATAAATACATATAGAATAAAGTTGAGAATTTTTTATTCAGTCCCGTCTAAAAGGCTTTTGCTTCTCTCTGGGTCTAATGCCAAGACAATGATAGTCTACAATCAAGAACTCAGTTATGATGTGTATGTATATTTTCCATGTTGCTGCAAATTGTAGGATTTTATTTTTCTTTTTATAGCTAAATAGTACTCTATTGTGTATATATGCCACAGTATTTTTTATCCATTCATCTACTAGTGGGCATTTAGGTTGATTCCATGCATTGGCTATTGTGAATAGTGTTGCAATGAACATGGGAGTGCAGGTGTCTTTTTGATATAGTGATTTCATTTTCTTTGGGTATATACCAGTAGTGGGATAGCTGGGTCATAAGGTTAATCTATTTTTGTTTCTTTGAGGAACCTCCATACTGTTTTCCACAATGGCTGTACTGATTTACATTCCCAGTAACAATGCAGGAGGGTTCCCTTTTCTCCTCATCCCCATCAGCACTTGTTATTTTCTGTCTTTTTGATAATAGTCATTCTAAATGGAGTGAGGAAATACCTCATTGAGGTTTTAATTTTCATTTTCCTGATGATTAGTGGTTTTGAGCATTTGAGTTCCTTATATATTCTGGATATTAGCCTCTTGTCTGATGTGTAGTTTGCAAACATTTTCTCCCATTCTATAGGTTGTCAGTTCATTTTGTTGATAGGATCCCTCGCTGGGCAGAAGCTTTTTAGTTCGATGTAGTCTCATTGGTGTACTTTTGTTTCAATTGCCTGTGCCTTTGTAGTCTTGCTCAAAAAAGTACTGCCGAGTCTCATTTCATGTATCACCCCTCCTATGTTTTCTTCTAGTAGTTTCATAGTTTGGGGTCTTAAATTTAAGTCTTTAATCCAATTTGAGGTGATTTTCGTGAATGGTAAAAGATAGGGGTCTAGTTTCAATCTTCTCTTAATGGATATCCAGTTTTCCCAACCCCTTGTGTTCAAGAGACGATCCTTTGCCTACTGTATATTCTTGGCACCATTGCCAAAACTCAGTTGGCTGTAAGTGTGTGGATTCATTTCCAGGCTCTCTCTGTTCCGTTTTTCTATTTGTCTGTTTTTATGCCAGTAACATGCTGTGTTGGTTATTATATCTTTATAGAATATTTTGAAGTCAGGTAGTGTGATAGTTCCAACTTTGGTTTTTTGTTTGTTTGTTTGTTTGTTTGTTTGTTCAAGATACTTTTAGCCATATAGGGTCTTTTGTGGGTCCATACAAATTTAGCAACAACAACAAAAAAGAATGTTATAGGTATAGCAGATTATTTTAGACTAATAATAACTTAATTTTGGTGTCTAAGAAAAAAAAACAACTCTATCCTTTAATGTCATTACCCCTTTACCTTTTGAAATTCTGTTGTTTCAAGTTGCATCTTTTAATATCTTTTATATAATTGTTGTATTTGTTGTTGTCTTCTGTTTGCCTTTAGTTTTCATACTAAGGATATAAGTGGTTTATTCACCACCCTTTCAACTTTATGTTCTCTATGTACTTACATTATTCTTGAGTTATGTAACATCAGATGTTTTCTTGCTGCTCTTTAGGCCTCTCAGCAAGGGCAGGAAATAAAATTTTCTGCCTGACATGGCCTGACCCATCTCAGATGCTAAAGGAGAGAAAAGCCAGGAAGTCCCAGTTCAGGGAGCTCCTTGGGTCAACTTAATTTATAACTTGCATTACAACAAAACAAAAACAACAACAATGGTAAAAATGAGAAAGAAAGAATTTTTAAAAAAGAATAACTCATATTCCCACTCTTCTACAATTTGGCAATTAAATATAGATGACCTTTTTGTTCTTATATATTTCTCACCAAATGACTCAGCTATGGGAATGCAATATTTGGAAAGAGTGGGAATTATTGTCTGCTCTTTCAATCTTCAGAAATAAATGTATATATACATTTCACATGGAAAATCTACTAAGTCTTTAAAATTTTGATTTTTGAAGGTGATCTTAGATTTCAAAAGCACAATCTCTCTCTCTTGGGGGCCTACAGATAAAAATCTCAAGGGCTTTATTTTCCAATTCTTAACCAATTTTATTAGCACAATTATTTTCTCATTGAAGTACAGAAGTGTGTATTTATTAAAAAAGTAATATATTTTTTAAAAATATTAACTAGTTTTTTTTAGGGATGATATTAAAGCAATTTTATTTTATCCTTTTTTCTGTATTTTATAAAATGTTAATGAGAAGACTGTGGTATTTGTGTAATCAGAAAATAAAATATATATTTTTTGGTCCCACTTATTTGTAAGAAAATAGAATGGTTGATCCTTACAGTTTTCCAGGCATCTGGGGCTAATTTCTAGCCCTGCATAGAAGACAGACCTCTATGTTTCCTGAGGAAAATCTACACCAGATTCTACAAAGGTGATTCTATAAAGTGATATAAAGGTAAGATTCAGTTTTGAGTTTCACGTTCCTTTGAACTTTTCTCTGGTAACTACTGCTATCATCCAGGTGAAAATAAGGTAGGGCTCTTTGACAAAATTATTCTCAACAAAACCTTATCTGGTATCTTTTCCAATAAATCTAGAAACTTGAGATGCTGAAACCAAGCTCTGGGAAAAGTTCTGGGTGGTTGGCAGAAGCCAAGAATGAACAATGCTTCAATAATCTGGTTTAGAAATTTCATTTTCCTCACCTTCAGCACATGCTTTTCTGCAGTATCCTGACTTGAGGCTGCACTCTAAGGAATACCCCATGTTCGGCAACAACCACATAAGAGCAGACCAGGCAGAGCCCTCCATCCATATCCTGTGTGTCACAGAGAAAGCTTTTCCCTCTGCATCCTCCACAAGGCTTCTTCTCATTTGGGTGGCCTTTTTGAGAACTTCCCTTTTTTATGCAGATTAATATCAAAAATGATTTTGCCCAGTATTTACTAAATATGATTTGTAGATGCACAAACAAAAAGAACCTAAAACACAAAAATTATACCAAATTGGATGGTGCAATGTGGAAATATGGGCCTTCAATTTCCACTATAAGTATACCGTGCTGGTGGTGAGGTGAGAGGAAGTGTTGGAAAAAGCAGCTGCCCTGAGTTATCCTGGGCTTCATAAACCATCAGAAGGACCAGGAGACCATGTGGCTTTTCCCAGAATGGCAGTGTTACATGAAGACAGCACCTGGTGTATTATTCAGGGTTCTCCAGAGAGACAGAAACAAAAGTATATGTCTGTAATAAATATATGGCAGTGGATTTAGTAGGGGAATTGGCTCACAGGATTGTGAAGGCTGAGGAGTCCCACGATAGGCCATCTGCAAACTGGATGCCCTTTAGCGTGGCTCAGTTGAAGTGTGAAAGCTTCAGAACAAAGGAAGCCAATGGTGCCGTTGGTTTAAATGCTAGAACACAAGAGCTGAAGAGTCTTGAGTTCTGATGTTCACAGACAGAAGAGCTGAATGTATCCCATTTCTTGCAGATAAAGAAAGATTCATCTTTTCCTCTGTTTTTTTTTTTTTTTCCCTCTCAGGGTCTCCAGCAGATTGGATGGTGCCCACTCATCTCGAAAGCACATCTTTCCCACCTAGTTCATTCAGGCCCACGTGCTAATGTCTTCTGGAAACACCCTCGTAGACACACCCCAAAATATTGCTCTACCAGCTTTCTAGCAAAAAGGGATGCTGTATATAAGGGAAATTTTAGCAACATTAATAAAGCTCACAGTTCTACCTTCATAATCCATGAATACTCCTATTAGATCAATCACCCTTGGCACATAATGCCATAAAAATGGGGAGATGGAAAAGACATTGCAGTGAATGTCCTCCTTAACACATCCAAGAAGAAAGAATCCCTCCTTCTCGTCTATCTTATCATAACTATTCTTCTCTTTCTAATAATCATTACAGACACCAAAAGACAAATTCCAAGAGTCCCCCACATCCACCTCCCAGTAATGTCTGCCAGAGGTAAAAGTCTGCACACCCCACGCAAGAAAACATCCAGGTTTTGGAGAGATATAGGATGCATCATGAGGATCACATCCAACACTAGTCCTTCTCAACTCTCCATATAGGAGGACTTGACTATTGACTCTTTGAGGATCCAGAGAAACATCCACTCAAAAAAGAAAAAGCATACATAGACATATATGTAAATAATGAAAATTTAAAGCCCTGAGATAAAAGTTGTTCTACCAAAAGGTTAATTTCCTGAAAAATATAAGGTTACAACAGTGAGAATAGCTTAGGTTGTAATATCTAATAAATTATAGGGATGATGAAAACATCTACAGAGCAAACAAATCCCTAACCAAAAATATTGAAAATTTTTGAGAATTCAAATATTGAGAGTCAAATGTAAAATCAATCTCTTTCAATTCAGTTTTCAAATCAAAATAGCCAGTAGATTATCTCCTGAACTTTCTTTTTAGTTATACAGGTTAGTATCAGAAAGACATTTCTTATTTCTAAGTAATAGTGTCATCATTTTGAATGAGATGTGAAGATATTCCCTTATCTAAGAACCTCTAAGGGAACTGGAAGAAAATCTATATGTCCATATGTGCATTTTTAAATATAACATGCAGCTTTTTATATTGTAAGCTGAAATTATTTTTGTTTTTATTACTACTTTAGTCTATAAGAAATTCCTTTTACGTTTTTACATTGTAACTCATATTTTTTACATTATATGAATACAATCTATCCACTGTGAAAAAAATTAAAAACAAACAAGCTCTAGCAAGCTATATATCCCCCCAAAATTGCTTAACAATTCAAAATTAAATATACTGAATAAATGTATAATTTTGTATGTAACAGTGAGAAATTAAGCTGAAATCTGATCACTGATCCATTTATTAAAATTTTCATTTTCTATGTGTCATTCCTTTTACTAACTGTATGACTCACTACATATGAACCTGGGTCATATTTATGTTTTGCACTATCATTAACTCTTGATATTGTAAATCTGCCTGTAAGGACATACTCAGTTAAAGGATTGCATAGTTATATGATTCATTTCTGAAAATATCTAAAACCATTAACAAAGGGGAAAATATTTCTCACGGGCTCCTAACAATAAATACTAGATCACGGGAATACAGCCAATGGGTTGACACTCACCTTGGAAGTGGTTGAGCCCGTCCATCAGTCCAGTGATAGGCCCCACACTGATCTCTGGATGCAAAGGTTGGGGCGTGTGCACCAGCACTCATGTACTCCTGCAAGGACAAAGATGCAGGGCAGCCATAAAAAATATTATTCTTATATATAAGAGACTTCATCAGAATACTTTTAATGCACTAATTTTGAAATTTAAAAATTACCACCTTGTCAAATTCTTATTCACAATTCCTGAATTTTTAAGTATATTGCTAAAATGTCAGCATTTAGTCTAATTGCTCCTGCTATTGCCCAGAAATCTGTAAAGATCCTTAGTCTCTTATGCCCTTGAGCATATTCAGGAATGAAATTCTGGTGTCCATTAGCAAACTTCGCTGAAATCTCCATCTGGAAATGAGGGGTTCTCTGAAGACTGGTGTGTCTGTTGCTATCTTCACAGGGTAGAAATTGCGGAACTTCTCCAGACAGGGAGATCTGCTTCCTAAAGCAGAGCTTTCCTAGAGGAAAACACAGCTGTTAACACCTTAAGGGTTTGTTTCATCTATTTTTCAAAACTTGTGCATATAGAGTCTGTTGGGATACTCTCTTTCTCTCTCTCCCTTTCTCCCCAGCATCTGCTGGCAACCTCTGTGAGGTATTTGACTTTTTCACCACCTACAAAACTCAGCGGTCCTCCTTCATACGTGTAGGCTTTGGAGAACTAAAAAAAGTCAGGAATGAAGGGACAATTTTTTATCATTTTGTTTGTTTGTTTTTGCAACATTTGTATTAAACCTGCCAAATAAAATCACTCAGCATGACACTAAAAAGATGTATACCTGGATGGGAGAGGGGAAAAGTAGATCCAGGCAGATATTGAATTAATATCCCAATAAATTATGCCATCACTTTAGTAGATCCTGCCTGATATTTGGGGAAACTCTGAAAGATCATCTGCTGGAATCCAGGTACACACTCACCTGTGCATTATGTCTCCAAAAGCCCGTGAGAAGAAAAATGGAAACAGTGCTTTTCACAAGATACCTCTTCCACTAGGTCTGGGGTAAGATTGTGAAATGGTTTCAGAAGTTATTATTTCCCCACTGTCTTTCTTCCTGGGAAGCATTTTCTATGTCCTAACAACAACAACAACAACAACAACAACAACAACAACAACAAACAACAACAACAACAAGAAAATCAGTCTACCCTACTGTCATAAATTAATGTCCTGGTAAAATCTGATTTTTGAAGACATTCTCAGTGTGAGAAAAGGGGGAGGAGGCCTGGGGAGTCTCTGTGCTCTGCTATAACTATGAATAAGTTAATCAGCCATCGTTCCCAGGCCCTAACTAATTCCAAAGTTGGTATACCCCAAAATGATAGTAATGCAAGCCTAGATTCCCAAATTGCTCCATCTTTCTATGTCCATGAGTTAACCTAAATGTCAATAAACAGCTTATTCTTTTTCAAATTTTCAAAAAGTCAAAATATATTATTAATTTTTAGGTGGGAAGTATTTCTTGAGGATGTTACCTTAACCATTCTACAAAATTCTGTTGTTCATGGATAAAGTAGGAGGGATCTCTGGTTTGTAGAATCCCTTAGAGAGGCAATGTCCTTGAAACTAAGTAGCTGCAGTTTTAGAACGATGTTTTTGGAAACAAATGATGAAAATAGAATAGGGGATGGATTTCAGTTGAGACAGAAAAATAACTTCACATGAATGTTCAACATCCTGATACCCCATTTGTCAGTCATTACCTGGAACAGCTCCATATCTGTTTCCTTCAGTTCCTCATATGTCCTTAATATCTCCCTCTTTGGAGCCATTCTGAATTTACTTTCCTTGAGTTGTTAAAAAATGTCCTTGCCCTCCTTTCATAGTCTCTCTAACTGATGTTTCTCCTCTTCATGAAGAATTGCAGGCATCTTCTGACGTTCAGCTGTGGTTGCTTCTCTCCTTAAACTCATAACCCTGCAATGACACTGGGTTAGTCAAACCATCAACCTATTTCTCCATCTCCTACGGAATCTCATTGATTCTGTTTTGTATCAATTATTTTTAACCCTCCAAAAAAATTTTATTCCAATTTTTTTTGCATTAGGATAAACATAGTTTTATCCAACCAATTACAGTCACTTAATTCATGATAAAGTGTTTTCTAAGACAGTCATAAAGAAAAATTAACTTCATTTCTTACTTGCAACCCCTATGTATGGAAAGGAAACCCAGTTCACGCTTGATAGATGGATTTTACAGCTATAGCATCTGGACTGGAATCTATTATTTAGCCCTTTTTCTGAGATTTGGGGCAAGGTACTTTAAACCATTTTATATGTGGTGACCTCAGACTAGCCTGTTCCTTTCCATGCATTTCCTCCAGGCAAACCTGTTCTATTAAGGCTTCATTTACCATCTCACCTCCATTATCTCTCTGATCTCCTTTCCTTCAATTCTACTGTTACTCCATTCTGCCACATAGACCTCACGGTGGTTCCTTAAACCACCTTCCTACTCATGTTCCCAAATGCAATAACATTGCACGGGCTCTCTTTGCCACCTAGAATTCTCCCGCTGTGTACATGCTCATGATTGCCTTTCTCTTCAGGACTTTGTTTCAATGTGAATTTTCTAATGAGAACTTTTCTGACCCCCCATCTAAAACTCAACACGCATTTCCATGACCTACTCTTCTGTACTTTTTGTCAACTCCCCTCCTTTATTATTCTTCAAGAAACGTATCATGCTCTAACATATCATATATTTTTCTTATTTACATATTGACCATTTGCCTTTATTTAACCTTGTTAGGGCAAGGATATTTTCTGTCTTGTTTACTGTTACATTTTCTAGGTTAACAGTTGGCATAGTCTTGGTGCTCATAAAATATTTTTAATTAATATTCATTTAAATTATCACATCCTCAAGATAACCATCTACAAAGAAAAAATCACTTATTTTTAAAATTCTTTTCAAGTACTCAGAGTTCTCCTTATATTTATATATCCATTTCCATATTATGGCATGTTTACATGTACCCCTCAACATACAAAACCACATCTCTCATCATATTCCCCCACCACACATGATATGTTATTCAATTATAATTGCTTAATTTCAGGGTGTCCTTAGATTTGAGCCACTGCTCCCTCTGCCTGAGATTTTTCATCCATTTCCAAATGCTGTTTGTTCACCAGCATTCAGATCAATCCTTACCCTGCCTTTGAAGTTTCACTGGAATCTTCGATGCCTCCCAAATATCTCCTATACCCAACATTTAACCCATCCCAGCATATATGACAGTCTGTCTGATGCCTCATGTAGTTGTTGGTGTATAAGTACCGTGTTGCTTTACCTGGGAATAAACTAGCATGCTTTCGGTGATAACTGTGGCTTAGCTAGAAATTCAGCACTAGCCTCCTAAGATCTGGTTGTGGTAGTTTCCATATGCAGGTTTCTGTGATTTTCACAAGCTTTTTGCCATAAAGAGTACATTTTTCTTCATAGGCTTCTCCAGCAAAATAACCATGAATTGGAGTGCCATTGAAAAGAATAATGTAACATTCATACCCTAACATATGGAGGGGGTCCAGAATGAGAGAAAAACCAGCCCCATTGAAAATAAAGAGGTTTTAATGTTTCCCTTATTTACTTCAGATGTTCGTCCTATCTGGGAGGCTTGAGGCAAAGGAACTCCAGAACAGACATTCTGAAAGGACTACACTAATAGAGTCCTCTGATACCCAAGGAAACCGACCCACAGGAATTTTATTTGTCCTTTACAGAAATGGATCTTCGGAGGCATCACTTGCCCTGTGTTCCTCAGCAGCCTACTAAGATACAGTGTCTGTGAATCTTGTGCTCCTGAGATTGACAGGAGGGCAAATAGTGTAGATTTTTGTCCTCTTCACAGAAGATCTCCTTTATCTCCTTGTGGGTCTTACACATATGTTCCTCAAAACTCAGGAATTGCCAGAGACTGGCTTTTCTGGCAAGGGAACCCAGTTTCTTCATATGAATATTGGTTTTAAGTCTCTCTGCTATGCTGATCTCTTGCATTCACAACAGTGAGCAGGAACTGAGATGTCTTGCCAGCAGAGGTAGAGACATGGCCTGCAAAAGCTGCACCCACAGCCCATGGTGACTAAGTCAATGAAGTACTTCATGCAGATGGAGCATGTGAGGCCCTTCTGGAAGAATGCAAGATTCTGGGATCCATGTTTCTGAGAAAGAAGTAACAGGTCATTTCTGGGCCTGGGTTGGCGAGAAGTTTCTGAAGTTCTGTGTGCATAGTGATGGCTATACCCTCTTTTCTTAAAAAATGCTCCTTAAAGCAGGATACGCTCTATTTATTCTAGGACATAAATGAAAAACTGAGGCACAAGGAGAGCTGTCAGCTTTATAGCAGACCTTACTCTGACTACAAAACTTACCACCCCTTCCACTCCAAGTTGTCACTCCCTAACAGAATTCACATTTGTTCAAGTATTGATTTCTTGGATGTGGATATAGGATTTGGGTTGTGGTCCTAATTGCTCTAAAACAGTCATAACTGTCCCCATTATTCTTTCCAATAAGTGATAATAGATTCGGGAGTGAGTGAGAATCTCTATTTTGGCCAATGAAATATGAGAAGAAGACGGTCAGAGGGTTCTATAAAATGTCCTTAGAGAGAGGAACACAGAAGCACAGCTCCTTAAAACACAAACAAAACAAAACAGAATACAAATCAAACCAATCTAGGTTCATTCAAATAAAAAAAAAAAAGATAGAAATTGGGGTCATTTATCTTCCTGGGGATTAAATTAACTTCTGCCCGGTGCAATACAAACTCTGAACTGACTTTTTAAATTTTTTTTTAATGAACATATATTTTTATCACAACCCTAACTGGTGGGTACTATAAAGTATTATAATTCTGCTTCCTGGCAGAAAAATTGAGGCAGAGAGTTTAAGTAACACATCCCTCTAAATTTGTTTTAAAAGAGTTTATTTATTTATTTTAATATGAAATATATATAATCACATTTCAGCTGCAATATTTATTTTGGCAGTTCTACATAGTCAACTTTACTGTCCTTTCTTTAATAACACTGAAGAATTTAATGAAAGAACCAAGAATCTTAGAATTACAATTAGATTTGACAGGCCAGAGTCATTGTCAGGAACTTATTAATAGTTTAATAAAAGGAAAATCTCAAATCTAATGACAACGTGCCACACACATAAAATTATTCCTTAAAGTAACAATTTATTTGGTCTAACAATCAGGTTCTGATTTCTAAATTAGGATATTTCGGGAATCTCCCGATTTCCCTTCTAGTCACTGTTCTACATTTCTCATTATTATTTTAGGAATTTAAAATCAGTCCACCCAGCGGTCCTGCAGATGTCTCCTGCTTCAGCAGAGCTTGGACGGAACAGACCGGGGTGCTGCTTCCTCTCTCCCAGCTTCGGACTGCCCTCCAATCTCCTCTTTCATTCACAACCTCTGGCACCATGTTCTTGGCCACCTCCTGCTTCAGGGACTAATGAAGAGCATTTTTTGTGGTGAGCTCCTTATTGACGACCAATCACCAGCTCCCAGATTCGTCACAATTATTCCACCAAGGTGGAGGCCGCAGTCAACCGCCTGATCTATCTGCATCTGGGGCCTCCCACACCCACCTCTCTCTGGGCTTGTGTTTTCACTGTGAAGATGTGGTTCTGGGGGGCGTGGGCTACTTATCCTGCGAGTTGACTCAGGAGAAGCGGGAAGGTGACGAGCATCTTTTAAAGATGCAAAACCAGCGCGGTGGCCCGTGCCCTCCTCCAGGACATGCAGAGCCGTCCGAAGATGAGAGGATAAAACCCTGGATGCCATGGAAGCCACCATAGCCCCGGAGAAGAACCTCAATCAGGCCCTTTTGGATCTTCATGTCCTGGGTTCTGCCTGCAGAGACCCCATCTCTGTGACTTCCTGGAGAGCCACTTCCTAGTTGAGGAAGTGAAACTCATCAAGAAGACAGGTGACCACCTGACGAATCTCTATAGGCAGGTCGGCCCCAACGCCTGGCTGGGTGAGTATCTCTTTGAAAGGCTCTCCCTGAAGCACGACTAGGAGCCTTGTTGGGACAATGGAATAATTTCATCAGGCCCCTTGCCTTAGGTCTGGTTGGGGGTGGTGCTGGGCATTCTTTGTAAGCAAGTTGTGTGTGGGTGGAGTTAGTGTGCACATGTGCTGAGTGCCACCTGGCTGGTGTTGACTGCCTCAGGTGTCTGCCCTGCGCAGCCATGTACTCCATCCTATGGCTCCAACAACTGTTTTTGCTGATCACCTAGTTCAGAGACCTGTGAGTGAAGGGTTTGTGACCCAGTCTGTGAATGCACAGGAGAAGTCTGTGAGCTCCAGACCCAGTCCGAGCTCGACAAGCCTCCAGAGCCCAACAGCCTTTGAGGGGTCTTTCTGCGTCTTCTGGTATCAAGGCTCCTGCCTGGGCCTCACCTTCCAGCCACTAGGCAGCTTTTTAACCACCCTGGAGCAGCCCTTTCCTAAGCCTTGGACCAAATGGAAATAAAGCTTTTTGCAGGAAAAAAAAAAATAGAAAGAAAGAAATTAAAATCAAGCCTAAAAGCTGAAGATTATGAAGGGAAGCATTTAGAATATTCAACAATAACGTCTTCTTAGTAAATTCAAAGTACCAATATTAATATACTAATTACATATGTGTGTATATGTATTAACATGAACTCTATGTATTCACTATACATACATACCTATAGCAGCAAACTCTGAATATTTTAGAGACTTTGCTGTAAAATTACATGATTTTGATAACTATCTTCTGAGCCCTAACAATATATTAAACAACCACAGAATATACAAAATAGAAACAATTAATATCCTAATAATCCATAAAATGCTTAGTAGGAATATGAGTTACAACTGGTATAATTTAGTAAATTTAGGATAGTAGGACATTTGTAGTACACAAGATTATTAGTTTTTAAATAACAATAGAAGAAATTTCCTTGATAGTAGGCTTGATAGATAAGCTTACCCCAGGTTCAATTAATGATTTCTGCACTGATTCTTCCAAAACATCTGTTAAGTACAGCATAAGATCAGGAGCTCACTTGACGCAATAGTAACTTTCACAAAACTCCACAGTGCGGCCAACTCTAGGTGCAGTTCTTCTCTGGAGAAAAATGAACTTGTCTCTCATAGGTCCTTTTATTAGACTCTTTGAAGATCACACCCACCTCTTTAAAGCAATTATAGTCTCCAGGCATTTAGAAAGGTGCTATTAGGTTTATGCAGTGTTAGTAACACACCTCTGCACCATTGATTAAGTTGACACTACACTTAGTTCTAAAAACCAAGGTCTAAATGGTGCATCTCACACATAAATACTCTCATATTAGATGTATGCCAGTAATTAACTAAGATTCATTTAATAATGTTTATTGAGTTTCTTTCGAGAGACACACATTCCTCTAAGTGTTCCTCTAATACATCTACAGGATACTCCTGGAGTAGACCAACAGGGATAAGTCCCTAAACCTTAAATTCTTTTCCCTTTCCTGCACTCTAGGAGAGATCATTGATTAACAAATTAATCCCGTTCTCTTAGGGGTTGGTATCAAATTTACAAATATTTTGCCAATTTCATGGATGAAAAAATGAAATTATGGTATTATTTCAATTATTTTGTCTTCATTATTAATTAGAATTAGCTTCTTTTCCTGTTTATCAGAACTTTCATTTTCCTTGTCATGAATTAGCTCTTCATTGCCCATTTTTCTATTGGGCAATCTATTTTTTTCTGCGTATAAGTACAGGTTCTTGATTGCATTCTGCACACAAATTCTTTTTAAAACAAGTATGACCTACAACCCATTCTTCTTGTTCATTGTCCTTACATCCTATAAAGTGGCCATAAGCACTGTGTTAACCAATATTGAAGCATCGCTGCTATAGCTGAAATACGGATTCCATTCCTATGAGCCTTTGGCTACAACATTTTCATCCTTCAGTCAATACATAACCTTATTTTATTTGGGTTTCTGTTTAAAGACACCTTATTTAATACATATTATTAATTCATTCACATTGAACTCACAGCCAACAGCACTGTAACTCGGGCCTTCACAAAGCTTATGTGACACACGTTATTTTCATAAAACACATCACAGACTTCTTGTGCTTAGAAACACTAGACGCTTCAGCTCTACGTTTGAGGGCCATTTTAAGCAGTGAAATCAACAAGAAAAAGTGCAAAATGTGGCACCTGATATACTATGAAAATGACACTTGTTTACAGCATGAAAGTTGAAATAGGAAGGCAGATCGTCACCATTTTCAAAATTAGCTGGAAACATGCCCCTAGCAGGACTCAAATTTTTGCAGCTCTGTGCATATCCATGAATAACCAAGAAAGTCCTTTGCATATTGGTTTTTACAAATAAATGGTAGTGAGTAGGCAAATACAGAATTTGAATATTGCGGGTCGACTGTTTTTTTCTTTGTATGCCAGATTTTTGTGTTTTATGTGAAAATCCAAAAAAAGAAAACAATTTGGAAAGAGGCTATCCAAATATTTACTGAGACAGTAGTTTTTTGCCAATGGAGCACACAACCTTTGGTTGAATTAGCTTCATCTGTTGCTTATAACAGGATAGTAGAACTGGGTAATTTATAAAGAAATGAAATTTATTTCTTACAATTTTGGAGGCTTGGAAGTCCTAAATCTAGGGAAAATATCTGGTGAGGGCCTTCTTCCTGGTGGGGTGACTCCCTACAGCCACCAAGAGTATCATATGTCTAGAATAAGAGTGAACTAATCTTCTCACTAGCTCTCCTTATAAAGCCATCAGAACCACACCCATGACCACCCATTAAACCATCAATGGATTAATCCACACACAATGGCACAGTCCTCGTGATCTAATCACCTCTTAAATGACCCAGCTTTCAAATACCAAAATTGCATTTCCCATCCTCTTAACCCTGTTACAATGGAGATCAAGTCTCTAATACATGAACTTTTGGGGGACGTATTTGGCCTGTAGCAATGATCAAGACAGTCATAACAGTGAAAATAAATTTATTGGATCAAGGTGCTGGCATTTGGTGAGGGTCTTCTTGCTCTGTCATCTTATTGTAAGAGGCTGAAGGACAAGACAGCATGATCCTGCAAGGGGGAGAGAAAGGCAGAGAGGGAGAACTCACAGCCCCAGTCCTTTTTATAATCGACATGAATCCATTCATGAGGGTAGAGCCCTCAAGACTTAATAATGTCTCAAATGTCCCATATCTTAAGACTGTTGCATTGGGGATTGAGTTTCCAATACATGCTTTTTGGGAGATACATTCAAACCATAGCACCCATATCCCTACATATTTATTTTTCTCTCTTTCTCTAATGGAAACAGTGCCACAGTATATATCCTTGTACTCCTTGTACATAAATCCTTGTGCACATCTGTGGGAAATTCTATAGTTTTGGTATTACAGGGTAAAATGTGTGTGTGTGTGTATACACTGTTAAATATAATTTTTCTTAGGAGAATAATCTGGACGAGGCTCCTGCATTAAGCCTAATAGAGTTTAACCACAGTAGCTGAGCTTTAGTTAATTATATAGGAGGCTCTGTAACCAATTAACCAATTAAGCTGTGACCAATAAATTTCTTCCTACCCTGAACTCCCATTTTCTGTAAACATTGTCAGATCCCATGATTGGTTAGAGTTGTCTGAACCTGCAGTGGTTCTGAGATCTGCCCCATCCGCAAGTCATTTTGTTTGATTTGCTTTATTTCTTCGGGCTTTTCTGTTTGTTTTATTTTTCTTTGCTTAGCTAAACTCAAAGTTTAAAACTTGTCCCTTAACAACACTCAAATGTTTATAAATTCCTCCAAATTGCCCTTTCAAATAGTTTTCATGTTAAGAATAATGAATACTTACTAATTAGTGGATAAATTCCTTTGAAATTCTGAGGTGATTGAATTTAGCAGAGTGAATATTTGCATTAGGTTTATAATGGGATTTAATGATGAAAGAATCAGGGTGTGTTGGTTGTTAATTAGCACATGGGTCAAGGGAAGGCGTGGGTATATTCAGAAGCCACAAATTTGACAGAATAAAAACAAAACATCACAATTCCATTTTAAATGTCTCTTTACTATGGTTTTATCCTCCATTTCTGCTCCATATCAAACAGCTAAAGCAGTTGTCTTGATCTTGCACCCTCTTCCCCTCTCTCTCACTGCTCTCACTCTCTCTCCCCCTGCCATTTCTGCTTCTCCCTTTTCTTTTCCCCTCTCCTCTTGTATTTCATCCAGATTATTCTCCCACTTTTCAGTTTTCAGGTAGGTCTTTGTAGAATAACTTTATGTCCAACTATATGCAATACTTGCTCCTTTTCATGCATTCACAACACATACTACTCCAAGAAAAGTTTTCCCATTTTCTCAGCTAGCCGCATTGCTGACTCAGCCGCCCAAGTTTCTTCTATGCCAATCTGGTGAAGTTCTCAATTCTGACAGAATTATTTTTTTCCAATAAAATGTAAACAAAGGACACAGGTGTTGCAGGAACTTTTGATTTAACCACTGCTGGGATCTGGGGGCCACAGACTGAGGGACTGCAAATGCGCACGCATCACCTCTAAGGCACTGCACTCAAGAGGCAGCATAAGACGCGTACAACAGTAATGTAAGAGGCAATGATTATTTTTTAATATAGTTTAAACATAGACACTTCTGCCTATTTGTTTAAGGAATCTGAAAATTTCACTTATGCCCGATCTGACTCACAAGCTCTTTTCTCTGTGTAAAGACCAGCCACATAGGAAAGATGGGAGAAACCTTTGTTGTGCTCAATAACCCAAATATATTGAAGTTCTGAAACCAAGAGTTCTGTATTTGAAATTAGAATTGAGGAAAGCTATAGATGAAAATAAAATAATGTTGATAAATCAGAGATTTTCTTAAAGCTTGATTTTAATGAGGACATTAAAGCCAATAAATCCACAAAATTAAAGCAAAATGTTAAAATGGCATAATTTTTAAAAAATGGTAATATCAAAATGGGCTATTCCACAAATTCTGTTTACTTTAACATTTTGTAATTTTTTTAATGGTGAAAGCTTATCACTTAGTATTTGTCAGAAAGACAGTTTTCCTCTTCAAATAATATATTTTATTAAGTTCTACATTAATCAAAAAGATGCAGTCAGTTCTTAAGAACAGATTACTTGGTTTTCTGAAGGGTGGGTTGGGACACATGAGTGAGGGGGTCAGAACAGGCTGCAGGAGGTGGAGGCAGCCAGTCCAGGTGGTGGAGCTGCATCCAGGGAGGCCAGGCTGCAGGGCTGAGGGGAGGGGCCACTCAGAGCCAAACTCTCATGATGCGGATGCAGGCAGCAAGCTCACTGTCGCCTGGTAGCCGGGGTTCTTCTAGTAAGGTTCTCTCTAGAGGTCATTTTGTAAACAGTCATACTAATTTCTATTATTTTTGAAAATGCATTTCCTTCCCTCTAAACTTCCCTTAAATATGAAGTAGGAAATGTGCCCAATTGATGTTACTTACATGAAATTTATTTTCTTTTTTCTTTTTTTTTTGTGACCAGTAAGGGGATCGCAACTCTTGGCTTGGTGTCGCTCGCACCGCACTCAGCCAGTGAGCGCACAGGCCAACCCTAGATAGGATCCGAACCCGTGGCGGGAGTGCCGCACTCTATCGAGTGAGCCACGGGGTCGGCCCGAAAAAGGTCAAGATGGATGTCCTAGGTACCTAACTCTAGAGCTCTCTTGATTTCAGTTTTCAATAATATAACCTCTTATACTTTTTGCCAACTCCTAGTTCTACTTCCTTTCCCCATTTATTTTTTACGTATCTTCTTTCTTTTGTCCCCATTGTCCCAGTTCTGGCCGATATGTATTTTACTCCCAATAGTTTCCTCGCAGTATAGAACTTAGTCCTAGAAGGGAAATATGACTGGTATGTTTCAGATTTACATAAGGAAGAGATGGCCTCAGCCCCATCACACCTTATCATGGACTCCTTGCATATTAAGGTGTACAAATGACCTTCAACATAGTTTTAGCAGCTTTTCTGATATTGTACTGCCAAACTTTTCGATGAATCCCTGTTGGTGACTTTTGGGGTTCTCAAGTTTATCAGATGTCCTGTCCCCTCTATATGCTTCCTCCTACAGATGCTGATAACCCACAGATCTCACAGCCGAGCCTGGATTGTCTGCACCAGTTCCCTATGCTTTGACATCACTACCACTAGCCTTTTCTCATTTAACAGTTTTTTGGTTTTTGTTTCTGAAGACCAAACTCTGGAATAATTTTCTTTCAGAAAATTGTTTGCATTTTTAAAATTTGCTGCACTTTCTATCAACTGCCATTGTAGCCAAGTATCTCTCCCACCATTATTACCTACAAAAATATATCAAAACAGAGCTGGTTTTATTTTTTAAATTTCTTAAGTGACAATTTGGGTCAAAATTAGGTCCATATTCCAGCAAGATTATAGGCTTCTGTGACATTGTAGACTAATTTTAATAACTTTTTCATTTCTTTTAAAGTTATTTATCTTGTCATATATTATTTATTACTTAAAATTTTTTCATTTTAATTAAATAATGGAAAAATATGGATTGGTGGGAGGTAGGAAGGACCGAATTAATCTACCATTTTTATTAAAACTACCGTGAATGAGGCATTTTACCAGCACTAATCTACACTTATAGATTACATTTATACCTAGTTCATGAGTATACAAACAAGGAGACATATGCAAAAACATAATTGTTTTAACCAATGCTACCTTATTTTAATGGTGCTCTTAGTTCATTTCGTGTTGCTATAACAGAATACCACAGACTGGGTAATTTATAAAGAAAAGAAATGTGTTTGTTAAAGTCCTGGAGGCTGGTGAGTCGAATAACAAGTGAGGCTCTCTGGTGAGGGCCTTTTTGCTGTGTTGACCTATAAGAGAAGGGCGAGAGATCAAGAGAGCAAGAGAGGAATAAACCTGCTCTTACAACAAACTCACTCTCTGGATAATTAATCTACTCACAAAAAATAAGGACTTAATCCATTCATGAGGGCAGAGCACTTATGACCTAATTACCTCTTATTAGGCCCCACCTCCCAACACTATTGCATTGGGTTTTAAGTTACAAACACATCAATTTTGGGGGACACATCCAAACCACAGCAATAACAAATTCTGAATTTTAGTACAGATCTGTCAAATTCCAGTATTAGAGCTGCTTTTTTTGGACCAAATGATGCAGGCTCTTATAGATGATGGTCAGTCTTCTCTGGTAGAACGTTAGTGTCATGAGGTCAGGAATTATAGCATTCATCTCTGTATCCCATGCAAGGAAGACAAGGCTTAGAAAAGACTAGGTGCCTATTTAATTTGAAAATCCATGCTTTAAAATCACAAGCAGATCCCCGGTTGAATTTGTGTATCTCCCTATCTAGCCTGGGTTACAGACCATACTACCACCTAGTAGCAAAAGTGGGTTATAGTATCTGTTATTTGAAGTTAAAAGAATCATCTCTTTAAAGCTAATTTTACAACTTTAATGTTGAACAGGGCAGTAAATGGCATCATTTGTAACAGTGTTTTCCAAATGCATTCCACATTTTTTAGTTATCTAGAATTAATAAAAAAGATAATCTCTAACAGCAGTAAGAGAATGAAAGTGTATTTTTCATTCTTATCACATTACTGAAACAACCTACAAGACTCTAGAGGCAGTAAAAATATTTGACAACTTCTAGCATCATCAATGCCTTTGGCATTCCTTGTTTGCTTGTTCATTCAACATAAACTCAAACAAAATAAAAATATATTTAAAATGTGTGTGGGGGGTGCATGTATGTGTGTGTTTGGTAAAACTATGGTAAAACTTTCAAAGAGATTTCTGTTAAAATTTTATTTTAATTAAAAGTTTTAAAAATTATTTTTCTCTTAAGATGTTTCATTAGAATTCTCTTAATTTAGCAGAAACAATCTTATCTCTGCCCCAATCCTTGTATATTTTCAGTTTGAATCTGAAAGAAAATTATTTATTCCATTAATTTTTATTTTATTTTATGTATTTCAGATGTACAACATGATGTTTTGATATACGTATACATAGTGAAATAGCTACTCCCATCAAGCAAATTAATATATCCATCATCTCACATAGTTTCCCTTTTTCTGTGTGGTAAGAGTGCCTAAAATACACTCTCAGCCAAGTTTCATTATACAATACTGTATAATATTATTAACAACACTCCTCATGCTGTACATTAGATCTTTAGACTTATTCATCACGCATAATTGAAAATCTGTACCTTTGACCCACACAACTCCTCATTTTCTCCTCAACGCCCACCCACCCACCACACCCCTGACCCTGGTAACCACATTTCTATTCTTTGCTTCTATGCATTTGGCCTTTTTTTTTTTCTCTAAGATTCCACATACAAGTGAGATTATGCAGTATTTTTCTGCGTCTGGCTTCTTTCACATATGAAAATTAACTTTCTATATGTCTCCTAAATACGGTACAGAAATAAACTGCTAGTCAAGGTTATGTCCAAGTTTTATATAATTATTTTCCAGCTCATCCACATGTCAAGTTTTACTTTTTGAAAAAACCAAAATTTTTGAATGCAAAAAATAAAAAAAAGGGTTACCAGGTAAATGGTAAATTACTTTTTGGGGGGGAAAAGAACCTGGGAAGTCTCAGATTTTTGGAGTAATGATTGGTAAGGATTCCTAGTGCTTTTACCTGGATTTAATTTCAGTTATAGGTGAGTCTCTGGTATTACCTATTCTAATATAAATTATGAAAGGTGAAGAAAGAGAATGCATTAAATATCTCCAGGAGCATCATTACAATAAGATACTCAGTATAATGGCTGAGAAATTTTACTGAATAGATACACAAACTGTCCCCATCTCCCCAAATCAAAGACAAATACTAAGTGTCCATAAAGTGGCTAATTCTGCTTGTATGTGCTGGTAAATCTGATTACCAACTTCTTAGAAAAATTTTAGCATCAATAGAAAAGCTCAGGAACCATAGGTGAAATTAAAAAGGGATGCTGCGTGAAGTCTCAGTGGGTAAAACTACACAATCTGAAATCACTTGAAAAAAAGGTGAGACAGAAAGAAATTTGTGACAAGCTTTTTTTTCTGATAGCTAATTAAGTGCTGCATGAAATATGTTGGAAGGATGAAAGAAAATTAACTGCAGAATATATATGTGATGCTGAGTGAAAGAATAAGGGAACATTTCTGATAAATATTTTCAAAATTTGTAGAATCATCTCTGTCTTAATCATCCATTTAAGGGACTAGAAGACAAGTGAGATGTGCCTCACCACATGACAGGTCTTGAATAGGAAAACACTTGACACCTTGACAATAGTGAAAAGCAGGGTTTGCTCATTCTTGAATATTGAGATCTGGTCCTAATCTCAAGTAATAACATATGCTTTTGTTAAAACACTCTCTCACTCTTTTTTTTTTTTTTTTTCATTGAATGCTACCTCTTGGGTTTTCTTCTGTTGTGCCAGTCATTTAATTATTTTTTTCTTCTGACCCAAACAATAAAAATAAATTATCTTTTTCTGTGTATCCAATATTCCCAGATACATCTCACAGCTTGGTGTGTCATATGCCCAAGCTGAAACCTTAGGATGGGACCAGAAGTGATGAAGAAATCAAGTCATCCCCTTAAAATCAGATCTCCTTATTGGGTATTTTTTGTTTGTTTGTTTTTGTCCAACCTTCCTGCTAGACGGGTCATGGCAAAAAATTGAACTTTCTTACACACACAAATAAAATTTTTTGTTGAAAATATCAATATTCCCCTTGACCATGTCCAATATTTGGACAAAAATGTGAGAAGTGCACGCCCTCCAACTCATTTAAAGTTCGGGGTCTTTGTTAGATCAGATTAGCATGTGCCCTAACTAGAGCCATAAGAGCTTTCTGCTTGCTCTGATTATCTGTTAGAAATGAACTCTCAGTTTCATAGGATTAAGCTCTTTACAGATGATACAATTTCTTCACATTTTAATAACTATTTATCAGTTATTGGTTCTCTCTCTCAGGGACATAGGTATCACATTCTATTATAAAATTTTGTATTCTGCATCATCTGGATTATTCTTTCAAATATAAATTTGTTTTCTTTCTTCTCTTGCATAAGATAATTTATGCCATTTTATGCTTAGTAAGTAATTACACATGTATGCCAATTTAAATCCTGATAGTCTCCGTTGTTCTACATTCAATTTTCTATTCTCCTATCACTTTATATAGGATCTCCATCTTCCACTAATTTGTACTAAGCATCCCGAAAAGTCAAAACACTGTGGGATAAAATTATGTTCCAATTATATCAGACCACAATATAAAGGAATTTTCTTAGGCTGTGAATCTGGAAATCAACCTGTTTCTTATATTTTCATGACATTATGCGTTAATATTTTCAGTCCTATTATGTTACTTACATTTTTGAAAACTTTCTCAATGCTAGAATCAAATTTGTTTATATTAACTGTTTCATTCATTTATTTATCCACTAATTTACCTCATATTTATTGTATACTATGTTCTATATACTACATTGGATAATAGGAATATAGTAGCAAATAAGACAAATACTTTTCCCCCTTGGAATTTTCAATCTAGTAGTAATATGTACCAATAAGGGTTTGTTATGAGAGTTTGTTGACTATTATGGAGAGATATTATATTATGTTCAGAGGGTGTGTAATAAGAGAACTACCCTGATCTGTGGAGTCAGAGGATTTTCCTGAATAAAACTTGTTTGAGCTGAAATCCGATGCATAACTAGGATTTAGAGAAATGGTGAATTTGTCAGATACTTGGATCCGCTCAACTAGGTCAATCTTGAAGAGAAAATAAAAACCCTCTTTCTGTTTAATAAGTTGAGATATACACCACTTCTTTCTTGTACCTCAACAAGGTTAAAATATGCTAATAAAGCACATTGTTTCAACATGGATGAAAAAAACTCACACACAAAAAGCCACATATAGTACAATTTTATTTACATGAATTCATAAAGATCAAAAGTAGATGAAGGGTTGCCAGGGGATGTGGGAGGGTGAATGGAGACTAACTGTTAATGGGTGTTGGGTTTCTTGTCGGAATGATGAAAATGTCTTGGATTTTAATAATTATGATGGTTGCACAACTCTGGATATACTAAAAAGCACTGAATTAAATGCTTTAGAAGAGTGTCTTTCACAATGTGTGCATTTATCTCAATAAACTCTTTATACAAAAAAGAAAAAAGCTATTGTGGATATTCTGGTAAATGCTTCATAATAAAAATAATAATTTAATAAACAAATTTATACACTCGGTATAGTTATCTTATTTTGTAACCATAAAGTAATTATGTTTCCTTAAGTTACAATATGTTCAAAGACAGTCTGGCACTGTCCTGTTACCTCACATAAGGTGGTCTCAGGACCTTAGTTTCCTCCGACATGAGAATTCACAAGTAAATCATCATGAAGCCTGCCTTTCCACGGGGAAGCAAGGCAAAGGAAAGGCGTAAGAGGAGAAGAGAAGAAGGAAGGAAGGAAACTGTATATGAGGGAGCTTTTGTAAACATCGTAAAAGCTCACGATTCCATTGTCGTAATCCAGAAACACCCCAACTCGGCCCAGAGGCCTTTTCACATACTGAGTTAAGGGTGGGGAGTTGGTGGAGAGACTATAACGATCACCCCTCTTAAAAGAAAATAGTAAAAATGATTCTTCAGAATCATGAATGATATCAGTATCGCCTGTCCAGGAATCTTTACAGACTCCCAGAATCCAGCTGGAGGAGTGAGCCAGGTCCACCTCCCAGTAATGCCTACCAGAGGTAAAGGCCTGAGCCCCCCATGCCGCAAAACTCTCCACTGTCTGGAGCTCTCTGGATACACAGTGATGGTCATCTCCAAATATCATACTTCTGACATTTTCAGAAAGACTCCTGTAGCAACTGGCTGTTTCCTTCCTCAGAGGATTATCCACTGCAGAAAGAGGCAAAAATTAGACCAACAAATGGTATCTCTACGTCCTCAGGGGCAGAGGCTTTCTGCCCAGTTATTCACCTCATTTTCCCCTCCTTCAAGGGGAGTTCAGACTTACTCATCTTTGAAGAGGATGGGTTAGTAGGACCGCTACAGCACACAGAAATTCTTCAAGTCATAGAGAAAAAGAGAAGATAACAGAAAAGCTGGCCATACCACTGTATGAAGCAGTGATTTCATGTCCACTTTTAGATAATTTGTTTCAGTACACACCTAAAACTATTTCCCCTCTACTTTTAGTAGAAAACTCTTCTTTTGTTGTTTGTCTTTAGTGGCATTCATCAATAGACATCACTTTGCTGTGATGCAGGTATTTATTAGGATACATGCTGTGCCTGGTACATTCTCAAACATCAAAAAAATTGATAGAAATCGACATGCACAATTTATGTGTTTCTGATAAGAATATTCTGGCTTTACATTATCTTATTTTTAACTATTAATTATTTTTAACAAATAATTATTAATTATTTACATTATTCAATCTAATCCCTGTCAGCTCTCTGCTGTTCACACCTGCTCTCTAGTATGTGCCTAACATGGCTACGCTGTGTGCACAGACCCCTTGACTTTCAGTTGTCTTGACATTGATCTGATAGCATTAGAATTGCTCTGCTTATGGCAATTTTAGTCGTTTTTTTGATTGGACAAAGCTTTCTGATTTTATAAACAAAATGTTATTTGTACAATGCATGATAAATGCATTTGGAATATCCAACAAATCAAAAACCACCAATGCCACATTGTAAGTATTTACAACTGGAGGAAAGTATTTAAAACTGGAAGAAAATGAATAAACATACAATATTTCTTGCTTCTCTGAGAACTAAGCCTTGTAACTCTTCAAAACCACATGACCTAAAAAAAAAAAAAAAAAAACACCACATGACCTGCGTGAATACTCTTTCTTCTCTTCCCTATCTTGTGTCGAATATAATATGTGTCTTGTTAGGCATTTTCAACAAAGTGTAAGTTAAAAGTTCAGTCTTGATTATCCTAATATAACTATGCAGAGAGAGAAGATACAAAAGTTTTGGAAATCACTTACTACTTTCATGTCAGAAAAAATAAAATCGAAATGGGGATGGCTCATCGCCAGAAACCCACTAAAGAAAGAAATTGAGGCCTGATTGTCAGAGGGCTGACTCTTACCTCTGAAGTGGTTCAGCATGTCTAGGATTCCAGTGATGTGCCATGAATTGAGCTCTGGGTTCATTGGCTGGGGCTTTTGCATCAGCACCAGCTCAGTCCTGTAAAGAATGGCACCAGTTATACTTTTGGACTAAAAGCTAATCACATGGTTATTACAAAGGTAGCAGTTTTTAATCCAAGACATTTCATCAGAATTCTCTCATTTTCAGTTCGTTGGTATACATTTTATTGTAAAACTCTTGAAGATATAAGTAATGTTCATTTATTTTTTCTAAATGTAACATATCAAATTCCAAATTCCCCATTCTTCTCAGACATTACTCAATTTCTAAAATGATTGAGTGCCATTTCCTCCCCCACCCCTTACTTTACCTCAGGTAATGCAAAGATCTTGTGTTTACCATAGAGCAGAAAATTCAGGCAAAATCTTTGGGACTTCAGTCAGCAGTAGTTACCAATGATGCAGTTAGTGTCTAAAAGGGAATGTCCATTGAGCCAGAGGCTTTGATATTTTCTGCCAAGCAAGAGAATCTGCATCCTGCAAGACAGCCCTGATCCTGAGGGTCCTGAGATAGCCATTCCCCTCTGAGTTCCTGCCTACAACTGGGGCACGCTGTGATGAGCCGGGAATTGTCATTACTACTCATGGCGTAAACACCGCACTCTCACTCTCATGCTTAGGGAACCTCTTTCCTCTCTTTTGTACCTTCTGCTTCTCTAGGGTAGGGGCTTCCTCTGTGATAACTGAGAATAATCTCCTTGCTAAGATTTGTTGAAGTGGGCCCAGTTGGAGAGGTCGGGGGGATTGTGTGGAAAAAACCCAAAATAGCAAATTGATTTTAGGTATATTTGAACTTGGCCACATAAGAAGGAAATTTCCAAGGACAAGGAGCAAGAGTCCTTAGGGACTCTTTTGAAACAAAATGGAAAATAGCAACAAAGAACAATGTTAATATCTCAACACAGACACAACAACTTCATAAACAAGAAATAATTTTCTCAAAAATCAGAGATCTTTAGCATAAACTCACCTTTCCAATATGTTTCCAAAGTCCTGCAAGGAAAAATAAGATAAAGTAAATAAAAAATAAGATAAAGTAAATAAAAAATAAGATAATCATGAAATTTCCATCATTTTGCATTTTCCCTGGTCCTTTTCCTTTTTTTTTTTTTTTTTTGTTTAATAATGTGCTTTTTTTTTTTCCTTGTTCCTCTCTAGGGAAACATCCAAGGCTATGTTAACAACAGAACCTAAACTAAACTACGAGGGGCTTCCTCAGTGTGCATTAAGAAGAAAGGAACTCAAGAGGAGACCATGCAGTGTTGCAAGAAGATCCAGGTTCCTAGTTTTATCACCTCCCAGTCTACTTCCAGGGAGAGGTCTGACCACTTATGACAATTGAAACAAAACAGGGAAATATATATATAATAGACTGCATTAAAATTGATTACAGAATTCTGTAAACCTTGACTTGGCAAGAGGCAAAGCCTCAATGTCTTCAGCAAACTGATTTTGTGTGGGACAGCAGAGAGCGATGATCGATTAGGGGACATAAATGGAGCATTACCTCAGCAAAGTTGACTTTCCTCTGATCACACCGGTTGGCTGTTTTGTATAATCTCTCTGTGTGGATAATACTCCCAATCTCCTGAAGAGCATTCTATCCTATGCTATTTCATAAAATGGCAAAACTCGCCCGGGGATTACCAGAATATGCATAAGTAAGTGATTGAACAAACATAACGACGGGAGACAAGGAGCACATATCACTCAGCTGAGAGAAATGGTATATGCAGGGGACATTTCAATGTCTGGACTGCGTTGCCAAGAAAAGCATTCCCGTGTCTCAGGATGGACCCTCCCCCTCACCTGGAGCAGCTCCGCGGCAGGCTTCTGGCACGTCTCAGCCAGCTCTCTGTGCATTTCTTCTAGGTGTTCTTTCTGTTGGGTCATCCTGACTTCACTGTTCCTGAGTTGCTGGAAAGTCTCCGCTGCGTCTCTGTCTATTGTCTCTAGATGGAGTTGCTCCTCCTCGTGGAGAAACAGATGTATCTTCTGATATTGAATTTTGATCGTCACCTTCCGTAAAGCCACATAGTGCTGCAGAGATATTCAGTTAAAAAGATCACATGTCCTCATTCTCAACAGAAAACTTACAACTTCAGGTATGATTTCCTTACAACTTACACCTTCAAATATATCAAGCAAATCATTTCTAAACTTTCTGCCTCAGACCTTCAAAGGGTCTTGAATATTTTCCAGTCTTTTCTGGCCATCCTTTATGTTTCCCACCCACTCTTCCTATTTAAATCAAAATTTACAGAGTCTGAGCTTCTCTCCCTACGACGCTTCTACATAATTCTTACTACACCAATTACTTTCTCTACTTCCTGAATCTTCTTACTTTCCTGTTGTTCCTTCGCCTGATTTTTCTAAATATTTCAACATATTTAAGTATACATCATATTATATAGATTTTTAAAAATTGCTGTATTTTTCTGCTATGTACTATTCTATTTCTCTTCTCTCCTTCACACTAAAACTTAAGACAGTTCAAGGCTGTCTTAACCTCAGTGTTGGAGAAGGTTTATCCAAACCTTCAAAGTTGAACTATAAATACCTATCACGTCCCGTTTATCCAATATACTAGTATTCTTTGCATTAGTTTGTGTTGATCTGTATACTTGTAATAACTGATGTACCACTTGAAACCACTACTTTTCCTGGGAAGAAACCACTATCCTTTAACGTGTAATTTGACTTTAAATAGTATAAGCCAGCATTATGTCAATTTGCATAAAAACAAATAAAACATTTTCATTCTTACCGCTAATGAATGGATTTTACTAGTTTCCTGATTTAGATGGTTTTGCATTTCCTGAGTCATTTTCCGTAAGGTGTCCATTTTCTTTAGAAATTTCTCCTGCAAAATAACCAAGAGCTTTAGTGACAAAGAAGATATTGTAGATTTCATCCCATTATCTATAGGAAAATCTGTGGTTGAGCGAATAGTAGTCTTGAGTTAGAATGGAGTGGTCAGGTTTTTCCATGATAAGCAATTTGATTCTAATATTTGGGATATTAAATGTGACGGAAATATTTAATAGAGAGTTTTAAGTCACCCTGCAGATAATATAATCCATCTCCTGAGAAATTTGTTTTTATATAATCTTTCTATAAAGGAGTTCTGCTTGCAGCAGAAGCCAGTATTCCTGCTACTAGCCACCTGCTCCACATCCGCACCAATTCCCCATATTTGGACAATGTTCCTAAGGAAAATTCCCTTACTGAGTGCTAAGCCCAACCATGATTATAGTATCACATTGATTAGCAACATGGAAAGGACATATCGATAGCTTGGGATTTATATTGAAAAATTACCACCTCCAACATCTCCATTCTCATCAACTTCATTATCATAAGTCCTCATCTCTCTCTCTCTGATTTAGAATCCTATAGATTCCAAATTTGCTTTAGGGGTATCACATACCCGGTATTCCTCTGCAGCACATTCTATCGAACTGTGGCTGCGAGCCCTGTGCTCCAGTGATTCAGAGCAGGGTCCACAGAGCAGGTTTCTGTCCACTTCACAGAAGAGCCCCTTTGCCTCCTTGTGTGCCACACGGATCTGGTCCTTAGAGCTGTCAACGTGACAAGGTCTGGCTTGTCTAGCAAGTGAAGCCAGCCTCTTGAGTGCAATATTGGTTTTGAAGTCTGGCTTCTCTGATATTTACCTGCACTCAGGGCAGCACATTGACGTTTGGGCTTCCTCCCAGCAGAGGTATAGGCAGGGCCTGCAAAAGCTGTGACCACAGTTGATGGTGACAGGGTCTATGAAGTAGTTTATGCAGATGGAGCATGTGAGCTCACTCTGGAAGGCTTGCAAGGTATCTGAATCCATGTTTCTGAAAAAAAAATCGAAAAAAATTTAAAGAGAGAGAGAGAGGAGATAAAGTTATTCTTGTGGAAGTTATTCTTTGGAAAAAAGCTTTTGGATAGTTCTATTTGTCTGCTTGAGCTCTGTCCAATCTACACATTAATTTACCCTCAGTAGAAACCTAGGCTTGATAAATGTAGACAGCCTGGATTTATACTGTGATACAAATGAGAATGTGAGATGAGATAGCCCTCTCATATCCTTTTTCTTTATAAAAAAAAAAAAGCAGTGTTCTCAATCATACCTAAATTACTTGGACAAGCTTAAATCTTGGGGCAGAGGGTAAAAGTTGGGATGATACTAGAGTTATTTGTATTAGCTGATTAATCCAGAAGCACTTCCAAAATCTCTCTGTCTCTCTTTTTTTCTCTCCCAATGACTCCATGATTGTAATAAACAACACAACTCCTAGTCTCTCTGCTAATAGTCCATGCTCTCTGCCTCCTATGTCACTGATGCAGTTTTCCAAAGACGATGAAAAATTGATTCAGTTTACTCTGATTTAATCAACGTTAACTTCAACTTTCAATGCCTAAAACTATAAACAGTTGAATTTATTCTTTTAACTTAAAAATCAAACTCATCCTTTCAAAAAAAGCAAAATGTAAAAATTATCTATTATTTCTAGTTTAGGAAAACAGTTTTCCCAGAGTCAATTCAGACCATCAGAGAGAGTACCTTTACTTTCAGAAAAGGTAAACATTCATCCTACAGTGATAATCAGTAACAATTAATCGATTGCCTTTTAAAAAAAAATAGATAAACACAGGGCTTTCTGCTCTACACTAAAGAATGCAGAGATAGGTTAATGAACCACAAATTAATCTTTATTTCCAATATTTCCTATGGTGATCAATGCTACTTCTTGGGAGCCTTACCAGTTGGTTGGATTGTTTTTGAATACTTTTCAAATTTTAGTCTGCAAACTGAAGAGTTTAAAGAGACAGCAAATAGGAATTTTACAATGTTTTGTAATGAATTCAACACATTTTATGTTAATGTGTATAAAAACTAGTATATTAACACATTATATTGAACATTTTAGGTGGTTATGGGTTTCATAGTTGCATAAAAACTGCAGAAAATTATTTTTAAGGCCTAAAAAAAATCTAATATAGAAACTAATGGAATAAAAATAAATCAAATAACTTAATATAACTCAAACCATATATTACAAATGCTCTAGTTACAGATACTTTACATTGATGTCATTTAAGATAATTAGGAGCTACTTATTTGATTAACAAGACCCAAATGGGCTGACAGGTAAATTTAAAGTATTTCTGTAAAGAAAAGTAAGCATGAAGGCCTTTACTCTCAATTCCATACGCACCAGAGTCTACTATGAGCGGTCTCACGACTGGAACCTCTGGAAGATCTGTTGATATCAAGGTCAGCAGTAACTCTCAGCTCTTCAACACCTGGCAGCTGGAAATTCTGTCTTCCCTGGAGAAGAGGTCTTCTCTGCACGAGTGTGCTATTTAAGTGATTAGATTCACCTAAGACCACACCCACTTCTAGGAAATAGATGATTAAGTTATGCAGAAAGGTGTGAAACTGGCTGATTGGATTTACAAACTATAGAAATCAACACCCGGGGGCTGAGAGCAACAGTAGAGGAGGTTTGTGGTGAGACTAAAAAACGTTGACCTGATGCAGGTTTTTCAAAGAGATATTTTAAATGAAGCAATTATTTCATTAAATAAATTTTTATTCTATAAGAAATGACCTCACAATTTTTAACATTTGGTTTGTTACTCTACTTTTAAATTTATAATTATTAATTAAGTTCCCAGCCATTCTTTATCTGAATATGTCCGACAATAAAACATTAACTGAGATAAACAACACATCTGACTGTGTAACTGTATCACTTTAAAAAGTGCATCTAGAAACACAATTGTATTTTAAACTACTGTATCTTTAATAGTTGATGGAATTACTTATAATAATTAACTTGTAATGATTAGTTATATAAAAATAAAATCAATTTTTTGGATTCATTCACCTTGATGCATAATTTGAAATCAGATACTTTACACATGTATATATACATATATGTGTGTGTTCATATATGACATCCACCACAACGTGTGTATTTATATTAAAAGTACTATATGAGGCTACTTCAAAAAGTTTATGGAAAGACTCGTACATCTCTTAATTCATGTCTCTCAATTTTTACATAAACTTTTTGAAGCACTTTCGTATATAATAAATAATTATTTAAACAATGATTATGTATATACTCATCTTTAATAAATAACATTTAGAAAATTATTTACAATAGGTGTCCCACACTACCTATATTTTGTTGTCACCTATCAGAGTTTAAGAAATTAGCAATGCTTATGTATAAGTTGTGTCAATAAGTTATCTAGCAACTGGGGATTTATATCCTTTTTAGAAACCTATGAAAATAGTTTAATCCTGTTAGAAATTGGAAAAGTGAACAACTAAATAAATGTCACCATTTAAATATAATCAGATTGAAAAAAATTATAAAAGCTAGCATATCCTAGAAAGAGATGAAGTGTTTGTCCTCTTACCAATATATAGTGATATGAATTAATAAGTTTTCTTAAGTGTCATCTGACCAGCAATTATTCTTCAAAAAAAGGTATCCTAGGAGATTAAGAAAAGGTTATCATATGTGTGGACCTTTCCAAAAACTTTTTTCTTTGAAAACTGCCTCAATCATTTCTTACAATGTTGCATATCATCCACGTAAATAGAGAGAGGAAAGACATTCTAGTATTCTCATTTTTAAGTAATTAAAGGGTCAGTGGTATAGGATACCTTCCTTTAGTGTTGTTAAATGGAGCTTCCCCATAAGAGGGACTTATCCAACATTTGCTTACAACATTACAGTTGTCCCCCAGTATCTGTGGGGAATTAGTGCCAAGACCCCCCTCAGTTACAAATTCTGAGGATGCTCAATTTCCTTATATAAAATGGAGAAGTATTTTATATAACTTATGCATATCCCCTCATATAATTTAAATTATCCCTAGATTAATTATAATACCTAATAAAATGTAAATGCTATGTAAATAGTGTAATACTTTGTGTTTTTATTTGTCTCATTTTTTATTGTTCGATTTTTATTTTTCAAATATCTCCAAGCCAGGGTTGAAATGAAGGGCTAAAATGAAGGGCTATGCCAGGATCATGTATTGAATACACAATATGGTAAATATGTCAAATCTTCCCAAATAGACCTATAGAGTAAATACCTTTCCAATTAATGGTCATATAGAGCTTTTTAATGCACGTGTGTGGAAAAGGAGAATTTGATTTATAATAGTGTATGTGTGACTGGGGCTCTTAGAAGATGCTTGTACTCTAGAGTGTAAGGGACAGGCTGCAACACTAAAAAGGAATTAGTGCTGCATTATCAGTCTTATCAACTCCATTCTTTCCGTACCTATAGACACAAATGAAACTGCTACTACATTGTTGCAAATGGCAGAGTTTCATTTTTTATGGCTAAGTAGTATTCCATTTTGTATATATATATATATATATCACATTTTATTTATCTAATTATCTGTTGATAAACATTTAGTTTGGTTCCAAATCTTGCTATAGAGCCACGATAAACACTGGAGTGCAGGTATCCCTTTCACATGTTGATTTCCTTTCCTTTGCATAAATACCCAGCAGTGGTATTGCTGGATCATGTGGTAGTTCTATTTTTTCATTTTGTGAGGAATCTCCATACTGTTTTCCATAATGGCTGTACTAATTTACATTCCCACCAACAGTGTATGAGTTTCCTTTTCTCCACATACTCACCAGCATTTGTTATTTGTCTTTTTGAAAATATCCATTCTAACTGGGGTGAGATATCTCACTGTGGTTTTGCTTTGCATTTCCCTGATGATTAGCTGCTCAGGTCATTTGTCCATTTTTTAATCAAAGTATTTGTTTTCTTTTTTCTTTTTCTTTTTTTTTTGAGTCTTAGGTTTTTCCGTTAATGAGATCGTGTCTTCTGCAAAGAGGAACAATTTGACTTTCTCTTTTCCAATTTGGATGCACTTCTTTACTTCAGTTCTCTCTCTTGCCTAATTGCTCTGGTTAGGACTTCCCGTACTATGTTGAACAAGAGTGGTGAAAGTGGGCATCGTTGTCTTGTTTCTGTTCTTTCTTGGCCTTTGTTGTGTTGATTCTTTTCTTCTATAGCTAATTTGTCGAGTGTTTTTTTTTTTTTATCATGAAGGAGTTTTGAATGTTATCAAACGCTTTTTCTGCACCTGCTGAAATGATCATATGGTTATTGTCTTTAATTTTGTTGATGTGATATATCACACTTTTTTATTTGTATATTTTGAACCATCTTACCCACAAGATAAATCCAACTTGATCATGGTCTATAATCTTTTTGATGTGCTGTTGAATTGGGTTTGCTAGTATTTTGTTGAGGATATTTGCATCTGTGTTCATCAGGGATAATGGCCTGAAGTTTTGTTTTTGTTGTATCTTTTTCTGATTTCAGTTATCAGGGTGATTCTGGCCTCATAGAATGTGTGTGGAATAATTTTCTTTTCTTTGATTTTTTGGAATAACTTGAGAATATTTAATTCTCCTTAAGAGAGGTTTTAGGTTAATTATGATAATACATATTTATTACAAATATTTTTCTCAGTATGCTGTTTTCATTTTGTTTACATATCATTTACTTTGTGATTTTTTTTTTCCTTAGGTTTAGTTGATCCTAATTCATTCATCCTAAAACATACCTTCATTCCTTTCTGATTCTGTGGTTGTATTCTTCACATTTAACTGTTTATTTTATCTGGAATTTAATTTGGTATTTGACTGTATTTTACCACTGAATTGAATTTAAATTATTTAGAGATTTAACTATTTGGCATCTGAATTTGATTTCTGTCCAAATAGTCCTAAATGATTTATTGAAATATCCAGAAGTGTTTGATTTACTCAAGTGAATGTAGTGGATAGCATATGAATTGAAATATTTTTTAAAAACCTGAGTGATAGTCCCTGACAATCAGAGATGAAATTCCATATCCACTGGACTTTATAATCCCCTTCAGCCTTCCAAAGTTGCATATGTTTTGTTAACATTCTTATCAGATGAGTATAAAGTATTAAACCTGTGGATTAATCTAATCCATAGAGTTACATGGAGAAAGACAGTAGTGTCCTAATACTAGAACGTAACTTCAGTATGTACAGATGGAGCATCCCTAATCCAAAAATCTGAAAGCTGGAATGTTCCAAATTCAGATATTTTGGAGCACCAACATGACACTGCAAGTTGTTCATTCGTTGGCTGATGATGAAATAGCCAAAATGGTTCTGAGTCAAGGTGATTATGATAATAGTAACAATGGAGATGAGTGATTACACTGCAGAAAAAGTGCCTATAGACAAAATGGTGAAAATGTGTGATGGGCTTATTGGAGTCCTAGTGAGCGTGCATTCATAACAGAACAAGAAGTGATGTCAGTTTATAAAATCAGAGAGAGACTTCTAAAACAAAAACCATTGTTAATGAAGCAGATGACTCTGGAGAAAACATTTTTTAAAAAATCCAGTAGAATGTCTCCTCATCCCTAGAGGACGCACTTCCTGGTCTCTAATGTTCTTCTGATGTTTCTTCTCACTTAAAAAGCAAATAAGCAAACAAACAAAACAAAACCAAAATCAAAAAATGCTGTATAGTAACATTTGATCAAAACACACTAAAATCCTGCCCTTGTTTGCTGTTGCTGTTGCCTAAGAGCTGATACAGGCATTCTGGCAATGCTACTGTGGTGCTTGGGTGAGCTTTATGTATATAAGGTCAGTAATACCATTCCATCCCAGGATAAAAAGAACAATAAGTAATACTTCATCTATTCCATAGAGGCCCTTAATTATGCTGGAAACTGGATGTGTTCTCCTAAGATTCCTCAGAATACTTTCTGTTAAATCAGCTACAGACAGGCCAATGACCCCCAGATCACAACCTGACATTTTCATAATCTCATAGGTGCTGGCAATCACTTCTTTGTGGATATTTTTCTATTGATCAAGATCTTTATCAGTTATTATATCTGAGTTCAGCTCCTTCAAAGAGACACCAGCAACGTGAACTCCACTCCACACAGGAACACTTGAGTCTCCATCTCTCCAAGGATCCACCCATGACAGCTTTCATAGTGGATGCCAAGACTGTGCTCAATCAAGAAATGGAAACGAGCAATATCTAGATTACAGCCACTTCCAACAACACGGTTTTGGGGAAATGCACTCAACTTCCTGGCTACATAGGTTAAGACATCCACTGGATTGGAAACAACAATCACTTTGCAGAGGGGGTTGTATTGGATAATACTGGAAATCATTAATTTAAAGATGGCCACACTTCACTGGACTAGAATAGATTAAGTCATGTTTCTCCTTTTGCTTGATGTGCCCCTACTGTGATAATATGATAACCACTTGGCTGGAATATGCAGTGACAAATAATCTGTGCTGCAGACACTATTTGGCATTTTCATGAAAGGACTGTCAAGTTGAAGATCCATAGTCTCACCCTTCAGTTTGCCCTCACTGACATCTATAAGGGCAAGTTCATCATCACTCAGGCCTTTTAATAAGAGGTTGATAGTACAGACCAGGCCAGCTGACCCGTTCCTGTGCTGGAATCTTATTATGATGAACAGACTCCTCTGAAGTGAAATTCGTAATAAACTGACACTTCACAATCTCCATCTTGGACTTGGGGGTGAAAAGCCAGGCACCCCTGAGCAGGCCTGGAGCTGCCTGATGGGTACACAAGGCCATGCCCAGGTACAGGAAATTCGATCCCATCATGCTCACTCTATGGCTGGCTCGCAGGATGCTTGCACCCCCGCTCATGGCTGCTCACTCAAGGGCTGGGAGAAGAGAATGGAGGAAGGTGCAGTGATGCTGGTCGAGACGCCGAGTAAGTCTGACCACTGGACGTGCCTCCACTGTGGCTGCACAGTCTCGGCCTCAGCCCCCAACGCAGCTGCGTGGCCCACCCTCAGCCTGAGCCTCCAAGTACTCCTCTGGTCTGCTCAGACTAAGGCAGGGCTGCTTCTCCAGCAAGTGTATCCTGGAGGTAGTTTAACAATCATGTATCCTCTTTGACATTTGACAGGTATAACAGGCCAACCCAGATTCCTGGAATAATTAGTTTTCTACTTTTAGTATGTACCCCGAAGAAAAATGCTTCTCTGAACTATAGATGAAAATAAGGTGAACTCCTCCAATCCATAACCCACCAGGAAGTGTGAGGTGCATGTGCTTTGTTTCCCAAAAGCTGCCCGCACCACTTCCCAGGGCTGCAGGAAACATGGGTTCGTGTGTTCTGGTGTAGCCAGCTGGAGGGCCTTCTACTGAGAAAGGATTCCGGTGCTTTTAAGCCAGTCCTGACCATGACACACATCTGGGAGGTCAGCAGAAACTTGACAGCAGGAGAAGGACCGACTGTGACTTACTGCAACACTAAAATCTCACCAGAGAGGATACAGCTTCTTGTGCCAAAGGAAAGCCTGGGATTGTAAGTCCCAATTAAAAACGATTCAAGAAGATAGTGATGTCACTCTACTGTGAATTTCTAAAGCTTGCCACACTGCAAAGCTGAGCACACCCACCCCACACCCCACATAAAGTGAGACCCAGCCCAGAGCCCACAAAGAAAGACCTATTCTCTGATAAGGCAGCCATGGCTACTTTCCTGATTAAATCATTCGGGGCTTTTCTTTTTAGCCAGTGATAATGTTGTAACAAATCCAGCCACCATTCTACTGCAGCAACAATACCAAGGAAAATTCCACCTCTAACTAGGAAAAGTCATTCATCCCTGGATCCTGGAGCTTCCAACCCAGAGGAGAGTTCCCCAGTCCCAGTGCCTATTGCTGCCATGTTTATACCATAACCACTTTCAAGATACCATTTTATACCCATTTTAGAGATTTAGAAACTTAAGAACAAAGTGCCTTAATAATTTGCCTGTAGTCATACTTTGAGTAAGTGGGAGCACCAGGGTTTGAACCCAGGCAGTCTCTTTTCTAAAATTGTGCTCCTATCATCGCACTACCTCTGTGAATAAGTTATATTAAATGGTTGCTGAAGTATGTTCTTAAGCCACAGAATTACAAAATGCTGTGGGGGAATTCGTAGTGCATGCTTGCAGTACTGACTGAAAGTTCACAAAGATTTCAGATTTCAGGTATTTTGTGGGTCTTTGTCTGTTTTTTTAGAATGTTAATGTTCCCCTTGTCCCATGTCTATCATATTGTCCAGCTCTCTATCAATGACACCAATAAAGGCTTTTAGCATGCTCAGTCAAACCTCATTACAAAGGCATTGCTGAAGTCCTAGTGCTGACACTGCTCCACTTTGCCAAGTACGTGATTTCCCAGACAGAGTCCCATATATGCGCGCTACTCTGATTATTTACGAAATGAGTGTCTGATATGGACTCTGCATAATAGCCGGGACTGGAGCCACAACTAAATAACAAACTTTGTCCCTAAAGAGCTTATGGACTAGTAGAGAATACCAGGGAAAAGATAGTCATCCTGGAAGTCCTCCTAGAAGAGATAAAATCTAATCTGAAATCCAAAGGATAAGAAGAGGAGTCATTTTTTCTGAGGGTGAAGTCCACATGACGCAGCCATTATCATGAGAAAAGATTCAGGTTCTGGCCTGTTGCTGGTTTGGTGCCCCCATCTATACTTAGGCCAAATACTTTCTAAAATGTAAATATGACCTCGCTTAACCTTACTATGTGACTTTTTATAGACTACAGGAAAATAGTTACACTCCTTTGGATGACTTCCCAAGCATGACAGGATGTATCTGATGCTTAATGTATGGATGTTTTCCCCACACTCCTTGGATTACAGTAACAATGAGTTCTTTGAATTTCTCTAACGTGAGACACTCTTTCATAAATCTGTTATTTTTTATAACATGATTACTTTGCCTGTGGGAATATAAATAAATAAAATCACTTTGAATCAGTTTGACATTGCCCAGTAAAATTGAAGATGCACACATTTTACAACCCAGAATTTCCACTTATAGATAGGAATTGCCAGGAAAGATAATCTCTCGAATATTTACACTAGGAGACATGTTCATAGGAGTAAAACACAGAAAATACTCCAAATATCCACCAGTAGAAAAGTGAATAAATATATTTTATGTGCCAGTTTTACAACTTTTGGTTCTTCCACTCCAAAGTCACTCTTTGATTGTCTGCTTTTCATAAAGGGATCTGGGCCCTTTATATATTTTTCCTTTCCCAAGTGGTATGATGCTAAACTTTGTGAGTAGAAGGCATTGGAGAGACATTTCAAAAAGGGGATTTTTTTCCTTGCTTTCCATTGGCTCACTTGGCAGGCTCTGCACTGCAAATGACTTCTCCAGCATGGCCCCTACTGCATACATGGCTGCACCAGTGCCCAGATCTTGCATTGCAGGCTGCTGCTATAGTACCTGGTTCCTGCAGTTCATGGTGGTCAGCAGAACCCAGCAGCCAAGAGCTTCTCCTGACACTGCCCTTGGGAAGATTTGTAGTGGAATGCCTCTGGCAAGACATTTCCTCATAAATAGCTTTCCACAGTTATATAGAAGTCAAGTTTCTGGGGCGTTCTGGAATGAATTTGCAGCAAGATCTGCTAGTGAAGCACCACAGTGGTTTCTCTACTACTGAGTGTGGCCCATGGAGTGGAAGGAACTCTTCACTGGCGGCTCCAAATCAGCCGTAAGGATAGTGGCTACTCCTTTTCTCTGTTATTCATTTTTTTTATTTAGAGTTCTCCTTACCTTTTGATATAAAATAGTTCACTGCTCCAATGCTGTTATAATTAATCATTCTTTATATAAACTTGCCCTGTTGACCTTACTGTGTAGTTTCTCTGTCTTGATGTATCCTGACTGATAAATATTACATTCAGAGAAGTGAATGCTCTATATTAAGGATCTGTTGAACTCTGGCCACAGTGATACATAGAAGAAACATCAAAGGCTAAGGAAATAGTCAAGTATCAGAAAAATACATGTAGTATGATTTTATTTATAAAAAGTTCAAAAACCACAGGAAGCCAAAACATGTTAAGATACAGTAATGTGTGCTAAAAGTATAAAGAAAAAGAGTAAAGATAAACCTGAAATTTAAGAAAATGATAACCTCCGGCAGAAAAGGCACAATTGATCAGCAGTACGTGGAGGATCCAAACATAATGGAAATGTTTCTTTCTTAGTCTGATTATTGGGTTTACAAATGTTCATTTCTATTATTTTTAACTGTACACATATGTTACATATAAACTTATATATAAATAAAATGTTTCTTAATTTAAAAATAATAATCTCTTGTGGTAAAAAATGACTACATTTACCAGGAGTGGGATTAGATCAGAATTTCTTAATTAATATGCTAAGATAAGGTTCTTGTCACCTTGGGGTGGCCAGGCAGGGCCTGAGGAGGCCTCTGGCTTGGAGCAGCCTTGTGCATTTTCCTCAGTGTGCTCTATAATAAACATGATTTTCTATGTGTGCAATCACATGAATAGAATTGGAAGTGCTATAGTAGAGTTGATATCCTAATAATTAATGCAAGGTAAGAGTTTTACTATGTTAGTCTGCTCTCTTTAATTTTAATACTTAGTTCAATATCAACTTCAGAATAACCTTCTATAATTATAGAATAAAAAGTCTCCTTTTTTATCTACAGAGAGAAGAAAAAAATGGGCAAACAAACACACACACACACACACACACACATGAGGGTACTTCAAAAAGTTCATGGAAAGATTTGTATTCTCTTTTAATTCAATTTTTTCATAAATTTTTTGAAGTACCCTCATCTGTGTTTGTTTGTGTGTATATCCTTCAACTTTTTCAGTTAATCGATATTACCCGTCATGATTCTCTCTGAGTGATATACCATACAAATTCAACACGGGTTCTGTAAAGAACCCTTTTAGGCTACTTCTCTCAAAGTACCTGCTGCAGCCTGTACTGTAAAGGATGCGACAGAAATCTGTCTCTTCACTTCGCCCCAAGCTTTGGAAGGGTCCACTTTGCTTTCAATATCAAACAGAGCATCATAAATTCCTGGGAAGGATTCCCCTGCATACTTGTTGTGGCTGCTTGGAGCATAGATGATATGCCTGTTGACAAAAGAGTTTGCAGTCTATTAGTTGTCCAAATGACACACAAGAGACAAAGAGGACTCTATAATTCCTGCATTGCATATTTCTAGTTTTATGACTTGAATAAGCCACTTGTCACTTCAATCATCTCCAAAGACTAATCTACGAAATTTGTGTTAATTAATTTTAACATTAAATAGATAATTTAAAGTGGCTCAGAGCTACAACAACAATAGCAACAGCTGCTGATTACCTATTATGGACCATGCCTCATATTCATGAATTTACCTACGATTTTTCTAATCCTTATAAATAAACTCTATAAAGTTGATATTAGTATTTCAGAAGAGGAAACTGTGGTCTGAGCAATTAAGTGATTAAACGATTTGTCTCAAAGCACACTGCAAATAAGTGCTGATTTGCTGCTATACCATAGTAGCCTCTGAATTATACCCACAACTGTGATCATTAAAGTCCTGTTTGTTTTCATCCCACTTACTACTGTATTTTTTTCTTCTCTTTAAAAAAGTCACAATAGGATGCTAGAATGCTTAGCTCGAAGCATGAAGAATAATTACAAACAATTTTGTGATGTTCCACATGACCTAGTCAGAAAACTGTTTTATTGAGAGTCTAAGGCAGTTCATGTAATAGCCCTAGAAGAGAAGAACTAACTCCAAAGTAAAGAGGTGAAGAAGTAAACAAGCACATTCATGCTGCCATTGGCAAACCAGCTACCCTGTTTGGACGATGTCCTTGCTCCCAAACCCTTCGAGAATCCCTAGACTGAAACATGACACCATTTCCAGCTGTCTAATTATCAATTCATTCTGCAATACTTGTTAAGAATAGCCTGGGAACATTTGATGTTTATCAGAAATAATACAATTATCACAATTTAGGGGGAAAGAAAACCTAGATGCCAACATTAGGGGAGTGAGTAAATAAATATATATTTATTATATATTATATATTTATATATAGATTTATTAAGTGTTATGTGAATACATAAACACAAGTATATTTAACATAGGAAAGATTAAAATTATATACACCAAAATATAAACAAGATTTTATATTTGGCTGATGGGAATGAGAAGATTTTTATTTTATTCCTGTGACTTTCTGGATCTTTTAAATTCCCTAAAATGAACATATTTGTCTTTTATAAGAAGAAATGGAAAAAAGATACTAAAAAAGACAGATATTCAAGAATCTACATGAAGAAACAATATAGTTTTTACTTATTGCATATATTTTGAAATTTTCTATTTGCTTGCAAGAAATCAACTATGATATTTTTCTAAAGTGCAAAAAATAAGAAAATGTGACGTTATAGCAAAGAGACATACTATTTTTCTTACCTATAGAAAGGCCTGCCTGGTAACACTAAAGGATCAATAAATGCTCGTTCCAGAAACATCAGTTGATCATTCATAATTCTCAATAACATTGGGCTAAAGAAGGAAATAAATATAGGTATAACTTCACGAAATGTATGTACTACTCAGCAAACTAAAAATTTAAAGCAAAATGAAAATATTTTAAATTAGCATAAAATGCTAATTAAATAACATACATAATTACCATATTTAAAAAAATCCTATAAAATACTATTCTGCTATTTTGCTTCATATTTTATAGGTATCTTATTATATTGCCTTATAATCATCAATTTTAGGGTTACCATGTGTTGAAATTGGTGAATATTTAATCTAGTAAGTTCTTTCCTCCTAGGCATTAAGGTGTTTTGAATTATTTGCTGTTACAATTTTATAATTCATATTTTTCTCTGAGCAGTCTTTTTCCCTCCAAACCTGAGACTCTTTCTTTAAGCAAATTCAAGAAATGGAAATACTAGGTCACAGTATCAGAACTCTATGATGGCTCTTGAAACCGTTGCAATGTGTATTTATGCCTTCCAGAAAAATGCGAGAAAAATGCAAGAGCCCCTGCTTCAGTATACCGCCTGGAGCAATGAACACAACCAACTTTTAAGTTGTTTTTAATTTAATAAGAAAGAAATACAATAGTATTTTCATTTCTATTTCATTTTTTGAATTATTAGTGAACAAGAATATTTTGCTTTATGTGTCTTCTTTTTGAATTATTTGTCTTGTCCATTAGCGCTATTTCCAACTTTGTTCTTTTGGAATTTCTTACGAAATAAGTTTCCAACTCTTTTCTCTTTGCTTTTTAGTATTAATTTTCATATTCTGAACCATTTTAATCTTTGCAAATCTAATGGCATCATTTTCCATTGCTTTTAACTTGGCATCTTTCCTTCAAGAAATTTCCATTTTTAATAAATAATTCTTCTACACTTGTTTACGTTTGCATAAAATGTGAAGTGAGAGTCTGAATTTACTTCTTTTATTAATTTCTAACAGAGATTATATAATATTATTTATGAATAATTCTTTCCCCATTGATTTCTACTATATCCTTCATTACAAATACTTTCTTAAATATCACTGACCCTATGTCTAAAGCATCTATTCTTATTTTTCCATGTATTCTTGTATCAGTACCCAAGGATTTGATATTTCTATCATGATATTATGTTTAATACACAGTAGATGTTCATCCTCATAATTCTACTTTTAAAAAATTTTTCCTTAGTGTTCTTACATTTTTTCTTCCATCTTTATATTTAGCTCAAAATATATTTTATGTTTGTGATTTTATATAGAATTAATCCTAAATGATTAACATTTCCAAAAATAATGGCTTCACAGTATTTACCATTCTATATAAATAGAATTTAGCCAGCTGAAAGTGGAAATGAGGAATTCTATGTGGAGATAATGACTTCAAGAGAAGGTAGTGGGAAATTATGCTCTGAAAATAAGGCAATTTGCTGAAGTATGATGTATTGATGGTGAAGGAACAAGAGACAAAACTGGAGAAAGCTGGGGTCACACAGTGGAGAATCATCGATACTCAGGTGGGCATGTTGTAACAAATCCGTTGGCACGGAGGAGCCATTGCATTTCTGAGTGGCACGGTTCTCATTCAGAATGTCGGAAGCAAGTCTTTGAGAGATATGGCAGACCTGTACAGGATTTGTTAGAGGGGAGACACAGAAAACAGCAAAAAATTTCCACAAATATTTCAGCAACAAAGAATGTCAATTAGTATTTCCTTTCAAGCATATCTATTATGTACACAACTTACAAATGTAGAACATACTTGGTTTTCTCGAAGTCTTGTAGTCTCTCACTGAACTGAGAAGCAATTTCTGTAAAATTCTTTACTGCAGAAAAAAGTGAATCTGAAACAGAAATTGTGGTCATGAAAAGCTTAAGAATATTTCTAATGGAGTTGTTCTACAGTTCAAGAACACGGAACAATACAGAAAGCCATGTTCTTTTGTGTTTTACAAGGTATCTTTACTTTGTGTGTCATAAGATGTGGGAACTTACGAAATGAAAAAAATATTTATAGGTAAATATTTGATTATATGGAATAGCAATAAATAATAAATGAGCTAAAAACTAGGTAGGTCATTACACTTCAGAGATCAACAGAAACATATAGATAATGAAGTTGAAAGAGAAAGAGTAACATACCAAATGATACACCATATGTTTTCATTTCTTGTGGATGTTTCATTGAAATATTGTAGATTTTGTCAGCATACTTTCTTAAAACTACAGCATAATCTCGACAGTCAAAAGGGAGCACTACAGAACTGGCTAGTTCAAACACCATCCCTCCTCGAACCTGGGCCACAGTAAGGTGATATTTAAATGTTGGTTCATAGAACTTTTCCACCAATTCATATGTTTCATAGACACTGTGATACAGTGGATAGCTGCTGAATTTGTTTGTTTCCTACAAAAAAATAACAAAATACATCTCTTGTAAGATAGCTTATAAGAAAATGCCTAGCGCCATGTTTACTATTAATATCAGTAAGAATGTTTGGTCAATGGTGATTAAAGGAAAGTACTTAAGCACCTACTTAGTAAGCTACTTACTAAAAGACTAATATTATAGTATTTAAACACACTTTAGGTTTGTGCCAATTAAACTATATGTGTAAATAATGTAAATAATATTATAAAAACTCTTTTTTAAAGATACCTAAGAGGCTTGCCTTTAAAAATATAGATGTGGAAATGTTTTTAAAACTCTGAATAAACGACAGGACATTATTGTAGTTGAGTAAAAATAATTTAAGAAAACAGACAGAGAACTTTTAGAGGCAAGTAAATAAGCATTATACAATATTATACAGGGGAGTACAATAAATCGTTTAATCACTGAAATTCTGTGGATAAACGATTCTCTGACAGACAGTGTGCTGAAGAGTGGAGTTTGAGAGGTGAAGGGTTCAGCAGTAGATCTGAAATCTCACTAAGGACAGAGAGGGGATACTAAGACAGGTGTAAGGAAAGCCAAGAACAAACAAAAAGACAAGGAGAGGACTTTTCAAACTGTGAATTGCTGATTTATATCTTTGACCATTTTTAAGATGCTCATTTTTTTGTTATCGATATAAAAGAACACTTTATATAGCAGTGTGTTGAAGAGACTGGAACTCTGAAATTATCTTTACAGTGTTTGAATCCAATCTTCAAGACTTATTACCAAAAACTTTAGATGTTCACTTTACCTTTCTTAGCAGTAGTATTCTCATGAGTAAAATATAGATAATATCAATATCTACCCTCACCACCACCACTATATTAGCCTTACACTCAACCTCCATGGCAGGAGATTAAAGATTTACAGTCTGAGAAGAATAACTTTTTTCCAAAAAAGACCTATAGATACATAATGTTGGCTGTAAATCCCCAGCGGTCTTTGTCCTGTTGGGAATTGAGTTCAATATCTTTCTGCTGTTATAGTATCCCTATTGCAATAGTCTTGAATAAAGTCCTTCTTGCCATTATAATAAGTGTCAGAAGAATTTTTTTCTTTAACAACATAGAACTGAAAAGTGAAGTTGCAGCGTAAGCATGTTATTTATAAACATAGAGGTAGGTATCAAAGAAACCAATTTTTAAAAAGTGAAAAGAGTTCATTTGATTAACAGAAATTAGTGGTGGAGTGACCATGCAAGTGAGATAATGAACCACTTTTTTTAATCATAAGCTCTTATGGTAATGACATTTTATAAACTATGTACATATGATACCTGATGAAAGTTAAACTATAAAAGTTATCATTAACAACAACAAAAGAAATCATGAATTTTATGTGTTGACGGTGTATTATAAATGCTACTTGTTGTTTAATGATTTGCTGTTTGTTTAATGATGGGAGACACAATAATATACAAAAATTCAAATATGTTTAGGTCTGTATACTGATTAATTTTGAATGATAATGAGGATACAGGAGTCATAGACAATTCCTCCATTTCCAACTGAAATGAACAAGTGAATACATTGCCATCAAAAGAAAAAATATATATATTTAAGGGAGTCCACAGAAGTTCAAGTTGGCAGACGTGAGTATTGGTACCAACTGACATGTGAATATAGGGCTCAGGATATGATATGTGGGAACTATACCATGCAGTAGGAGCACCATCAACCTCTGAGACATTCTTCTGCTCACAAATTCCCCTATTCCTCTAATGCTTGAGTCACTTCATTGGAGTCAGAATTGTTTGTTTAATATATATTTATAAATATTTCTGAAAATTTTCCAAGCATGGAGAAATATGACAGCAACCAGATACAGGAAGCTCAGAGGTTGTCAGCCAAATTCACTGCAAGGAGGAACACTCCAAGACACATCATAATCAAATTATCAAAAACCAAAGACCAAGAAAGCACACTGAAAACAGCCAGAGAAAAGAAACACATGACATTCAACATAGCACCAATACTTCTGTCAGTGGATTTCTCTGTGGAGACCCTACAGGCCAGAAAAGAGTGGGATGATATATTCAAAGAGATGAAGGAAAAAGACTGTCAGTCAAGAATTTTGTATTCAGCAAAACTAACCTTCAAATATGAAACAGAAATAAAGTATTTGCCAGAAAAACAAAACCTAAGGGAATTCATCAACACTAGACCTGCCTTACAAGAAATGCTAAAGAGAGTTCCTCAATCTGAAAGAATAAGATATAAAGGAGCAGGAAGAAAACATTTAAGGTACACAGCTTATTAGTAATGTAAATTCACAGACAACCTCCAAATACTCCAGTGTTGTAAGGGTGGTGAATAAACTGCTTACATCTTTAGTATGAAGACTAAAAGACAAACCTAACAAGAAAATAACATATACACAACTATATAGGACACAGGCAATATTAAAAGATGTAACTTGAAATAACACAATGTCAAAAAGTGAAGGGGAATGACGCCAAAGCCTAGAGTTGGCTTTGTTTTTTTTTTCTTAGATATCAAAATTAAGTTGTTATTAGCCTAAAATAATCTGTTATACCTATAACAAGTTTGTTTGTGAGCTTCATGGTAACCATAATACAAAAACTTAGACATACTGAAAATAAATAGTGAGTAATCAAAATACAGTACTAGAGAAAACCACTCAATTAAAAAGGAAGACAGTAAGATCAGAAAAAAAAAATCAACAAATCAACCAGAAAAAAAAGTAACAAAATGGCAGAATATATATCAATAATAATTCTACATGTAAATGGATTAAATGCACCAATTAAACGACACAGACTGGCTCAATGGATTAAAAAACAAGAACATCAACTACAAGAAAATCACTTCACCTATAAAGACATGTACCATCTTAAAGTGAAGGGATGGAAAAAGATGTTTCATAAAAATGGAAACCAAAAAAGGAGCAGGAGTAGCTATACTTATTTAAGATAAAATAGACTTCAATCCAAGGAATTAATATATATATATGTATTTATATAAGGAATGTTACTATACATTGATAAAGGGATCAATTCAGCAAGAGGCTATAGCAATTCTAAATATATATTCACCCAACTCTAGAGAACCCAGTTGTATAAAGCGATTACTATTGGAACTAATGCGAGAAATAGGCTCCAACACAGTAACAGTTGGTTGTTTTAACACCCTACTTTCAGCAAAGGACAGATCATCCACACAGAAAGTTAACCAGGAAACATCAGAATTAATCTCTAATCTAGGCAGATAGGACCTAACAGACATATAGAACCTTTCATCCAATGACTGCAGAATACACATTATTCTCAGAAGCATATGGAACATTTTCATATGTTAGGTCACAAAACAAGCCTCAACAAATTTCAAAAACTGAGATCATATCAACTACTTTGTCAGACCGCAATGCAATAAAACTAGAAATAAACATCAAAAGGGATATTAAAAACCATGCAAACACACAGAAACTAAACAACATGCTCTTAAACAATAAACGAGTCAAAGAAGAAATAAAAAAGGAAATTAAAAAATTCCTGGAGACAAATGAAAAGAAAACATAACATACCAGAATCTAAGGGATACAACAAAAGCAATTCTAGGAGTGAAGTTTATAGCAATAAATGCCTACATCAAAGAAGAAAGACTTCAAATAAACAACCTAACATTATATCACGAGGAACTATAAAAATAAGAATGAACCAAACCTAAAATAAATAAAAGGACAGAAATAACAAAGATCAGAGCAGAAATTAGAGATTAAAAAAATACAAAAGATTAATGAAATAAAGAGTTGGTTTTTTGAAATGATAACGAAACTGATAAACCTTTAGCTAGACTAAAGAAGAAAAAAAGAGAGAAGACTCAAATAAGTAAAATCAGAAATGGAAAATATCACAGGAATACAAAGGATCATAAGGTATTATTATGAACAACTATATGCAAACAAACTGGAAAATCTAGAAGTAATGGATAAATTCCTGGATACAAACAACTTACCAAGGTTGAATCAGGAAGAAGGAGAAAACCTAAAAACACCAATAACCAGTAATTACATTGAATCAATAATGAAGTCTTCCAACAAAGAAAACCCTAGGACCAGACATCTTTACTGCTGAATTCTACCAAATATTTAAAGAACTAATTCCAATTCTTCTCAAACTCTTCCAAAAAATTGAAAAGGAGGGAATACCTCCAAATTCATTCTACAAGGCCAACATTAACCTCATATGAAAACCAGAAAACATACAATGAAAAAATTGCGAGCAATACCCCTAATGAACACAGCTGAGAAGATCCTCAACAAAATACTAGCAAACAGAATCCAACAACACATTAAAAAAATCTATCACCATAATCAAGTGGGACAGACCCCAGGTATTTAAAGATGATTCAACACATGCAAATCAATAAATGCGATACGGCACATCCACAGAATGAAGGGAAAAAATGATCATTTCAATAGATGCATAAATGTATTTAATAAAATCCAGTATCTCTTCCTAACAAAAACACTCAACAAACTAGGTATAGAAGAATATATCTCAACACGATAAAGACCATATATGAAAAACCCACAGCTATTATTATACAAAATGGACAAAAATTGGAGGCTTTTCCTCTAAGATCTGGAACAAGACAAGGATGCTCACTTCTCTCACTGTTACACAACATAGTACTCGAAGTTCTAGCCAGCACAGTAAGGAGATAGAAAGGCATCTAAATTGAAAAGTAGGAAGATAAACTATCTCTATTTGCAGATGCCAAGATCATATACATAGAAAACCCAGAAAACTTCACCAAAAATTTATTAGAATTAATAAATGAATTTAATATAATGGCAGGATACAAAGTCAACACACAAATATCAATAGGTTTCTTATATCCAAATAATGAAATCGCCAAAGAAGAAATCAAAAAGTAATCCTATTCTCAATAGCTAGCAATTAAAGTAAATACCTTGGAGTAAATTGAACCAAGGAGGTGAAAGATCTATAAAACACTGGCAAAAAATATTGAAGAGGATACAAATAAATGGAAAGATATCCCACATTCATGGGTTGGAAGAATTAACATTGTCTAAATGTCCATATCACCCCAAGGTATCTACACATTCAATACAATTCCCATCAAAATACCAATCACAGAAATGGAAAAAACAATCTTAAAATTTGTATGGAACTACAAAAGACCCCATACTGCAAAGGCAATGTTGAATAAAAACAACAAAGTTGGAGACATAACATTTCCTGACATTAAAATATTTTATAAAACTATAGTAACCAAAACAGAATGATTCTGGAAGAAAAAGAGACAAATATGCCAATCGAACAGAATAGAGCCAGAAATAAATCTGCACACTTACAGCCAACTGATTTTGAACAAAGGTGCCAAGACTATAGAGTGGGGAAAAGACAGCTTTTTCAATAAGTGGTGCTGGGAAGACTGGATATCCACATGCAGAAGATTGAAACTTGATTCCTATTTTTCCCATGCACAAAAATCAACTCAAAATAGGTTAATGACCTAAATTTAAGACCCAAAACTGTGAAACTAACTAGAAGAAAACATAGCAGAAACACTATGCAAAATGGTAGTGGTCAGCACTTTTATAAGTGAGACTACAAAGGCACAGGCAATTAAAGCAGAAATACACAAATGGGACTACATCAAACTGAAAAGCTTCTGCACAGCAAGGGACACTATCAACAAAGTGAAGAGAAAACTTACTGAATGGAAGAAAGTGGTTGCAAACTACACATCAGACAAGAGGCTAATATCCAGAATATATAAGGAACTCAACTCAACAGAAAATAATAATAATAATAATAACAACAACCCAATTAAAAGTGGGCAACAGACATTTATCAAAAGAAGATATACAAGTGGCCAACAGACACATGAAAACATGCACAAAATTACTAATCATCAGGGAAACGCAAATTAAAATTGTAATGAGATATCATCTCACCTGAGTTAGAATACCTATTATCAAAAAGGCAGACAATAAAAAATGTTGGCGAGGATGTGGGGAAAAGGGAACTCTCCTCTTTTGTCAGTGGGAATATAAACGGGTATTGCCATTGTGGAAAACAGCATGGAAGTTCCTCAGAGAAATAAAAATTTATCTACCTTATGACCCAGCTATCCCACTACTAGGTATACATCCAAAGAAAATGAAATCAATATATCAAAAAGACATCTGCATCCCCATATTCATTGCAATGCTATTCACAATAACCAAGACATGGAATCAACCTAAATGCCCATCAATGGACGAATGGATAAAAACCTGTCATATATATTCATAATGGGATACTATTCAGCTATAAAAATAAAAGTGATATCCTATCATTTGAAGAAACATGGATGGAATAGAAAATTATCATGTTAAGTAATGTAATTCAGGCACAGAAAGACAAATACCACACAATCTCTCTCGCATGTGGAATCTAATAAAAAAAATGTGATTCTCAGACTCATAGAAAGAAGTAAGAGAGTAGAATAATGGTTACCAGAGGCTGGGAGGGGAGGTGAGATTCGGTGGGAAAGAGATTTGGTGGACTAGCAGGTAGAAAACTATGCTATCTACCCTAACTGAATCATTGTGCAGTATATGCATGTATTGAAACAACACTGTATCCCACAAAATGTACAAGTAAATGTTAAAATGAAAAACATATATATTCATAAATAATCTTGAAGAAATTATTGATAGACTCACCCAATTTTTTGTATAACGTGCTCTACCTGAAGGAATTCCAAGTCTTTGGAAGAACACCTCAAAATCATTGCCAGATCCTAATTTGCTAATCCTATTAGGGGTAAAATAAGAGAATTATTTCAGAGTAATTTCTTCATCAAGTAAAGATTAAAAATCAATAAAACTAAACTTTATTCTTACTATGACAAATATAATTTTTAAGTGTACAACCTTAGACATGCAGCAAATAACGGGAGAAATATTAATTCTGATCACAAAATACCTAAGTCTGTAACGTAATTTTGTGTAGAAGTGATATTTTATGTAATATTTTTTTAGAGATTCCTTCAGTTGGAAAATATTTTCCTTTAGATTACTTAATTCATCTTATCATCTAAAGTTATTATACATGATAAAGTAAAAAGAATCAACAATTTTCCAGATAATTTAGAAATGTTATGCCCTTAATACTTAAAATTATTCATAATGTTGACATCTACAATCTCATACAACTGAGATATTTATTCCTCTTCTCTTGCTTGTGTAGATACACAGTGCTGAAGTGATGTTTATACTTTTATTAGAGTAACCACATTTCTTAACTGTATGATGTTCAGAAAAAAATAATTACAGAGTGATGAGGGGACTGAAATATGAACAGAATTACTTTCCACCATTACCTCCATTATAATCTTTTTAAAAATCTCCTATGTGTATATGTTACCTCTTGTTAAGAGCATCAGTTTTTGAAGACCTACAGTTAACTTCAAAACACACAGTAACATTTTATTTGTAAACCTAAGAATTGTTTTACCTTTATGAGATTTTAGAGCATTATGAATGTTAATTTTTTAAATTATTGATTGAAATAAAATACTCTTTTATTTTCAAAACAATCACAGACTAAATTCTGTATAGAAAGTTTTGTTTGTTTGTTTACCTGGGCACACCACTGAACTCAGGTGAGGAACTTTTCTCACTCCAGCTCTCATAAAGAGATTTGCCTTCAAAGCCTTCATCAGGGCTTTGCAGCTACACAAATTAAAACAAACAAACAAATAAAAGACAACACTTTTAAATCAGATGTATTAAGACCTAGATAGATATCCATTAGACTGGGAGTGAATGGCTAAACTATAGATTAGCAAAACAAGGAATGTGATCCATATATTAGCAGTCATCAAGAATTGCAGTGAGTTTCTGAAAATATGGGAAAATGCTCATGTTATCCTGTATAGATCCTGTATAGGTGCAAATACATTATAAAAATAAATGCATGAATACATAGTAAAGAAGGCTACACCAACTTATTACCAAGCCATTGTTTTTAAGTGAATGATCATATTGTATGATCTTTTGTCTATTTTTTTATTTTCTACTCTCAAAACCATATATTCCTTCTCCTCTTATAAAAAATAAAATGGAAAGAGGCAAACTGGATAAGGGAAAAAGCAGTCCTTTTAATATTATTTCTTGCAACTAAGGGTGCCAAAGTCTTAAATAATATATAATAAAGTACAATGTTAGTAATAATGTATTTAATTAATTATTAATGGTAATTCTGTTAAGCATTGGGCTTCAAATAAATTTTCTGGTGTTACAAATGAGAAAATAAAGGGAGTAAAATATGACCTATTATTGAATACTATACACAGAGAATTAAGTGTTGTGCCAAAAATATTCAGCAAACTAAACTGTAGTTAATACCCCATAGTTATTTACAGGAAACCAAACAATACATGGCATAAAATGTTTTTATTTTATATTTTAAAAAGCACTATGTACTATTTTTCCATGAACTCAATTCAGAAAGTTTATAGAGGAGTACCTATACTGTTTAATACTTTTTGTAGATACCAGAGACAGAGATAAATAAGACATATAGCATACTCTCTAATAGAGATGATTAGTATGTAAGTAAAAATGTAGAATTCAGACAGGAGAGGCACCCAGGGAGGCAGGAGAACAGGCCAGCCACCTACCTAGCCCCACCCCACCTACACAGTTGGCAGGACCCCATGCACCATGCCACAACCATGAGTCTTCACACAGCTTCTGTGGAGGTGGTGCACAATAGCCATGAACACAGGTAATATTGTTGCAAGGATAGCTCACTGCCTTAGTAACATCCACACCTACTGTGCAGGTGGCCCACCACATATTCAACTTCATTGTCACAAGGAGAGTCAACGGAGGAGTCTGGAAAAAGAGGAAAAAGTCTTTCTCCTAAAGTCTACTTCAGAGTAACAGAAGAAGCAACTGATCTACCAGATGAGCAAACATCAACGTAGAGATACTAGAAATATGAAAAAATCAGAAATATGACACCCCAAAGGAATTCAGTAACTCTCAAGGTCAAAGAAAGAATCCTAAAAGCAGCAGGAGAAAAGCATCAAGTCACTTATAAGGGAGCACCCATCAGTCGAACAGCAGACTTCTCAACTGAAACCCTACAGCAAGAAGAAAATGGGATGACATATTCAAAATACTGAAAGAAAAAAACTGCCAGCCAAGAATATTATATCTGGCAAGGCTATCCTTCAAAAATGAGAAAGAAATAGAGTGTGTCCCAGGCAAGCAAAAACTGCAAGAGTTCATCACCACATGACCAGTCATGGGAGAAATACTCAAGGGAGTCCTGCAATGGAATCCAAAAAACAATAATCATTACCATGAATAAACAAATAAGAACAAAATACACTAGGTAAAACACAAATAAAAATGAGAAAGAGAAAAGAAACTAAATATTACCACCTCAAAAAAAAAAGAAAAGAAAAAAAACCACAAACATTGAAATCAATAATACAAGGAGAAGTGAGGAACAAATGTTACTCTCAAAACATATAAACATAAAGCCATAAAGTGCCAGGAATACAACAATACCTCTCAATAAAAACCCTAAATGTAAATGGAATAAACTCCCCACTCCAAAGACACAGACTGATGGATTAGATAAAAAGCAAGACCCAACTATATGCTGTCTTCTGGAGACTCATCTCACTGGTAAAGGTGCACACAGACTAATAGTGAAGAGATGGAAAAACATATACCATGGAAATGGAAACCAAAAATGAGCAGTAATAGCTATTCTTATATCAGATGGAAAGACAATCTATGCTCTTGGCTTAGGAGAACTGACGTTGTGAAAATGTACATACTACCCAGAGCAATATACAGAAACAATGCAACCCCCATCAAAATACCAATGAAATTCTTCACAGAAATAGAAAAAAACAATCTTAACATTCACATGGAACAACAAAAGACCCTGAATAGCCAAAGCAATGCTGAGCAAAAAAATATTAAGCCAGAGGCATCACACTATCTGACTTCAAATGATACTAAAAGCTATAGTAACCAAAAAAGCATGGTACTGGCATAAAATAGACACTCAGACCAGTAAAACAGAATAGAGAACCCAGAAATCAATCCACAGGCTTATAGCCAATTGATATTTGAGAAAAGCAACAAGAACATACACTGGGGAAAAGACTGCCTCTTCTGTAAGTGGTGCTGAGAAAATTGGATATCAATATGCAGAAGAATGAAACTAGACATGCACCCCTCACCATATACTATAAACAACTAAAAATGGATAAAAGACTTACTTAAGTGTAAGATCTGGAACTACAAAACTAATAAGGGAAAATGCAGGGGAAACACTTCAGGAACTAGGACTGGACACAGATTTTATAAAGAAGAGTACAAAAGCCCAGCAACAGAAGAAAAGACAAATAAATAGGTTTATATCAAACTAAGAAGCTTCTGCACAGCAAAGGAGACAATCGACAGAGTGAAACAACAACCTACAGAATGGGAGAAAATATTTGAAAACTATACATCTAACAAGGGATTAATATCCAGAATATACAAGGAATTGGAGAAATTACACAGTAAAATAAGTAAATAAATAACCCAATTAAAAAATGGGCAAAGGTGTTGAATAAACATTTTTTGAAGGAAGACATACACATGGACAAAAGGTACTTGAAAAAATGCTAAACATCACTAATCATCAGGGAAATGCAGATTAAAACCACCTTGAGATATCACCTTATCCCAATTAGACTGGCTATAATCAAAAAGACTGAAAATAACAAGTGCTGATGAAGATGTAGAGAGAAGCGAACACTCCTACACTGTCGGTGGGACTGTAAATTAGTACAACTACTTTGGAAAACAGTACAGAGGTTTCTCGGCTACAGGTAGATCTACCATATGATTCAGCAATCTCACTTCTAGGTATGTACCCAGCGGAGTGGAAATCATCATTTTGAAGGGATACCTGCACTCCCATGTTCATCACAGCTTTATTTGCAACAGCCAAGATATGGAACCAACCTAAATGTCCATTGACCGAAGACTGGATGAGGAAAATGTGGTACATTACTCAGCCATGAAAAGAATGAAACTCTGCCATTTGCAGCAACATGGACGAGCTTGGAGAAAATTGTGTGTGTCAAGTGAAATAAGCCAGGCACAGCAGAAAAAATACCACATATCTTCACTCATAAGAGGGAGCTAAGAGAAAGAAGGAAGGAAGAAGGTGACTTGGACTTGTAGAGGAAGAGAGCAGACCTAGGCTTGCAGAGTGGGGTGGAGGGGTGGAGAGAGGTTGGGGATTAACTGGGTTAGGGACATGGAGAATAACTGCAATTCGTGGAAATGGGCATGCTCATAGTATTGACCTGGCCATCACATCTTGTGCACAAGTGGTGATGGTCAGATTTGTACCCCATGAATATGCATAATCAATTTTTAAAAAGGTAGAATTCAATTAGGTACTATAATAGATATATATGCAAAGTTCTATCAGGACAAAAATTAAATTTGCATAAGCATGAAGAGAGATGCATAAGCATGAGAGATGTTATGTCAACATCTTAACTTGTAAAATATGAATGAATGAAGCAATAAAACAATTTGTCATGTTTATAAATTTACATGAAACTTTGATACAAGGGACAGCAAAACTTCATTTATTCTAAAAAAGGCAAATTTGAAATAGTGTGAAAGTATACTACTAAATTTTCAGTCTATGAGCAAAATTCAAAATGTTACAAATCACTATCCTAAAAGAAACACAGCAAAATAAAACAAAATATAAAATTACAAGCATCACATAATTTCAAACCTGACCTACAGTGCAATATTTTTGCAAGTCACAGGGTGCCACCAACCCAGCTAGTAAATAAAAATAACTGCGAAGTTTCTTTAGCATTCATCTTAAATTGCATAAATGGTGGGAATTCTCTGGAATACCATGTTTCAGAGATTTTAATTTTTATACATTGCATGGTAATTGATAACATTGAAGGCAAATGATGAAGCTCTTAAATAACTAGATAGATATTTTCAAATTAATTTTAATTTTCCTCTAAAAGAAGTTAAGATATATGATTAAATCCCATGCTTTTGAAACCAAGGCTTAATGGCATTTAGGTTTTATTTACAATCCCTATTTGAAGAAAAAAAATGTGTTTTTCTTGGTAACTACATTTTAGTTGGTAATTTTATCACGTTGTGAAAGTTGTCAGAATCAAAATGATTCACTGTGTCAAACCCCGACAAATAAGAGTTGGGGAAGGTCATGATGGGAGGGTTCTCACGCATAAATGCTTGATGACGGGAACTATTACAAAAGACTCTGCAAAAACCGTAACCTTGAACAGAGTCCATCACAACCTTACACACACAAAAATTCTTCTGGAAGGACATATGCCCAGCCACTGCCTGTCCAACCTCGGAATGTTGCCACCCTTGTTATTGATCCTTGTAGCCTAGGATAATTATCCCAAAACAATCATGTAATGCTCTGCATTTTTCTTTTGTCTTCCTTTACCTCTCTGAATACCCACATAGTTTACTACAGCATGTGTATTCTCACTGCAATGCCCTATTCCTGAATAAGCATCATTTTCTTTTAGAAAGCCTCTCTCTGTAATTCAGTTTGACATAAATGGTGTTCAGAAGCAGGACCAAGTAAGCTCACCTTGGACAAACTGGCAGCCCCAGGATCTGAGTGCTGTGTAAACCAAGCCCTGATGCTCTACATTTCTGGGGTCACCCTTTCTGCCCTGGTGAATCTTCTCTCAGATTCTCGGACTTCCTCCCTTTGGTCAGTTCTTTGACATTACTTAGGATTTGGTACAAAGTCACCTTATTGAGACCAGGAAAGCTTTTGTTTTTTTTATTTATTTTTATTTTTTTGGCAAGCCTCTTCTGGTAGAAAGACAAGTGTCCTGGTTTGAGAAATCTGGTTTCTACACAATTTACATTCTGTCTGTGAGGCCTGTCCTTTTTTGGTGAATTTGTTTTCAGTTCTGCACAACTGATTTATTATTTTGTTTGGTCTGCGTGCCTGGCTTTTTTTTTGGTATTTTGGGTCCTTTTTGGTTTGGTTATGCATGTCTGTAAATGATGTGGCTCATTTCTCTTGCTTGTTTCTGAAAATACTGTAAGAGCAAAAATAAACATTCTAAATGATGAACACCGATTAGCTGATTGAAAGCCACTAGGGTGGTCACCACCATTAAAAACACTGGTCCAAAATCCTGACATTCTCTGACAGGATTTATAACATTTTCTTTCCTCTTCAGAGATTAGTAAGAAATGGAATGAGATCCTCAAAATTCTAAAGCAAAACAAACCCTCTAAGGACTTCAAATGGCTGTTCATTCAGAATCAATGGTCCATTCTTGTGCAGATTTCTAATCAATGAACAAATTACACCAAGGATAATTTATGTCAATTAAAGGGACCACTCAAGCTCTTCAAATTTATTTTTCGTAAATCTTCCCCAGCTATGGATGTTAATTCTACTCAAGTAGCTTTTAATTCCATGTTTATGAATGGCCTTTCTTGATTGGTTTTACAGCTTGTTAAAAGAGCTCACACAGAACGGTTAACTATGCCAACTCCTGATTTAATCAACTTAGCAAATCTACTTGCCTGCACCTTTGAGGACACCACTCAGGAAAAAGAAAACCACTAAGATTTTTTTTAAAATTATTGGTTATGAATATTCATGAGATACACAAAGCTGATTGTCACCCCTCATGTCCATGATGTGGGGGCCAGATTCATTCTGGCTGTATACCCATTACCACAAATTGCATTTGAACCCCATGTCCCCTACCCAATTATCCCCAACGTCTCTCTCCCTCCCCATTTCCCTCCCACTCCACTTTGTAGCCCACAGAATGTTCTCTCCCTCTGCAAGTCCAACGCACTGCTGTCGTCTTGCTTTCCTTCCTTCTTTCTCTCTTAGCTCCCACATATGAGTGAGTACATATGGTATTTATCCCTCTGTGTTTTGCTTATTTCATTCAACATAAGTTTCTCCAGGCACATCCATGTTGTTGCAAATGGGAGTATTTCATTCTTTTTTTATAGCAGAGTAGCATTCCATGATATATATATTTCCTTATGCAATCTTCCATTGATGGACATTTAGGTTGGTTCCATGCCTTCATTTACAACAGATCGAAATGCCCAGACAAAGCATTAAGTGGAGACCCTCTGGTCTCTGCTGTGATTGTAAAAAACTAGGTCACTGGAAAAGAGATTTCCACAATAGAAAAAGGGCCCTGAAATTTTTTTCTCAACTTCCTCCATCCCCACCAGAAAATCAGTCTCAATGAACTGAACACTTTCTAAGAGTCATCCCTTTTGGAAATGTAAATTTAGGCTTTTCTAGCTAACAATTGCTTAAGGTGATAGAACAATTAATTAAAGGATTGATATTCTAAAAGTAAAAGAACTAGATAAATGTTTATAAACGTTAGGTTGTGAGATCAAACAGGTACAAATCTTGAGCTCAGAGAAAAAATATAAGTAATTTCTTTCCTGCATAAAAATTGTTTTGTCTGCCACTCGAGGAACAGAAACAAAGCAAAAAAGAAAAAACAAAATCACCTGTAAATGGTTTTGTTTTCTTTTGGTTTTTGGTTTTTTAAAATACTTCCCTGCCCACACCCACATTGACTATTTCAACAAACCAGACTGGTAAACAAAAGAAAAATGTGTTGTTAAAGATTCAAGGCTGCTTGAATGTTCTGGTTTTCTTATACAATTCAGCTGCTATTAGCTAAAATGTAAACATTAGAAGTTTAACACTAAATTCATTTGAAAACGAAAAAAGTGTTTTACCTATTGGGGCAAATAAAGTTTATCCATGTAAACAGGTACCATGTTGTCTGAAGTATAATTTAAATCCAAGTGTCTTTATAAACCAGTGAATTTGTATTACTATGTTCTACTGTTTTATGACTAAAATTAAAAAATTAAAACGAGGAAATCTGCTTCTATCCATGTGTTTGTGTATTTGTCTCTATGATTTTATGCTGTGTATGTAATATTTTTTATCAAAATATATGAAAGAGCTATGATTATTTATTTTTTTAAAGTATGTAAACCAAATATTTTATCAAAAATGTAGTAACTAACCCAAATGTTTTTAGTTCATGTGACTTAAGTAAATCTTTGATAAATAAGCTGGTTTTTAAATTTGTGGATAAAATTTTTTAAATGTCTTCAGAATGGTCAACATACATTTTTGCCTGGGTCAGACGATTTTAAATTTGTCTCTGTTAGATGTTTAAAGGTGTCAGGGTTTGACACAAAGATTATAAAACTCTTAATCCAGCCTAAAAACAGAATGATCTTGTTTAATATTGTTGGTTTATTGACCACAGCTATATCTTCTGAGTTACAGGCAAAATACCCATATTTTTTTAACTTTAAGATTATTGTGTAGGTGAACACCTGATATTCACAGGCTATAATGATGTCTATCAGCGAAATAACTTGAAATGATGACTAGCTTTGTCTAACATCTCAGTTTATATGAGCAATCTAGTTATAATTGATAAAATAAATAAATTAGGTGAATGTGAATAAGTTAATTTACAAATGAACTTTTCATGTAATTTGAAATTTCAAAGTTATGTCATGTTAAATGAAATGATTGATATTCATTAAATGTCTGTGTCATTTCCAAATAAGTAAAATACTAATATGTGGCACACAGTTCAAGATATCTTGATTTCTTGGTTTTCACTAGATATTAAGGTTACTAAGAGTTAAAAATTCTAATTAATGTCTAATTTTCTATACAAAATGTATTGAAAAATTAAGGTGTGTTTTTGATAAGGAAAATTATAAGAATGGCTTAAAATAAGTCTTTATTAAGGAAAAGAATAATTTTATCTAAATTCAGAGGTTATTAAAGTGACCTACATGGTCACACCCAGCCTCTGTCCCAAATTGATTTGTCCCTGGAAATCAGCACCTGGTTTTCTTATGTATACTCTTCTCAGTCAGAACTCCTCCTGTGTCTTTATTTAATTGGTACCACTATAGTAAGGAGTATAAACCAGGGTTAAAATTAAGGAAAGCCATAGGACCAAGTCATGGATCAGCTACTGTACAAGTTGCATGACTTTGGTGGTTGATATTCTTTCAGCTTGGTTTCCTCATTTTCAGTCTGACGATGGCAGACATAATGCTATTCAAATGCTCAGATACTGACTTACTGTGACATGGAGAGGAATGAAGAAATGTGTGTGAACAGTTTGTTGCGTTTGATGCTCTACAGAGTGGATATTTATTATATGAAAAAATTAGATATAAAACAACGCCAATGTGTAACATAATAATGGCACCTCAAGAAAACATCATTTGTAGAATTTAGATTTTCTTAAATTATATGTAATTGTTTTTACCTTTTTTGTTAGGTTATATACCAAGCTGTACATCAGTGGTGTACAGTCAACTCTCAGAGTGTAGTTTCCTGAAAAATAAGGAAATAGAAGATTGCTTTTTATTTCATTTATTTCTGAAATTCTTTTATTCAAAGACCGTTGTTAACTCCCTAGCCAGAATGATCCTCTTAAAACCTAAATTCAATTAAAACTCTCCAACAGTTCCGCATCTCACTCTATAAAATCCTCATCTTCACCATGGCCCACTGTGCCACACATGAAATGACCCCAGGTCACCTCTCCAAATCTTCATCTCTTTACTCCGCCCAAGAATTCTGTCTCAGGGTCTTTGCACACACTGTTCCCTCAGCCTGGATCAGTGTTCTGCATTATATCTGTGTGCCTTATTCCTCCTCTGGTCTAATGTCACATTTTCTAAGAGGTTTCCCCTGACCACCCTACCAAACAGCACACTCTTCCCCACTCTCTGTCTTAACCACTCCATTTCTCTCTTAACGTTGGCTTATTTTTCTCCATATTACTCATTTACCTAACATATCAAGTACATGTCTTTTTATTATCTGTCTTCCTACTAGAAAATAAGTTTCACAGGACTAGGCACTCTATTTAACTTGCTGCCATAGCCCAGTGCTTTAAAACAGTTGTAGCATTTAGCATATACCTAATACATATTTATTGTGAAAATGAATTTGTGAGCCAGGAGCCTTCTACCTGGTTCTGAATAGAGAGCAGACATGGCATTCCCATTCCTCAGGAGTTCAAGGGCTGGCAGGTGTGAGAGTCAAGAGAATCAGCCAGGAGAGGTGCTCTTGGGAGGCCTTGGGAGCACAGGGACGGGAGGCCAACTCAGGAGGACAGTGTGGGGGAGAGGAAGTTAAGACAACTTCACCAAGGGGGTGACTCTTGTACTGAGTTTTCTAGAACCAGAAGGAGACAGCTGAGCCAAAAGGAAATGGTAGTTTCAGCTATGGGCATAGCCTGTACAAATGCCCAGAAATATAATAGCACACGATACACTCAAAGGATGGCAAGTAGCTTTTATCCCAAACCTTAGGATCCATGTTTGGGAACAGAAAAAGTTGAGGCTTTAGAAATAAATAGTGACACACTAGAAGGATTGCTTATGGAACTTGAAAAGTTGATTTTAAAATTCTAAAATTCATCTGGAGGAATAAATGTGCACAAATAGCCAATGCAAGTTTTAAAAGAGAAAAAGTGCTTAAAAGAATATCAATTAGGGAAGGGGGTAGATTGGGAGCAATTCTACAATTTAAATGCACATATTGCGGGACTAAACAATTATGTTTGAAGCGCTCTACCGTCCCCTCTCCTTATATAGAAAAAAGCATGCAAATAAAAGGATATTTACTGCAACAAACTGAAGCGATCTGACCATCAACTAGAGAATTGGTACAAAAATTGTCCTATTGAATATATTGTGGCACGTTTCTTTGTTTTCCAGTGAAATAGATCCATATTTATTGATATGAAAAGTTTTCCATAATATGTCGCTGAATGAAAAAAGAGCAGATGCAGAACCATATAGCTGTAATATGATACCAAAAACGTGTAGAAAGGAGTGAGAGGCAATAGAGTGTAGTGGTTAGAAGGAAAAAGCTGAAACAGACCAGCTTGATTTGAGTCTAAGCTCAACATTACAGTAGCTGTGTGACCTTGGGAAAATTAATTTACCTTTCTGAATCTCAGTTTCCTCTTCAATACAAAAGAGATAATAAAGCATACTTACCTTACAGGATTATTGTGAGTATTAAATAAAGTTTTACATGTAAAGCATTTAAGACAGCACCTACTACACTTTTGGCATTCTGTGTAAGCTAAATTATGTACTGTATAATAATGTCAACATGATGGAATCAATCCAAACAGAAGACATAGCACACTTGGAAAAGGGATTAAGTTTAAGAGTGGTTTGTGTTGGGAGTGCTATGGTTTGACTGTGTTTCCCAGAATTCATGCGTTAGAAATTTGGTCCCTGATGTGGCAGTATTGGAAACTGCAGCCTTTGAAAGGTGATTAGGTCAAGAAGCATTACTGCCACTTGCATGCTGGACTGGATTAATTCTCACAAGAGTGAGTGGGTTCTCCCTGTCACACGAGTGGATTAGTTCTCACTGGAATGATTAGTTCCCTAGAAAGCAGGGTGTTATAAAGCAAGGACACCCTCCTGTTTTCCCCCTTTCTCATGCGCCCACTTTCCCTTAGCCAGTAGCCTGAGAGGAGGAGGAAAAGACAACTGAAATGCACTGTGTAAACTAACTTTTAGGACAATGTAGTTCAGATGTGTGGACAAAGAAGACAATGTAAATGTCAAAATGACTCCATCAAGGTACCACGTCCCAATTGTTGACATGGAAAATGTACTAATACACTAAAGAAAATATTCTGAAAGTCCACCCTACACTCACATATTCCTTCATTTTTTTGCATCCATGCCACAAATATTTACTTAATGAAATACTCCATGCCACAAATATTTACTTAATGAAAAACTAGAAATCAAGGAGTGGACAAGCAAGACACTGTCTGTTCCCTGCTGAAGAATACTATCTATTGTGGGAGGCAGTTTATAAAACAAATAATTTCTTGAAAATGATAGCGATGAGTGCTATGAAAATACGGCTTCTCTGAAAAAGTGACGTTTCAGAGGAGACTGTAAGGATAAGAATCAAACAGGCAGAGAGGTACTGAAGAGCAGTCTGAGAATAGAGAACAGCAGTTGCAATGGCTGGTACGCTGCATTTGGTCACAGAATAGAAAGATTAGCGGAGCTGGAATACAGTGACAATGGACTCTTTAATTTTAGTGAAATCAACTTGAGATGTCCTTTAGTTCACCTTTTTGCTTATTAAAACCGTATCCATTCTTCTATCTCAAATTCCTATTCCAATGCTTAAGCCTTTCCTGAAGTTGCTATTATTATTTCCTCTGAACTTCCAGAATAGTTTGATTACATCCCTCTTATAGCACCTCTGTGTATTATAATTCAAGACTGATTTATTCTACCATCTATACTGAGCCATAAACTCCTGAGTATAAGATCATTCCCTGCTAACCTCTGACTCCTCTGAATCCCTGGAAAAGTACATTGTGCAGAGAGGAGCTCAGTAAATTTTGTTAGAAGTAATAAAAAAATTAAAAATAAAAATACTAGATAATAAGTGAAATCTCAGAAATCAGTGTTTTTTTCAAAATTGGTATGCATGATATTATGATGAAACTGAGGGTTAAATTTAAATGCTATTTTTCTACCCCATTCTAAATCATAAAATTATTTAGATCCATGACTTACTTATTCAACAGATAGTTAATAAATTCCTGCCACATAAAAGGTAATCTGCCAGATGGAGCAAGTCAAAAAATGCTGTTGTACTGAATTAGCACTCCATAGGGCAAAGCACATAAAAGTTTTAAAGAATCTTTCAACTAGGGCTGCCACACAGCTGTGAGTCAGGGGTAGCAACCTGACAAACCAGCAGAAGATTCCCTAACCATACATTAATAGAATGCCTCCTGTGTTAGTGCATAATTTATGAACTAAACTGCTTATCATAGCATGATCACATCTTTTTTATGAGACAAATTATATTCACCTTCTATAGATGAATCAGCATTAATATAGGCCACACCACGCTCTTGAAGGAGTCTGGAATTCTCCTATAATAAAAAGATAGAAAATTAGAAACATAAAGTTGTAACCCACCCTCTCACCCCCCACACCTCCCTGCACATCCACATTTACTGTATGCAGATTTCTGATTTAGGCTGGTCCATGTTAAGCAAAAATTTGACATGTAAGATTCTCAAAAGAGAGTTACTTTGAAAGAATTTCAATAAAGATTATTGTTAAGAAACAGCAGGAAAAACTTTTTTAAGGCTAGCATTTAAGGTGAAACTGTTCCTACACTTATGATAAATGGAAAAGGAGTTAATTTCTTATCCATATTGTTGTTTATCCTTCAAAAAATTCTCTTAGCAAACATGAATGACTTAAGAGACTTTTCAGTGAAAATCTTCCCATGAACATCTTACTATTTAAGCAAAAATTCTTGCCTGATTCACAGGGAATGAGCTACTTCAAATTTACAGGTTGAAAAATGTATGAAGTTGATGTCTCAGTGCCTGGAACATGATGTCAAGTTCTCCTATGGGATGGTACCACCTACTGGTAATGTTTGATAATTGCACATGTTTAGAAAACTGACAAAAAGTGTAATAGTTTTTTTGAGATATCAATGTGGATTCTGAGTCTCCAAAACATGCAATTCCTAGGCATTTTGAGTGTATGATAGAAAATACAAAAAATATATTTTATCAAATCTAAGTGATAAAAATAATTTGAAAGATACAAATCAAAGCCTCAAAATATCTAGGCTCCTTCTAACATCAGCATAAATCTTTTTTGTAAAAGCTTCAAATAGGTCTACAGGAGCACTATTTTTTTTTCCCCCAAACAAAATTGAAGTTTACAGGGTTTCACATAATACGTGGAGTATAGCAGGAGCCAAATAAATATTTGCAGCATGACTGGAAGTAAATGGAATAAATATGAACCTTGCATGTATTTACAGCTAAAGCTTCTATTACACAAAGCCAAAAATACATGCAGGTAAAATCACTTTTCAAGGAACCTAGTAAATATTATGTGATGGGACTTTCTGCCACACTTTTCACATTATTTAATATGGAGCAGGTCATTATGATATAAGGAAGATACATTTGAAAAGTATACCTTATTGAACAAGTTCAAGGGGCCTTTAAATGAGGTTAGCTTTAGAAGCTATTTAGGAAAGAATAATAGAATCATGATAGAAATCAAACATATTTTGAGTATGTTGTCTAGTATACCTACTTATTTACTACCACGCTTCTGGGAAATAAAGATAAATAAATTTTAACAATTGACATTAAGTGCCTCTAAAAAGCTCAAAGAAAACTTAGTTTTTCGGTGACAAAGGGATTTTTTATTGCTGATTTTTGAATGAGGTTATATTGCTTCAGATTTTTTGGCAAAAACTTTGAATATTTTCTCACTTGATTCACTTGTCATTTTTACATGCTTAACAATTAAGCCCTAACTTTTATTATTATGAAAATTTATATTATAGCAAATTATCAACTAACCTCTGCCCACTCAGTAGAACCAAGAAGACCAAATTCTTCTGCATCCCAGCTTGCAAATAAAATTGTTCTTCTAGGCCTCCATCCTAAAATATGTGCATACATGTAAATGCTGAAAAAATTAATCATATACCCCAGACATTACTAAGCCCAAATTAGAAAAAACAAAACACAAACAAACCAAAATGTCCCAGTGTGACCCCTTTCACCCTGGCATAATTTAGGTCAACAAGGAATTTCTAAACAGTCCTGCTCAGATATTGTGGGTAGGGATAGGACAGCTCAATATCTTTGAGCACCAAAAACCAACCCCATAAAAGAATTTTTTACAATCCTTTTTCCTCCCATAGAAAAGTGACTGTATGACCCCCATCCTAATTTCTACTTCTTTTCTCAGTAGGAAAGATTAATTTTCTATAGGTAAGAAAGAATCCCTCTAATGATTATCCACCGAAGTGGATGTTGTGGTATTCAATCAGTCACCTCTTCACTCCTATATGTCACACTACAGAGAGAGTGACATCAGCTCAGTGGTTAGTATCTAATAACATTTTCTTGGACAATAGAAGCTAAAATTGTTTTCTTAAATTCCCGGCTTTGGGTCCATAAATCAACTTGGGTTTTTTCTTATAAAACTATGAATATTTCTGTTCAAATATTTATAGAAACATATGCTTTCATTTCTCTTAACACTTTGGAGTTGAATGACTAGGTCATACAGTAGATACATGCTTACTTTAAAAAAACTGACAAAGTGGCTATACTTTTTAATACTATCACCAGCAGTATATGAATGTTCCGGTACTTTCACCTACTCACCACTATTTATAAGGCAGCATGTTTTAATTTAAGCTATTCTAATAGGTCTGAAGTGACATTTTATTCTTGTTTCAGTTTATATTTCCCTAGTGATTAAAAATTAGTCATTTTTAGTATCTATTCAGTACTTATTCACCAACCATATATCATTTCTGGTGACATGTCTGTTCAATTCTCTTAACAGTATTTTATTGGACTGTTCATTTTCTTATTGAGTTTTGAGCATACTTTCTTGTGAAGTCTTCTATCTGATAGATGATTTCAAATACTTTCTTCTATCTTTTCATTCTCCTAACAGTGTCTTTGGATTGAAAGATGTTTGTTTTCTTTCATTTTTCTTTCTTATATTTATGTGTCCATGATGGGGACATGTTTTTAATTGTGATAAAGCTAATTTTATCAGTTTTCTATTTTATTCATCATGGTTTTTGTCTCATATCAAAAAGAAAAGATTTTACTTAATTCAATATTTCAACTTATTTTTCTAGAAGTTTTATGGTTTTAGGATTTACATTTAGGTCTATAATCCATTTTGAGTTAATTTTGTGTATGATACAATGATACATATTTAATACTTTTTTTCTATTTTTTTGCATATGGATATCCAGGTGTTCCAGCAGCATTTGTTGAAAATTAACCCTTTCTTCACTGAATTGCCTTGCACTCTTGTCAAAAATCAGTTGTCCATAAATATGGGTCAATTTCTGGACTCAGTTCTGTACCATTTATCTGTTTATCTTTAAACCAATTTTTATTTTATCTTTATTATCTATATTTAACTTAATACCATGCTGTTGTGAGTGTTGTAGCTTTATAACATGTCTTGAAATTACTAGTGTTAGTCCTACAACTCTGACCATTTTTTGCAAAAATCTGTTGACTGGAGGTCATTTGCAATGAGGTCTTTGCTTGGGGAGCTAGAGAGCCTGAGAGACTGTAGAGAGCCTTGGGCATCCAGGAAGTGAGGGCAAGTAGGTAAGAACCTAGAGCTTGTCTCACCTCCTTGGCAACTGCAATCCTGCCTTGCAACCCTCCTGCCAGCCAGTGGGAGACCAGAGCCTGGTCACCTGGACCTCCAGGGAGGTTGAACGGTAGTCCTGGGTTCTAAAGGGACTTCAGCTAATATAGCCTAAGGCTTGAGAGAGGGAATAGTGGGGGAGGGGGAAGGGCCTTGAAAGATTGATCTCTTTGAACAAACGGGAGTGCTCCTGGAATATCCATCACCCATACCACACCCCCCAAAAGTTGTTTTGCTTCCAGTCCGGCAGCCAAGCTTCCTCCACCTCATTCCTCTGGAAGTGGTAGGAACAGAAGAGAGGACTGGGGACGGGGCTAAACAGGCACTGACTGCACAGAAGGCTCGGCACCTCCTTCCCCTTCTCACTGCCCAGTACCTATAAATCCTCGACTATGAATTTCATTTCCTCCGCTCTAACCCACTGCCTCCATCAAATTGGTTCAGCCATGTCCCTGTGCCTCTGTCCTCTGTTTGCCAAGCTGACGGCCTTTACCTGGATCTCTATCTCTCTGGCTCCACACCTCCACCCCACCTCGCTGAAGCTTCTGAGTGTTGAGCACATGTGGGTCCCTCAGCGCTCCCCCAGCTCCCTACCCCCACCCCACCCCCTGCACCCCCCACAGCCGCCCCTGGCAAATTAAAAAATAAATAATTAAATAAATAAAAATGAAATTATCTGGAATGAAGGAGCTCAGGAAATGTCTGTCTAGGCCCTGTAGGTCATTTTTCTGTGGCAGAACCCAGATGGTGGTGGGAAGGTAAGTTGACCTCCACCACCTGAGAAATTGAAGCTCCAGGTCCCCCACCCCGAGCATCCAGACCTCCAGCTCTCAATACTCCCGCCTGGTCTGCGACTCTGGCAGGCAGCACTGTGGTGGATGGGAAGCAGGGCAGAACTCCCAGAACCTTTGTAATCCTACACCAAGAACTTCTGCTCTCTGAGGGATTCTTGTATATAATAGGAATATCTCTCTGTGCCCAGATATTGTAGGGCTCAGTTTTGGATGTAACAAGGAACGTCAAGGCAATCTTTACTCAGGAGCCTTCTCCCCAATGCCATGCGAAAACTAGGGAAGACTTCTTCCTAGTTCCCGCCAGGAAGAGGGGCTGCGGAGTGGAAAAGCAAAGTTGGGAGGCACTACCTGGAAGAGGCCTCTGCCCTTCACACTCCTCTTCCCCAAATACTGCCACCTTCTCTCGGGTCTAGCAGACCTGGTAGCCCAGCAGGTCCAGGAAGCACCACTATCTATAAGGCTCTGGGCCAGCAGGTGGGAGTGAAGACAGGGGAGGGAGAGTAGGAGAGAAGGTCCAGAAGACCCCAGACCATAAAGCCCCAGGCTCTTCAGCCCGGCAGAAATCATCAGTGGCATTCAGGGCCAAGAAAGCAGGCTGGGAATGCAGGAGACTTCCAGATTGGTATTTGGCCTCTGGAGAAGCTTAAAAATATTAATTTGGAGGAATTTTGAACCTGTGGGGCTGGGGGCTGGAAAGCCAGTACAGTCTTCAAAGACCTGATCTGTGGCACTAGGATTTTATTGAAGTGTTGAGACAGATGGCTGTACTGCCACCACGTGGGACACAATCTGGTGTTGTACCCTCTGCTTCAACAAGCACGTTGGGTGGCCCCAACCAGCACTGAGTTTCAGCCTAAGGCAAAGTAGGGGGGTTCCATAAGGCTGCCACCTGGACTCAGATCCCCGTGCTCTAGCAAGAGAGAGTGCTCTCCAGATGCTGAGCAAAGTTTATAAATCTTAACACAAATGTACAGGGTTTCTCAGTTGGTTATCTTCTTGGGTACCCCCATGGGGCCTGGCTGTTTTACCTCTGAGATCATGTAATTATTTAACCTAGTCTTTTTCCTCCATTAGTGTCTTTGCACAGTTTATGTATAGTAGGTGCACAGTAAATGCTAGGCAAAGGCACAGTGAGGAAGCAAATGAATGAGCAATTCTGTGGGTTCATTACCCTATGAATCAGACAGTAAATTCACCGTCAAGTTAAACTGGGCTGCAGATCCACTTTAGATCCATTAAATGGAACAGCAGATCACTGATCCAAAGACACATGCATTTTTATTTAATGAAAGCAATCAGCGTCCTGGTGAAAACTTTCTGGAATCTAATGTGAAAGGAAATACTAAGGGCTTCTCTTTGGGAGTCCACCAGCTTGAAAAGCAAAACAAGGCAGTTTTCCTTAGGCCATCCCTGTATCATGTTAGTGGGTGAATGGGAAGAAAATTCAATAAATAATTTGCTTTCTAACTTGAGAAATTTGAATCCTGATATACCTGGATAAAGTTCTCAGCTTTAAGGAATCTCTAATCAACCTAACTAGCATAAGGATTTACAGAAAATAATTTTCAGGAATATCTTTGGCTTTTATATCATCTTTTCAATATTTTGCTGTTCAGTTTGAATACTTTATATTTGAAGTATTCAAATTCAATATAGTAGTCTTAAATTTGAGAGGAACAGGTTCTATGAACTATAGCTTTTCAAATTTGCTTTTTAAATTTTAACTTACTCTCTGTTGTCCTAACAAATTTTCTAGAAGAAATATTCCTCAGAAGAAAGTTTCATTCACTCAGCATGTATTTATTGAGTACCTACTATGTACCAGGCATTGTTCTAAGCACTAGGAATTCACAGTGAACAAAACAAAAAATCCTGCTCTCCTAGTACTTATATTACAGTGATGTACTTAACAAGAGGCCTTGTATATCACCCCTCTCCCCACCAAAAAAATCTGTTGGGAGTATTCAATTAATGCCCATTAGTTCAATTTTGTTAATAGTCTTATGCAGTCATCTATTTTCTTATGGATTTTTCTCTCTACTGATCTATTATTATTGAGATAGGTATTGAAATTGTTACCTAACCTATCTGCAACTTCAACAAACAAAAGACTCAAAATTCAAAATGTTGGTGATAAAGGAAGTAAGCTTTATTTAGGACAGGAAAACTGCAGGAGATGGTAGACTAACCCATCTCAAAACTCGATTTTACATAGGGATTTTTAAAGAGGGGATTGAGGAAAAGGAATGTAGAAGTGAAAAGGAGGAGAGAAGAGGACTTGAACCTGTGGGCTCCTTGCAAGGAGACAGGTACAAAATATCACCAAGGCTCTGTCTGGTTTCTGTTCTCATCCTTGACATTATCTTAGGATCCTATAGGATTTTGATTTGCTTTGGAGTGAAGTCACCTTTTTTGCAACATCTCTGTGCAGGGCTCTGGCTGACTTTGTTGGTTCCCAGAGTCAGCTTCCAGGCATTTGGCCTTGATCACTTCTCAGAACTCTGCAAGCCTCAATGAAGGACTTAGTTTTGCAAGATACTGATTAGCTTTTCAATGGTTGTATTAGTCCATTTCTATTGCTTATTAAAAAATACTTGAAACTGGGTAATTTATAAAGAAAACAATTTATTGCTTATAGTTTCTGAGGCTGGGAAGTCCAAAGTCCATCTGGTGGTGATGACAGTGAACCAGTGGTCTCACATTGTAAGATGGTGGAAGCAGAGAGAGCAGAGAGAGTGAAAGACAGACTCTTCTCTTTTTGTAAAGCCCTCAGAATCATGCTCCTGACCACCATTTTTAATCCATTCACTACTATTCACATCTTCAAGGCTCTACCTTTCAGTAATCATAATAGGATTTCCCACCCACTTACCAGTCACAGTGGGGGCTAAGATTGTAATACATAAAATTTGAGGAAAACAATTCAAGCTTCAGTGAGTTTGGGGGGAACATAATTCAATCTACTACATTCTGCCACTGGCCCCCCAAAACTCATCTCCTTTTCACATGCAAATACATTCATTTCATCCCCAAAGTCTTAACTTGTTTCAACTCAATAGTCCAAAGTTCAAAATTCCGTCTGTGAATTAAAAACAAGTTATCTACTTCCAAGATGTTTGTGGGACAAACATAGTGTTCATATTCCCATTCCAAAAGGGAGAAATAGGCCAAAAGAAAGGTGTAATAGGTCCCAAAAAAGTCTGAAGACCAGCATGGCAGGCATTAAATCTCAAAGCTGGAAAATCAGGTACCTTGACTCCATGTTCCACCTCCTCTACATGCTGGTGTGTGGGTTGGGTACCGAAGTCCACGGGTAGCTCTGCATCTATAGCTTTCCTGGTCTCAGATGATGCTTTAGCTGTCTCAGACTGGCATTCCACTCTGGTAACTCCACAGTCTGTGGTCTCCAGGGCAGTCCCATTCTCATGGCTCCTCTAGGCATGGGGCCGTTGGGGTTTCTCTGCTGCGACTCTGACTCCATGTTTCCGCTCAGCATTGGTCTAGTGGAGTTTGTCTGCGGTGACTCCACCCCTGTGACAGATCTCTTCCTGGGCCCCCAGACTTTTCCATACATCCTTTGAAATCACGGAGGAGGCTCTCAAGCCTTCCCAGCTTTGGTATTCTGTGAGCCTGTGGACCTAACACCGCATTGATGCTGCCAAGGCTTCCGGCTTATACTTTCCAAAGCTGCATGTCCAGCTGCACCTGGGACCAATTTAGCCACAACTGGTGCAGCCAAAGCAGCTGGGGTGCTGGTGTGGGGAGCAGCATCCCAAGGTGGCCCTGGGCAGCAAGCCTGTGGAGGGCACCTCAACCCAATGTTATCCAAGACCATTTTGTCTCCCTAGGTGTTTGGGCCTGAAATGGTAGCGTTGGCCCCCGAGGCTCTTGAGGTGCCTTCAAGGCCTTTTCCCCCTTCTCTTGACATTCTCTTTCTTCTGCACTAATCTTCTTAGCTAAGGGTCACTGGGTTGCACCATTCCATGCTCTCTGCTTCTTTACCACATGGCCAGGCTGCAAATTTTCTAAATCTTTACACTCTGCTTCCCTTTCAAATTCTGGCTTTATGCCGTGCCATTGCTGCCATAACTCCGTGTAGGCTGTTACAAGTAGTCATGCCGCTTCCTTAATGCTTTGCTGCTTAGAAGTTTATTCTGCCAAATACTTTGGTTCACAACTCCTAAAGTTCCAACTTCCACAGAGTCCTAGGACATGGACACAATTCAGCCAAATCCCTTGCCCAAGGGTGATCTTGGCCCCAGTTTCCAATAAATTCCTTCTTGTTTCTACCTGAGACCTCCTTAGAATGGTCTTTACAATCCATATTTCTATCAGCATCCAGCTCCCCACCATGTAACCAGTCTCTAAGACATTCCAAACTTTCCGTTGTCTTTTTGTCTTCTTCTGAGCCCTCTAAACTCCAACCTCTGCCCAACACCCAGTTCCAAAGCTGCTTCCACATTTTCAAGTATTTCTTATAAGCAACACCCCAACTCTCTGGCACCAATTTCCTATATTAGTCCATTTCTGTTGCTTATAACAAAATACTTGAAACGAGGTAATTTATAAAGAAAATTAAATTTATTGCTTACAGTTTTTGACTGGGAATTCCAAAGTCCATCTGGTGGTGGCGACAGTGACCCAGAGGTCTCACATGGCAAGATGGTGGAAGCAGAGAGAAAAGAGAGAGCAGAAAAAGAAAGAGACAGACTCTCCTCTTCTTTTAAAGACTTCAGAACCATGCCTCTCATCACCATTTTTAATCCATTCACTACTACATGGTCCTACAATCCAATCACCTCTTCTAGGCTCCACCTTTCAATTACCATAATAGGATCTCCCACCCTCTTAACAGTCACAGTGGAGGCTGTTTCTAATACATAAAACTTGGGAGACACAACTCAAACTTCAGTGAGTTTTGGGGGGATGTAATCAATCCACTAAAATAGCCTTGTTTTTCTATTTAGCAAGCAAGATGAGAACATCAGGGGATGCGAAGAAAGAGAGAAGAAAAATACTTGTGTCCCTTCTAAATTTTCATTGTTCAGCCCAGGTCGTTTTAGGTCCCAACAGGGCTTCAGTTCTCTCACTCCAACAATATCTCTGACTGCAGTACTGCGTTTTTCTATTTTTTCTTTTTCTTTTGGCAGCTGGCTGGTCCAGGAAGGTTTTTCTAATTCTTATTTCTGTCAGTTTTTGCTTTCTCTATTTTGAAATTGTTAAATAGATGCTTAAATGTCTAAGATTATGTCCTCTTTTATTACTATGAAACAAACTTTTTATCCCTGGTAATAATCATCTTTGTTCTGGAATCTACTATATCCATATTTTCTGCTTTCATTTGAAAATATACGCATGATGTATCTTTTTTCATCGTTTTACTTTGAGTGTATTTGTGAATTTATATTTAAGGAGTAAAGTGTAGGCAGCATATAGTTGCATTTTTCTCTCTGATCCAATCTGAAAAATTTTGCTTTTAGTGGAGTGTTTCCACTATTTACATTGAATGTGATTACTAACATGGTTAGAGTTAAGTCTTATCTTGCTGTTTCTTTGCTCTTTCCCCATGTGTTCTTTATTTTCCTTTTTTATGCTTTAAAACTATTATTTTAATGTTGGTTTAGATTTTATTTTGTCTTCTTTCTTGGCTTGCTTGCTGTAACTCCCTTTAGGAAAAAAAAAAATTTGTTCCTTGAATGGTCATGGTATATACATATAACTTTTTTATTCTACCTATAAGTGATATTATGCCACTTCACACATAGTATAAAATCCATACAATAATATACTTTCATTTCTCCCCCCAAACATTTGTGCTTTTCTTGTCATAAATTTCGTATTTACAGATATTACAGAAACTTTATTACACTGTTATGATTTTTGTTCACATCATCAATTACTTATAGAAGTTTTTATGTGATAATAAGTTTTCTTACATATTTGCCTACGTAATTACTAATTCTGGTTCACCTCATTCTGTGTGTGTGTGTGTGTGTGTGTGTGTGTGTGTGTGTGTGTGTCATTGTGTGTGAGTGTACAACTGTTATAGTGTGGGTCACCAGGAGATGAATTTTTCAGCTTTTGTGTGTCTAAAAAAGAAGTTTATTTTTACTTAAAAAAAATTTTGTTGTTTTTGGAAGATTTACCCTGGATGTAGAATTCTAGGTTGAAAGTTTATTTTGTTTTGCTTTTCCTATATTATTACTTTAAAGGTGTTACTCCTGACTAAATACATTACAAAATAAATAAAATTTAAAAAGTGCATTACAAAATCAATAAATAAAAGTTTTTGCTCAATTCCTCCTCATTGCATTGTTTCTGACAAGAAATCTGTTGGAAAATCTTTTTTCTTCCATAACATGTTTTTTCTGTTCTTTCTCCTCAACCACTGCTTTTCTCAATGTCACTGTGTGAACAATTAGATTAAAATAGATATTGCTGTACTTTTCTTCCTTTCTTTCTTCTTTTTTCTTCCCCCTGCTTATTGGCTCATTAGGACTGTTGGGTTTGTGAATAATCTGGAAAGACTATGGTCTTCAAACATTTTTCTGTCCTTACTTTGTTGGTTACCTTTGGGGACCTCAATTACACACATTTAGATCACTTGAAGTTGTCCTATGGCTCACTGACACTGATCATATCATAAAATTCTCTATTCTCTCCATTTCATTTTATTGTTTTTGATGCTATGAATTCAAGTTCACTAACCTAATCTTCTGCAATGTTTAATCTGCCTTTAATACCAGCCAACATATTTTTCATTTTAAAGATTATAGATTTTATGTCTATATTTTAAATTTCTGCCTTTTCATGTCTTTTATATCTCTACTTACTTTATCTGAAGATATAAAATATGATTATTTTTAAATGTTTTAATGTTCTTGCCTGCTAATTCTAACATCTGTGTCAATTCTGGTTCAATTTTGATTGTTTCTTTTTACTCTTTAAGTGCATTATTTTTCTTCTTCTTTGCATTATTAATAGTTTTTTTTCTAAGTTGCATTCCAGGCATGGTAAATACTTTTGAGGTGTTCTATATATTTTCTTTTCCATTACTCTTTTTGAGTGCTATTTGGGAGCACTATCAAGCTATTTGAAAAGAGTTTGATCCTTTCAGATCTCTTTTTTGAGATTTGTTAGCCTGAACTAGAGCAAAATTCAACCTAAACATAATTATTCCCTACTGCAAAGTTAAGTCGTTTCTGTGTACTCTGCCCTTCGTTTTAGAGAACGGTTATAAATAATTTTGAATAGTATATATTTTTTAAAATAATACTTATTTCTCTACTTCACTGAGGAAAGAATGGTGCTAGAAAAATTGCAAAAGACATAGAAAAAACTAAAAACTTTGGGGGTGTTCTTAAAAAGGCACAGTTGTACAAACCTAACACCATGATCCACCTGAAATATACATACATATATTATGTCAGTTTAGAGATTGAACTTTTAGAAAACTAGAGGTGGAAAGGGAGGGGGGAGCGGTGAGGGAGGAGGCTGATGAGGAATCGGTCAATGGACACAAGGAATGATGGTGTATGGTAACGATGAATAAGTAACTATACTGATCTAACCACCACACATTCTACACAATTATTGAAAATCAATGATGTGCCCTGCATGTATGTATAATAACAAAAACAAATTTTGGACAATATTAAAGTATAAATAAATAAAAATTACCTGTTATCCCATTAACCTTGAATTTTGTTAAGAAAAAAAATTTGTCTTTTAAACAGAGACTGTAAATGTAACAAATAAAACTTAGTTTGATAATTTATCAAACAAACAAACAAACAAAAGAAACACACATTTCAATATCCAGCATTCCTTCCACACTGAGATGTTCAGAATAGAAATGTCCTTTGTTCTCTCCTTTATATTATATGTCTTTAATGAAATATCCCCCCCTCCCTTTTAAAAATCTAACATTCATTCCAATTGGACAGATGAAGATCCTGAGTTGAAAGTGACTCACTTAACTTGCCCAAATTTCTACAGAAATGAACAAAGTAGAACCTGGGAGTTCTTGGCTGGAACGAATTTGTCGATGGCAATTACGACCTGATGTCCTCCTTTCAGTTTTCAACGTAGATCAGGAAACAGCCTGATTCTGAAAACTACCCTGTAGAAAAAATGGAAAAAATAAATATTTTTGTCAAAAAAAACTTTATAATTTCCATTCTTCCAAAACCTCTGCATGGTCAGAATAGAGTCTTTAGGTGAAGAATACTTCAGGAAAGAAAAGCATCCAGATTTTTTTTTTCTTTTTTTTTCATTTAAATTTATTTATTGAATCAAAATCGATTATACATATTTTTGGGGTTGAACGTTGAAATATGTTGATCAAATCAATATTACTAGCATATATACTGTTACAAATTGTAATTATTCCTTATGCCCCTTGTCCAAGCTCTCCACTTCCCTGTCTCCCTCTCCCCTTCCCGCTCTGATTTCCCTAGATTTCTTCTCTCTGTCTGAAAGAATAATGGCTACTCTGTTGATTTGTTGCCTAGATGATCTGTCCAATGCTGAGAGGTGTGATCCAGGCCCCCCAGTATTATCGTAGAGCAGATGCTTCTTCTGTCACTCTGAAATGGGCTTTGTGGAGAGAGACATCCTCTTCTTTATCTCTGCTGGTGACTCTCCTTGTGTGAATGCACTCCAGTGGTTGGCAGACCATGAGTGTGGTGATTGTGGTGTTTAGCTGCTTTCGCGGCAGCTATGGTTATTGAGGTGGCTGTGGTGAGCCACTCACATGGAGGTGATGTTTTTGGCATGCTCCTTGGCCCTGAGGTGCTGGCGTGGTGTGCTGGCTCTAAGCCTCTGGTTCCCAGGTAGGCCCCAAGGCATTAGTGTTGTGCCTGGGCTGGAACTAATTTTTTGTCCTTTGCTTACTTCTAACACAGGGGAACTTCCTGTGGGAACCAGTACTTGAGCTGTGTGGTTGAATTAAATTGCTGCTTTGCTACTGTTTCCCTAGGGAAGGCTTTTTGTGCAGCTCAGGGTTTAATGGTTGATCCTATAGGTGCTTCCGGCTGTCCAGAGATCTGGTGGATCTGTGTTGTATAGAATCTCTGATCTGGGCCTGAGTTTTTTAATCAAACTGCACCCCATGCAATTCTGCATTCCCAACCAGTCTCCTCTTAGTGGTCCTGTGCTGATTGGGGGGGTTGGCTGTCCTTGCTGTGCCCCAGTGTTCTCCTGTCAGGCTTGTCTCCCCTCCGCCCTGCTTCAAACACTTCCCATGTGCCGGTCCCTTGCAATGACTCACTGGCCTCTGAACGGCTCCCTTTTTTCAGCTGTTCTGACTCCTCACTGCTGCGTGGGTCCACGGGAACCCTATTACTGGTCTTGCTGTCCTGGGGGCCGCCAAGGCCCTCTTTTCCCCTGCCGCCTCCAAGTAACGCCATCTGAAGGGCACAGCTGCGACTTCTGCTGGCTCCTGCTCTATGCGCTGATCAGGTCCAGCCTTAAAGCAGCCGCAGCCTAAAATGCTCAGAGCAGTTTTTTCTTTCTCTCATCGTGGTTTCTCCCAACTTCATGAACTCCGTAGGTCTCTCCTCTTCTTCCCCTGAACTCCAGTGGCCCCAGCTTGGCTGATGTTACATTTTTATAATTATAAATTGGTTGATTTGTGGGAGAGAGTGACACTGGGAACCATCTATTCTGCCATCTTGACTGGAAGTCTCGCATCCAGATTTAATTATCAACTTTTGGTAGAGTTGGGATATGAGTTATTTATTTAAAAATACATTTTTGTTCACTATTGTGGTTTCTGTTTTATTACAATGCATTTCATAAACTTAGCACTAAAAGGAGAAATGAGCAGTTCTCAAAGTAGCTAGCTCAGGAACAGGCAAAAGACTGGGAAGAGGCAGGTGTAAAGAGATGGTTTTGTTGGAGTGAGCAGGACTGACGCCATGTTGGATCCTAAAACCACATGGACTTTAGAAACAAAAAACAGTTTTTTTCCTAGCATGCATTTCTCTGAGTTCCCTCTTTCCCCATGCTTTCTTGATATTTTGAACCTTGGTTGTGGGGCAAGATGACATTATTTACATAAATTTGAAATTTTCCAGTCAGCCTGGAGCTGCATACTTGTTATGAGACATGCACTATCCAGATCCTGAGAAACCAAGGAAAACATCAATAAAGTTATGCTGATTCCACCCTGAAGCAAATCTAAATCTTGTAGGACCCTAAGATAATATAAAGGAGGACAACAGAAGGCAGATGGAGTTTTGGTGAGAATTTGCATTTGGCTCCTTACATGTCCTCTTCCCTTTTGCTTTCCAATCCATCAAGCTCTTTAAAAATCCTTCAGTGAATCTGTGTCATTGGGATGGTTTTAGTCTGGCCATCTCCTTCGTGTTTACCAGAAAGATGGGTCAGCCTAACATCTCCCACAGGTTAGTGGTATTCCTAACTAAATAAAGCTGACCTCCTATTTCATCAACAATTTGACTATTGGGTCATTTGTTTCTGTTTTGGCATTGGGCAGCCAGACTTGGTTTCAGCAATAGTTTTTATGAGCCATCCAGGAGATGAGTGCTCAGGGTGGCCTAGCCTCCCACTTCAAACCGACAAAGTGATTGGCCATGGTAGCATGCCAGGGCTTACTCATTCACGCTGTAGGAGCGAGGCTGGGTCCACCTGTGGGTGCCAGCTGCCTGTGCTCGGCCAGCCCAGAGGCTGGGATTTTGGGGACTTTCCTAGTAGCTGATGGAATCTATTTGCTCCAGGGAAGACTCCAGACTTGGGTTTGGTAACAGTTGCACTTAATGACAAGTACTCCTTCCACACCTCTCCTCATTTTGAGTGTTAACATTTCTGCAAGACTTACTTTTTCACACACATCTTCTCATATTTGTGAAATCAGGACAAGAGAACAAATTGAGGCCACATCTTGAACATCTGAATGTTTAAAGTGTATTACTTTAGCTAACAAATTTTCAAAAAATATCTTTTATCCTCCTACTTGGAAAAATATTATATAACATCATAATGATATGGAAGGTTGGGCTGGAGTTTGAAATTATCAGATCTCGGCATGGAGCAGTGTTGGCTATTTTGCTCTGAGAAAAATAAACCAGGAAGAAAAGGCTGAGCAGCTCACAGTTCAGACAGGGAATTTGGGACTGAGGCTACCAGAAGGACTCTAGGAGCCAGAAATCCTCACAAACATCTCTGCCAGTTGGGTTAGATTGGGGAAGTCTGGAGGGACCATAGAGATGAACTCTACTGTACTGGACCCAAAGTAAGAACTACTCTTTTACCCTCTTCTGCTTGTTTATGAAGCTAAGACAAGAGGATGGTCTGTGCAGTAAACAGCAAAAGCTCCCCCTTGACTCTCACTTTTCTACTTCCAGAACTCCAACGGCTTTTCCTCCCGCATTTGACTGGCTCCATCCACTGGCGCTGGAGGGTCAGGAAATTTGGGGGAGTTTCAGATTCTTATAGGTTACTCTCCACTCTAACTCCACTCTGCCCCATGCATCCAGGCGTCTGCTCAAACACTTTCCATTTCCATAGAGATTCTCTCTCCTAAGTCCCTGCCCTCTGTTCTCAGAATCAAACCTCTGTCTCTGGATGGCTCAATTCAGGGGAACTCCCAGATCTCAGAGGAGTCCAGCAAAGGAACAGAGATCTTACGGTGGAATGATCCAGCTATGCAAAGATGGGCTCTCTCCTTTCCTTCTCTCCTGCTGGAGGTTTGTTCCTTCAGCTCCTTAGAACCTTGCTTTCTCACCCCACTGTCCCAATGTTCTCTGTGCAGCCAAGGCTGTTCTCTAAAAACTTTAGTGCACAGATCTGAGCTGCTTCTCCAGAATCCATAGCTTGGCTTTCAGACTGCATGAAAGAGATCTGGAGCCAATTGTAAGTGGTAAGAGAGTTTTCTTAAGGATCCATGGTGGCATATGTTTCCACCCTATAAGTAGTGAACTAAAATTGTTGTGGGGGGAAAGCCTCTATTATAATTATTTTCTCATATGGACATAAATTCTGATTTACCTGAACACAACTCCTCTTCCCCTGATCTGACATAGGGTTTCCTTGGACTGGAGCTTCCTAGCCTCTCTCTCATACCCTCTGAGTGAAGCTGGGGAGTGCCAGGCAGCTAATCCTGTATCCTGCTGTTGAGAGGAAACCTTAGGTGGCTTTATGTAGAGTGTGAAAGGCAGGAGAAATCACCGCTCTAAAGTGTGGGCCGAAGTTATTCTGACATTAAATTGTTACTTTAAACCCCCAAAATAAATCAATACAAAAAATGAAACGCTTCCTACAGTGACAGAATATATGTAAATCCAACCTCGGGCAAAATATTCCCCAAGTTTCCCAGACATTTGTTAAAAATCATTAACTAATGAAGTAACCTATTTTATCTTTTTATAAGTTAAAAATAAAAATCATTAATCCCCAAATAAACTTTATTATATACAAAGTCACCATTTGTGGACTTATTTGTAGAGAAATTTGTAATTCTTGATGAAATCATGTTTGTAGAGGTTTGTTTATGGAGATCAGCCAAAGTGTTAAGTCAATCTTTTCCTTTGTTCTGTAAAAACCCAATCATCCAGGTTAACACCATCTGAAAACCCCTGAAATGCAATCAATTGGGAAAATGGGTGTGGTCTTCAGAGGCTCAATAAAAGGACAATCAAGGAGCCCAACTCATTATTCTCCAGAACAGAGTGCCTTTCGAACTCACCTGCCTTCAGAGACTTTTGAATGCTGTCAGTACTGCACAGTGAGGCCTTGCTCCCTGAGCCGAATTCATATTATTGCTTCCTCAGCAAGTATTGGTGAGACCATAAATATATTCTTCGGTGAGTATACAATTTACTGAAGTGAAGTTCCTGCTATTTTTTGTAACGAAAACAAATAATTTTAATTCATAAATCAGCAAACTGAGATGTTTTCCATGAAATGATGTTGTTTGCTTAGTTAGTAAAAATGACTCCATATTTATAACCTATTTACAAATTAAACTGTTTTTAAATCTCATCATTCTATACATTTTTGAATTAATATAATGATTTTTGTCTATTTTATGTTATTTTTGGTTGTTCATATATATGGTAAAGACTTAAAAGTAGTTGCCAGATATCTTACAGTTTTGTAACTGTTGTAGGTCCTATAAATTGGTACATTCATGTACATATACAAAAGAGAATATAGTCAATATATAAATAAATAATGCATAAAATAATTAGAAAAGTATCGCTTTTGATTGTAATTTTGTCTCTTTAGAAGCTTTGTTTTTTTGACTTAAACGCTAATGAAGCCAGAAAATGTTTAGGCTTGCAGAAAGTGGCACTGGTATTTATGAAGAAACCTCAGTAATGGGAGTGCCATCTCTATTCATTTAGTGTAGAAATGAGGGACTAATTTTTTAAAGTAAACTTTTATTACATGATAATTAAACTTTTTTCACAATGTGAAAAGATGCCTGATAGTTTAAAGGACTTGAAAAATATTGGTATTTTAATTCTTTAATTATTGGTTTCTTTGAGCATAGGTATGTAGATAAAGATAGGAGGAGAACTTAGTATATTAATATATAAAGAGGCTCGCTGAAATGTGATACAGTTTTACAAAGTTTAGTTTAATCCGTTGTATGAGTCTGTTTTCAGTTGCTTATAACAATACCTGAAACTGGGTAACATATAAAAAAAAGGCTTATTTATTACAGTTCTGGAGACTGGGAGGTCCACAGTCCAGGGTGAATATCTGGTGAGGACCTTCTGGGTGGGAACTCTCTACCGGGGTCTGAGGCAACCAGGATATCATAATGGGGAGAATGGCCTGAGCGGGAGAGAGCTAACCTTCCCATTGGCTGTCCTTATAAATTGATCAGAACCACTTGCATGACAACCCATTAAACCATCAACTTTTTACTCCCTGAATGGATCAATCTATTTGGGAGTCCCACTAGTTGAGATACAATCACCTCTCAAAGGCCTAACCTTTCCAATACCAGCATTGGATTCCCCAGCTTCTTAACACTGTTACAATGGAGATCAAGTGACAAATGAACTTTGGGAAACATGTTTGAGTGACAGCAACCTTATTCTCATGTATTCAAAAGCTGATTTTGGATTAAGATCTGTTTAAGACCACAAAGGACATCAAATGAGAAAACTTGCTTTTGTCAACATGTTTTGAATATACAAGTTTCTTCTACATTTTTATCAATGGGTTGTAAGAAAAGCACACTCTGGATGATGAGTGAGAGAAAGAAGATATACAGATCAGTGGCATTCTGTACATTACTTCATTTTATTAATTTACTTTTTGAAAGTTTTATTATCTGTAAGGATATTGTATTAACATCATGTCTTTAAGTTGATAGACATTTCTTGGAACTGTAACTATACTAGAAAATGGTTGTTTGAATTACCATAGTGGCTTAGCAAAGAGTGGTTCCTTGGTTAGCTGATTTTAATGTTGCATAAAAAGGTATACATTCTGGCTACAACAGTTACTGGTAGAGTGATGAAGGAGAAGTCATCAAGACATAATGGTTATGGTAAATAAGTGAAATAATGAGGTTAAAACTGAGTCCTAATCCCTTTGCTAAACCAATAACTTGAAATGAGCAACATAATTGATTTTCAGGGGCCGGTGGCTCACTCGAGAGAGTGCGGTGCTAATAATTGATTTTCAGATCAGTTCAAACCTCCCTGTGGATCTACAGATTGAGTCAAACTCGTGCGGTTCAAGCAATTTATAGGAACCTAAAACCTCAGCAGAACTGCAGTACATTTATGGAGTTGGAAAGGTTTGGCAAAGTTGGTGCATGTTGGTTAGGCAACCAAAAAAGTGTTCTACAAAGCTCAAGATTTTTCTTTAGGACCAGTTTTCCATCTGTGTCATAGCCAAAGTCAAGTCCATCCTACTCTAGATAGAAGTTTATTATCGAGTTACAACTTGAGTAAATTTTTGCTTTGGTCTTTGCTTTTCAGGACAGAAACATAAACTGTTCTGATTTTCTTCCCTGAGAAAAATGGACTCAGACATCCCAGAAGCCTTCCAGAAAGAACTCACCTGCCTCGTCTGCATGAACTACTTTATAGATCCAGTCACCATAGGCTGTGGGCACAGCTTTTGCAGTCCTTGTCTCTTTCTTTCCTGGGAAGAAGCCCAAACTCCTGCTCGTTGCCCAATGTGCAGGGAACCATCACAGCAGAAAGACTTCAGAACCGAAGAAGATGGCTTCCCTTGCCAGACAGTTTCTGAGCTCTGAGGAACACATGTGTGGGACCCACAAGGAGACAAAGAAGATCTTCTGTGAAGAGGACAAGAACCTGCTGTGTGTGCTGTGCTCTCACTCTCAGGGGCACGAGGCTCACAGACACTGTTCTATTGAAGGGGCTGCTGAGGAACACCGGGTGAGTGGTGCCTCTGAGGGTACTATGGAAGCCGGGAGCTTGTACAGCTAAGAGATTATGAGGACAAACAGGATCATGATGATGATCAATTCATTCTTTCCTGATGTGTCTAATGTGCACCAGATACTATTCTAGGCACGGAAGATAGAGCTGTGAATAAAATACATACATGTCTTCGTGAGGCCGACAGTCCAATGGGAGGGTGATAAAGTCAATGTTTATTATTTTGGTTATTGAAAATTACGTTAACATCATCATAAAACTCCCATTTTCACCGAACCACTGGCTACCACAACTACTTGGGCAAAGAGGATTTTATATGGGAAACATGTTTAGTATTAAGAGACAAATAAGTAGGATAAAGTACATTGAGATTAGCAGGAGAAAAGCATTAGTAGATGAAGATTATGAGACAAGATGCCTATCTGAAAGTCAGCCGACTACATACAATCTTTACTTGTCTGTTTCTCTAGGCTAATGATTACATTAAATGTGGTCGACAGTCTCAAATCTTCCAAAACAGAAAGTTTATGGAGGGTAAACAGGCAAACGTGATATTTGTACTTTCTCTAAAGTACTTTTATTCAACATTCCTTGCCTTTCTCCATTAGTTAGGGTATGAAATCCATAGTATTTGCTTTTCTGGTGCTCACATGCATAGTTTTTTTTTTTTTTTTTTTTTTACAAGAGAAGCTATTAAAGCAAATGAGATCTTTATGGGAAAAATTCCAAGCCAATAAGAGAAATCTAAATAAGGAGAGGAGACTAACCAACCTGTGGATGGTAAGTATGAGACTGTTACTTTCCTCAGAACCGGCTTGAAGCAGACATGATAGAGAATTACCCATTAAGAACGTGAGCTGAAATCATCATGTGCAGTGAGATTCTACGAATGGGTAGAACAATAAGAAAAATAATTCACCTTTTCAGTGTAGGGTCATGTTCTTAGTTTTTCCTGACACTAATATATTAGCAACTACAAAAAAAAAATCCATCAAAAGAAAGTTGAACAAGTGGTTAGATGAAGCAAAATACAGAGATTTTTGGAAATTCAGTAACCTTTAAAGAGTTTAGGCAAAATATCTCGGATTTAAAGTCAATCTGAGTCCTGAGAGACAAATAGGTGTTAAAGGTTCATGGGTATTTCAGGCAGATGTTAATACATGAGATGAATTCCAGAAATTAAAGGACGTGTGATTGGGTATCGCAGGTATTTCATACTGATCAGCACAATGAGTTCTCGGGGTTAAAAAGGAAGTGCGATTTGAGAAGCAATTTAAGAAGTGTAGCAGTGATGGTAAAAACTGAAAGCACAGGGGCTAGACAATATTATCATTCAAGTAGGAGAAAATAGAATATGTTGAAAAGCTGAAAAAACGGCAAAAAATAAAAAGAAATTGGAGGAAGTAAGAAAATGAATGCATGAATATTGGAAGTAGACATGCAATGAAATGAGAATTAATGTTCCTAAAGTGGCAGGTCAATATGGAGCCTGTGACATTAGATAGGAGGAAGATAGACATCAGGATTATAGAAATCTTTTGAGGGTTTAGGTATTTTAGGAAGATCTTGTCTGATGGCTTCTAATCCATCTGCTAATTTTAAGTGGTCAGGTTGCAGAGTAGAGAGATTTGTGACTGGAGACTAGTGTATTAAACATATTAGACTATTGCATATAATAATTTAATAATAAACCACAGATTTCAACTGTTTTAATATAGTCTTTCAGATGTGAAAAGATGCATATTAAAGATATTAACCCTGGAAGGCAATTTTCCAGGTGTCTCAGAAACTTATGAAGAGGATAAAAGTGTTTTGAGGAAAGAATGATTACTTTCTTTGTGTTGTTAATAAAGAGAGAAACGTAAATGAAGGAGGAAAAGAGAGAGATGAATTTTGTGGATTCCAAAAAGTGGGAGGAGGTGAATTTATGGTATCTGTGGCTGATTAATAGAAAACATTAGCCAAGGAAAAACAGATATGGTTTAAGTTTAAGTGGAGGAGGTTAAAGTTTGCCTGAATATGTGAAAAACAAAATCCATTTCCTTACAGGATTACGTGTATCTGCGCAGACAGATGACCAGGGCTGAGTATAGGAAGCTACATCTGGTTCTCTACGGGGAAGAAAAAGAATATTTAGAGAGCCTGAAAAAGGAAGGCTGGCACATTTTACAACAGCTCAAGAAAAGTGAAGCCAAAATGGTTGAAAAGTGGAGACACCTAAAAGAAATGTATGAGGAACTGATGAAAATGTGCCATAAACCAGACAAGGAGCTGCTCCAGGTAAGAATTTCTTTTAGCTGAGGTTCATATCTTTAACATTCATTGTTTATTTGGTACCAAAAATATATTTCCTCATCTCTTGCATCTGTGGTGGAGGTCATTTTCTCACTAGGCATAGTAGAGATACTGTAACTTTTAACCATGAACAATAAAGCTGTATATAATTGTGAATACTTTCCCCAGAGAAGATTCCCTTCTATAACCTTATATACCTCGTTATTAGAAACAATATCCCCCAACAACCCCCAGCTTCCAAATCATGGTTGACAACATTAATATTCAATCTTCTGCATTATTACACTTTTCCTTTATGCAGATTAACAATCTTTTTATTATTTTGTTGAAATTTCCAAGAATGTTCAAGGAAATGGGATAAAACATTTTTTCTTTCTTTCTTTTATCCCCCACGCCCCCAGCTTCCAAATCGTGGTTGACAACATTAATATTCAATCTTCTGCATTCTTACACTTTTTCTTTATGCAGATTAACAATCTTTTTATTATTTTATTGAAATTTCCATGAATGTTCAAGGAAATGGGATACAAAAGTTTTTCTTTCTTTCTTTTATCCCCCACCACACCCCACCTTCCAAATCATGGTTGACAACAGTAATATTCAATCTTCTGCATTCTTACACTTTTACTTTATGCAGATTAACAATCTTTTTATTATTTTATTAAAATTTCCATGAATGGTCAAGGAAATGGGATACAACAGTTTTTCTTTCTTTCTTTTATCCCCCACTTCCCCCCAGCTTCTAAATCATGGTTGACAACATTAATATTCTATCTTCTGCATTCTTACTCTTTTTCTTAATGCAGATTAACAATCTTTTTATTATTTGATTGAAATTTCCATGAATGTTCAAGGAAATGGGATACAACAGTTTTTCTTTCTTTCTTTTATCCCCCACCCCCGCCAGCTTCCAAATCATGGTTGACAACATTAATATTCAATCTTCTGCATTCTTACTATTTTTCTTTATGCAGATTAACAATCTTTTTATTATTTTATTGAAATTTCCATGAATGTTCAAGGAAATGGAATACAACAGTTTTTCTTTCTTTCTTTTATCCCCCACATCCCCAGCTTACAAATCATGGTTGACAACATTAATATTCTATCTTCTGCATTCTTACTCTTTTTCTTTATGCAGATTAACAATCTTTTTATTATTGTATTGAAATTTCCATGAATGTTCAAGGAAATGGGATACAACAGGTTTTCTTTCTTCATTTATCGCCCACGCCCCCCAGCTTCCAAATCATGGTTGACAACCTTAATATTCTATCTTCTGCATTCTTACACTTTTTCTTTATGCAAATAACAATCTTTTTATTATTTTATTGAAATTTCCATGAATGTTCAAGGAAATGGGATACAACAGTTTTTCTTTCTTTCTTTTATCCCCCACAACCCCCAGCTTCTAAATCATGGTTGACAATATTAATATTCAATCTTCAGCATTCTTACACTTTTTCTTAATGCAGATTAACAATCTTTTTATTATTTTATTGAAATTTCCATGAATGTTCAAGGAAATGGGATACAACAGTTTTTCTTTCGTTCTTTCATCCCCCAACCCCCCCAGTTTCCAAATAATGGTTGACAACATTAATATTCCATCTTCTGTATTCTTACTCTTTTTCTTTATGCAGATTAACAATCATTTATTATTTTATTGAAATTTCCATGAATGTTCAAGGAAATGGGATACAACACTTTTTCTTTCTTTCTTTTATCGCCGAACCCCCCCAGCTTCCAAATCATGGTTGATAACATTAATATTCTATCTTCTGCATTCTTACTCTTTTTTTAAGCAGATTAACAATCTTTTATTATTTTATTGAAATTTCCATGAATGTTCAAGGAAATGGGATACAACTGTTTTTCTTTCTTTCTTTTATCCTCCAGCGCCCCCAACTTCCAAATCATGGTTGAAAACATTAATATTCTATCTTCTGCATTCTTACTGTTTTTCTTTATGCCGATTAACAATCTTTTATAATTTTATTGAAATTTCCATGAATGTTCAAGGAATTGGGATACAGCAATTTCTCTGTCTTTCTTTTATCCCCCACCACCCCGAGCTTCCAAATCATGGTTGACAAGATTAATAATCTATCTTCTGCATTCTTACTCTTTTTCTTTATGCAGAATAACAATCTTTTCATTATTTTACTGAAATTTCCATGAATGTTCAAGGAAATGGTATACAACAGTTTTTCTTTCTTTCTTTTATCCCCCACTCCCCCCTAGTTTCCAAATCATGGTTGACAACATTAATATTCTATCTTCTGCATTCTGACACTTTTTCTTTATGCAGATTAACAATCTTTTTATTATCTTATTGAAATTTCCATGAATGTTCAAGGAAATGGGATACAACAGTTTTTCTTTCTTTCTTTTATCGAGCACCGCCGCCATCTTCCAAATCATGGTGGACAACATTAATATTCAATCTTCTGCATTCTTACACTTTTACATTATGCAGATTAACAATCTTTTTCTTATTTTATTGAAATTTCCATGAATGTTCATGGAAATGGGATACAACAGTTTTTCTTTCTTTCTTTTACCCCCACAACCCCCCAGCTTCCAAATCATGGTTGACAACATTAATATTCTATCTTCTGCATTCTTACTCTTTTTCTTTATGCAGATTAACAATCTTTTTATTATTGTATTCAAATTTCCATCAATGTTCAAGGAAATGGGATACAACAGATTTTCTTTCTTTTTTTTATCCCCCACCCCCGCCAGCTTCCAAATCATGGTTGACAACATGAACATTCTATCTCCTGCATTCTTACTCTTTTTCTTTATGCAGATTAACAATCTTTTATTATTTCATTGAAATTTCCATGAATGTTCAAGGAAATGGGATACAACACTTTTTCTTTCTTTCTTTCATCCCCCACCGCCCCAGCTTCCAAATCATGGTTGACAACATAATATTCTATCTTCTGACTTCATACTCTTTTTCTTTATGCATTTAACAATCTTGTCATTATTTTATTGAAATTTCATGAATGTTCAAGGAAATGGGATACAACATTTTCTCTTTCTTTCTTTTATCCCCCACTCCCCAAGCTTCCAAATCATGGTTGACAACATTAATATTGTATCTTCTGCAATCTTACACTTTTTCTTTATGCAGATTAATAATCTTTTTATTATTTTATTGAAATTTCCATGAATGTTCAAGGAAATGGGATACAACATTTTTTCTTTCTTTCTTTTATCCCCCACACCCCCAGCTTCCAAATCGTGGTTGACAACATTAATTTTCTATCTTCTGCATTCTTACTCTTTTTCTTTATGCCGATTAACAATCTTTTTATTATTGTATTGAAATTTCCATGAATGTTCAAGGAAATGGGATACAACAGTTTTTCTTTCTTTCTTTCATCCCCCACCCCCCCAGCTTCCAAATCATGTTTGACAACATAATATTGTATCTTCTGCCTTCATACTCTTTTACTTTATGCAGATTCACAATCTTGTCATTATTTTATTGAAATTCCATGAATGTTCAAGGAAATGGGATACAACAATTTCTCTTTCTTTCTTTTATCCCCCACGCTCCAAGCTTCCAAATCATGCTTGACAACATTAATATTCTATCTTCTGCATTCTTACTCTTTCTTTATGCAGATTAACAATCTTTTTATTATTTTAATGAAATTTCCATGAATGTTCAAGGAAATGGGATACAACACTTTTTCTTTCTTTCTATCATCCCCCAAACCCCCCAGCTTCCAAATCATGGTTGACAACATTAATATTCTATCTTCTGCATTCTTACTCTTTTTCTTTATGCAGATAAACAATCTTTTTAATATTTTATTGAAATTTCCATGAATGTTCCAGTAAATGGGATACAGCAGTTTTTCTTTCTTTCTTTTATCCTCCAGCGACCCCAGCTTCCAAATCATGGTTGACAACATTAATATTCTATCTTCTGCATTCTTACTCTTTTTCTTTATGTAGATTAACAATCTTTTTATTATTTTATTGAAATTTCCATGAATGTTCAAGGAAATGGGATACAACAGTTTTTCTTTCTTTCTTTTATCCAGCACCCCTGCAATCTTCCAAATCATGGTTGACAACATTAATATTCAATCTTCTGCATTCTTACAATTTTACTTTACGCAGATTAACAATCTTTTTCTTATTTTATTGAAATTTCCATGAATGTTCCAGTAAATGGGATACAACAGTTTTTCTTTCTTTCTTATATCCTCCAGCGCCCCCAGCTTCCAAATCATGGTTGACAACATTAATATTCTATCTTCTGCATTCTTACACTTTTTCTTTATGCAGATTAACAATCTTTTTATTATTTTATTGAAATTTCCATGAATGTTCAAGGAAATGGGATACAACAGTTTTTCTTTCATTCTTTTATCCCCCACCCCCTCAGCTTCCAAATCATGATTGAAAACATTAATATTCTATATTCTGCATTCTTAGTGTTTTTCTTTATGCAGATTAACAATATTTTATTATTTTATTGAAATTTCCATGAATGTTCAAGGAAATGGCATACAACAGGTTTTCTTTCTTTCTTTTATCCTCCACCCCCCCAGTGTCCAAATCATGGTTGACAACATAATATTCTATCTTCTGCCTTCTTACTCTTTATCTTTATGCAGATTAACAATCTTTTCATTATATTATTGAGATTTCATGAATGTTCAAGGGATTGGGATACAGCAATTTCTCTATCTTTCTTTTATCCCCCACCACCCCAAGCTTCCAAATCATGGTTGACAAGATTAATAATTTATCTTCTGCATTCTTACTCTTTTTCTTTATGCAGAATAACAATCTTTTTATTATTTTACTGAAATTTCCATGAATGTTCAAGGAAATGGTATACAACAGTTTTTCTTTCTTTCTTTTACCCCGCACTCCCCCCCAGCTTCCAAATCATGGTTGACAACATTAATATTCTATCTTCTGCATTCTTACCCTTTTTGTTTATGCAGATTAACAATCTTTTTATTATTGTATTGAAATTTCCATGAATGTTCAAGGAAATGGGATAAAATAGTTTTTCTTTCTTTCTTTTATCCCTCACTCCACCCCAGTTTACAAATCATGGTTGACAACATTAATATTCTATCTTCTGCATTCTTACTCTTTTTCTTTATGCAGATTAACAATCTTTTTATTATTTTATTGAACTTTCCATGAATGTTCAAGGAAATGGGATACAACAGTTTTTCTTTCTTTCTTTTATCCCCCACCCCCGTCAGCTTCAAAATCATGGTTGACAACATTAATATTCTATCTTCTGCATTCTTACTCTTTTTCTCTATGCAGATTAAGAATCTCTTTATTATTTTATTGAAATTTCAATGAATGTTCATAGAAATGTGACGCAAGAGTTTTTCTTTCTTTCTTTTATCCCCCTCCCCCCAAGCTTCCAAATCATGGTTCACAACACTAATATTCTATCTTCTGCATTCTTACTCTTTTTCTTTATACAGAATAACAATCTTTTTATTATTGTATTGAAATTTCCATGAATGTTCCAGTAAATGGGATACAGCAGTTTTTCTTTCTTTCTTTTATCCTCCAGCGACCCCAGCTTCCAAATCATGGTTGACAACATTAATATTCTACAATCTGCATTCTTTCTATTTTTCTTTATGCAGATTAACAATCTTTTTATTATTTTATTGAAATTTCCATGAATGTTCAAGGAAATGGGATACAACATTTTTTCTTTCTTTCTTTTATCCAGCACTCCTGCCATCTTCCAAATCATGGTTGACAACATTAATATTCAATCTTCTGCATTCTTACACTTTTACTTTATGCAGATTAACAATCTTTTTCTTATTTTATTGAAATTTCCATGAATGTTCCAGTAAATGCGATACAACAGTTTTTCTTTCTTTCTTTTATCCTCCAGCGCCCCCAGCTTCCAAATCATGGTTGACAACATTAATATTCTATATTCTGCATTCTTACACTTTTTCTTTATGCAGATTAACAATCTTTTTATTATTTTATTGAAATTTCCATGAATGTTCGAGGAAATGGAATACAACAGTTTTTCTTTCTTTCTTTCATCCCCCACCCACCCCAGCTTCCAAATCATGGTTGACAACATAATATTCTATCTTCTGCCTTCATACTCTTTTTCTTTATGCATTTAACAATCTTGTCATTATTTTATTGAAATTTCATGAATGTTCAAGGAAATGGGATACAACATTTTCTCTTTCTTTCTTTTATCCCCCACTCCCCATGCTTCCAAATCATGGTTGGCAACATTAATATTCTATCTTCTGCATTCTTACTCTTTTTCTTTATGCAGATTAACAATCTTTTCATTATTTTATTGAAATTTCCATGAATGTTCAAGGAAATGGTATACAACATTTTTTCTTTCTTTCTTTTATCCCCCACTGGCCCGCAGCTTCTAAATCATGGTTGACAACATTAATATTCTATCTTCTGAATTTTTACTCTTTTTCTTTATGCAGATGAACTATCTTTTTATTATTTTATTGAAATTTCCATGAATGTTCAAGGAAATGGGATACAACAGTTTTTCTTACTTTCTTTTATCCCCCACCCCCCCGTGCTTTCAAATCATGGTTGACAACATTAATATTCTATCTTCTGCATTCTTACTCTTTTTCTTTATGCCGATTAACAATCTTTTTATTATTGTATTGAAATTACCATGAATATTCAAGGAAATGTGATACAACAGTTTTTCTTTCTTTCTTTCATCCCCCACCCCCCCAGCTTCCAAATCATGTTTGACAACGTAATATTGTATCTTCTGCCTTCATACTCTTTTACTTTATGCAGATTCACAATCTTGTCATTATTTTATTGAAATTCCATGAATGTTCAAGGAAATGGGATACAACAATTTCTCTTTCTTTCTTTTATCCCCCACGCTCCAAGCTTCCAAATCATGGTTGACAACATTAATATTCTATCTTTTGCATTCTTATTCTTTTTCTTTATGCAGGTTACCAATCTTTTTATTATTTTATTGAAATTTCCATGAATGTTCCAGTAAATGGGATACAACAGTTTTTCTTTCTTTCTTATATCCTCCAGCGCCCCCAGCTTCCAAATCATGGTTGACAACATTAATATTCTATCTTCTGCATTCTTACACTTTTTCTTTATGCAGATTAACAATCTTTTTCTTATTTTATTGAAATTTCCATGAATGTTCCAGTAAATGGGATACAACAGTTTTTCTTTCTTTCTTTTATCCTCCAGCGCCCCCAGCTTCCAAATCATGGTTGACAACATTAATATTCTATCTTCTGCATTCTTACTCTTTTTCTTTATGCAGATTAACAATCTTTTTATTATTTTATTGAAATTTCCATGAATGTTCGAGGAAATGGAATACAACAGTTTTTCTTTCTTTCTTTCATCCCCCACCCACCCCAGCTTCCAAATCATGGTTGACAACATAATATTCTATCTTCTGCCTTCATACTCTTTTTCTTTATGCATTTAACAATCTTGTCATTATTTTATTGAAATTTCATGAATGTTCAAGGAAATGGGATACAACATTTTCTCTTTCTTTCTTGTATCCCCCACTCCCGATGCTTCCAAGTCATGGTTGACAACATTAATATTCTATCTTCTGCATTCTTACTCTTTTTCATTATGCAGATTAACAATCTTTTTATTATTTTATTGAAATTTCCATGAATGTTCAAGGAAATGGTATACACCAGTTTTTCTTTCTTTCTTTAATCCCCCACCACCCACCACCTTCCAAATCATGGTTGACAACATTAATATTCAATCTTCTGTATTCTTACACTTTTTCTTTATGCAAATAACAATCTATTTATTATTTTATTGAAATTTCCATGAATGTCTAAGGAAATGGGATACAACATTTTTTCTTTCTTTCTTTTATCCGCCACGCCCCCAGCTTCCAAATCGTCGTTGACAACATTAATATTCAATCTTCGGCATTCTTACACTTTTTCTTTATGCAGATGAACAATCTTTTTATTATTTTAATGAAATTTCCATGAATGTTCAAGGAAATGGAATACAACAGTTTTTCTTTCTTTCTTTTTTCCCCCACCACCTCCCACCATCCAAATCATGGTTGACAACAGTAATATTCAATCTTCTGCATTCTTACACTTTTACTTTATGCAGATTAACAATCTTTTTATTATTTTATTAAAATTTCCATGAATGTTCAAGGAAATGGGATACAACGGTTTTTCTTTCTTTCTTTTATCCCCCACTGCCCCGCAGCTTCTAAATCATGGTTGACAACATTAATATTCTATCTTCTGCATTCTTACTCTTTTTCTTTATGCAGATTAACAATCTTTTTATTATTTTATTGAAATTTCCATGAATGTTCAAGGAAATGGTATAGAACTGTTTTTCTTTCTTTCTTTTATCCCCCACTCGCCCCCAGTTTACAAATCATGGTTGACAATATTAATATTCTATCTTCTGCATTCTTACCCTTTTTGTTTATGCAGATTAACAATCTTTTTATTATTGTATTGAAATTTCCATGAATGTTCAAGGAAATGGGATAAAAAAGTTTTTCTTTCTTTCTTTTATCCTCCAGCGCCCCCAGCTTCGAAATCATGGTTGACAACATTAATATTCTATCTTCTGCATTCTTACTCTTTTTCTTTATGCAGATTAACAATCTTTTTATTATTGTATTGAAATTTCCATGAATGTTCAAGGAAATGGGATACAATAGTTTTTCTTTCTTTCTTTCATCCCCCACCCCCCCAGTTTCCAAATCATGTTTGACAACATAATATTGTATCTTCTGCCTTCATACTCTATTACTTTATGCAGATTCACAATCTTGTCATTATTTTATTGAAATTCCATGAATGTTGAAGGAAATGGGATACAACAATTTCTCTTTCTTTCTTTTATCCCCCACGCTCCAAGCTTCCAAATCATGGTTGACAACATTAATATTCTATCTTCTGCATTCTTATTCTTTTATTTTATGCAGGTTACCAATCTTTTTATTATTTTATTGAACTTTCCATGAATGTTAAAGGAAATGGTATACAACTTATTTTCTTTCTTACTTTTATCCCCCACTCCCCCCCAGTTTACAAATCATGGTTGACAACATTAATACTCTATCTTCTGCATTCTTACTCTTTTTCTTTATGCAGATTAACAATCTTTTTATTATTTTATTGAAATTTCCATGAATGTTCCAGTAATTGGGATACAGCAGTTTTTCTTTCTTTCTTTTATCCTCCAGCGACCCCAGCTTCCAAATCATGGTTGACAACATTAATATTCTATCTTCTGCATTCTTACTCTTTTTCTTTATGCAGATTAACAATCTTTTTATTATTTTACTGAAATTTCCATGATTGTTCAAGGAAATGGTATACAACAGTTTTTCTTTCTTTCTTTTACCCCCCACTCCCCCCCAGCTTCCAAATCATGGTTGAAATCAGTAATATTCTATCTTCTGCATTCTTACACTTTTTCTTTATGCAGATTAACAATCTATTTATTATTTTATTGAAATTTCAGGGTTTTCAAGATGGCGGCGGCTGCGGCGGCTGGCGCGGAGTAGCTGAGGTGGAAAAGGTGGCCACTGGGCCTCAGGTAGCCGGGAAACTTGTGGACCTTTCTCTGGCCATCTCTTAAGGGAGGACTGCTGCTGCTGGCCGGTCGTGGGGGCTCAACGCCACTTTGCCCCCGGCAGGAGAGGCTGCCTCATTTACAGGCAACAGCTTTGAAGTGTGGAGCAGGAAAAGAACTGATTCTTAGCTGCAAAAGCGAGTCTTGAAACAGGGAACACGGCGCCAGGGCTGCTGTGGATGCAGCCAGGATCCCGGAGGCTGGGGCCGCACTGAAGGCGGCCAGCTGCCCTATCCAGGATTCGAGGTTTCAGGCCGGCATTAAAGAAGACTCCTGGGAGCGCCCGAGCGGCGCCGTGACTGAACAGCCCGAGGCGGCAGCGCCGAGAACACGGAAGGCAACAAACCAGAGACAGAGCGAGCGCCCGACCTGGCACAGCACTGTGAGTGATCCCTGGCAAAGCTCTGTTCGGGGGGTGGATGCCCACGCGGCTCCCCGCCTGCACCACCAGGCCACTCATTGCCCCGGTGCTGCCTCCATTTTCCCAGGTGCGGGCAGCTCCGCCCTGCTCGGCCATCACTGAGCACATTTGCTTGGCCTGGCGCGGGGCTTTCCGGACCCTGCGGGCCGACCTCCTCTCCCACTCCCTCCACGGTTCTCTGGCAGGGCTGGGGGTGTGGGGCGTCCCGACCAGTTTTGGGAGGGCTAGGAAGTACGGGCGGGCCGACTGTCACTCCACCACACCCTGGACTCCGGCCCCGGTAAACTTCCTGTTACTGGGAGGCAGATACCATCTCTGCGACCACTAGTTTGGAAAAAAGCCTAACGAATTTCTGGTTGGGAATAGTGTGGTAGGAGAGTTCCCAGGTCTGCTTGAACCTGCCGGAGAGCAGGCTGCAGGCGGGCACTAGACTCGGTTTATACCGGGGGGATACAAAGGTGAACAAGACCCGAGAAAGATCTACACAGTGCTACAAAGGCACCCAGAGAGACTGGTCGTCTGTGCCTAGCAGAAACCTGGTAGACTTCCTGGGCGAGGCGGTGCTGAGCAGGGTCTTGAAGGCCCAGCTGATAGACGAGGGGTGCAGAAGACACGCCCCAACCCAGCACAGTGTGCACAGAGGGGGGAGACGTGCGGCCAGGGAGGCGGAGACTCGACAGAAACCACACACCCGGTGGGGTCGCCACTGCACGATCTAACAGCCTGGGCCAGAGCACACTGAACGGGGAGAAGTCCTGTACAGAAAGTGAAAGCTCAACAGAGATCACACACCCTGTGGTACGTGATCCACCAGCCCAGCAGAGTACAAGCTGACCAGAAAGGTGGATCCCCGGAGAAGCCCAAGACCCGAGGCAACCACACACACAAGACACTAGAGGCCAACTGAGCAGTCACGGCGGGAGCCATACCAAATTGGCAACCACAGCAACATCCTAGTTAGTCATTAGTCTTAAACCGGTGGACTGTGAAACCCCCTGCCACAATGAATAAACACCAAAAAAAAGACACCAGAAATACAAAAAATCAAGAAAGTACACCACCAAAAGTTAATAAATCTCATACTCTAGATCCTATAGAACAAGAAGCCCTTGAAATAACTGATAAGGAATTTCGAGTGATAATTCTAAGGAAACTGAATGAGATACAAGAAAACTCAGCTAGACATCATGATGAAATGAGGAAAAGTATACAGGATCTGAAAGAGGAAATATACAAGGAAATCAATGTCCTGAAAAAAAATGTAGCAGAACTTGCTGAACTGAAGAAGTTATTCAGCGAAATAAAAAACACAACGGAGAGTTTAACCAGCAGGCTTGTCGAAGTTGAAGAGAGAACCTCTGAACTTGAAGATGGGCTGTTTGAAATAACACAAGCAGACAAAAAGAAAGAAAAAAGAATCAAGGACATGGAAGAAAATCTGAGAGAGATATCAGACAACCTCAAGCGCTCAAATATCCGAGTCATGGGTATTCCAGAAGGGGAGGAAAATGGAGATTCCATTGAAAACATATTCAACAAAATAGTGGCAGAAAACTTCCCAGGTATAGGAAAAATCACAGATCTTCAGATCCAGGAAGCTCAACGATCTCCAAACGTATTCAACCCAAAAAGGCCTTCTCCAAGACATGTCATAGTCAAATTGGCAAAACTCAGAGACAAAGAGAGAATCTTAAAAGCTGCAAGAGAGAAGCGTCAAATCACCTATAAGGGAGCCCCAATCAGGTTAACATCAGACTTCTCATCACAAACCCTAAAAGCTAGAAAGGAATGGGATGATATTTTCAAAATACTAAAAGACAAAGATTGCCAGCCAAGAATACTCTACCCTGCAAGGCTATCCTTCCGAAATGAGGGGCAAATAGTATATTTCTCAGACAAACAAAAACTGCGGGAGTTCACTACCACAAGACCACCCTTACAAGAAATCCTCAAGGGAGTACTGGGTTTGGTTCCTGAAAAATAACTACCACTGCCATAAAAACCTAAGAAAAATCTAAACCCGCTAGTACAATAAAAATGGCATTCATGAAGAGAAAACAAGCTAACAAAAACACTATCTACAACCTAAGGAACCAACAAACAAAGAAACCAAACAGTAAATCAGAAAGCAAGGAACAAAAGACACCTAAGACAACCAAACAACCAATAAAATGCTAAGAATAAATCAACACCTTTCAATAACAACTCTTAATGTTAAAGGCTTAAATTCCCCAATTAAAAGACACAGACTGGCTGACTGGATCAAAAAGCAGGACCCAACTATATGCTGCCTACAAGAGACCCACCTCACCCATAAAGATTCACACAGACTAAGAGTGAAAGGATGGAAAAAGATTTACCATGCAAACAGAAAAGAAAAACGAGCTGGAGTGGCTATTCTTATATCCGACAAAATAGACTTTAAACTAAAAACCATAAAAAGAGACAATGAGGGACACTACTTAATGATAAAAGGACTGATCCATCAAGAAGACATAACAATCATAAATATGTACGCACCCAATGTTGGAGCAGCCAGATTTATAAAACAAACTCTATTAGACCTAAAGAAGGAAATAGACACTAATACCATAATAGCAGGGGACCTGAACACTCCACTGTCAATATTAGACAGATCATCTAGGCAAAGAATCAGTAGAGAAACACAAGATCTAAACAAGACTCTAGACCAATTGGAATTGGCAGATATCTACAGAACATTCCACCCAACAACCTCAGAATATTCATTCTTCTCATCAGCACATGGATCATTCTCCAAGATAGATCACATATTAGGTCACAAATCAAGTCTCAATAAATTCAAAAAAATTGGAATTATCCCATGTATCTTCTCAGACCACAATGGATTAAAACTAGAAATTAATAACAAACAAAACTCTGGAAACTATACAAACACATGGAAATTAAACAGCATTCTACTTAATGACATATGGGTCCAAGAAGAAATCAAGCAGGAAATCAAAAAGTTTATTGAAACTAATGAAAACAATGATACATCATACCAAAACCTGTGGGATACTGCAAAAGCAGTATTGAGGGGAAAATTTATTGCATTAAATGCTCACTTCAGAAGAATGGAAAGATGGCAAGTGAACAACCTAACACTTCACCTTAAAGAACTAGAAAAACAAGAACAATCCAATCCTAAAGTTAGCAGACGGAAAGAAATCATTAAGATCAGAGCAGAACTGAATGAAATTGAAAACCAAAAAACAATTCAAAAGATCAACGAATCAAAAAGTTGGTTTTTTGAAAAGATAAATAAAATTGACAAACCATTAGCATGGCTAACAAAAAAAAGAAGAGAGAAGACTCAAATAACCAAAATTAGAAATGAAAAAGGCGATATTACAACTGATTCATCTGAAATACAAGGAATCATTCGAGACTACTATAAACAACTATACGCCAACAAATTTGAAAATCTGGAGGAAATGGATAAATTTCTGGACACACACAAGCTCCCAAAACTGAACCGTGAAGACGTAGAAAATTTGAACAGACCAATAACAATAAAGGAGATTGAAGCTGTTATCAGAAGGCTCCCAACAAAGAAAAGCCCAGGACCAGATGGATTCACAGCAGAATTTTACCAAACATTCAAAGAGGAATTGACACCGATTCTTTACAAACTATTCCAAAAGATTGAAACGGACGCAAATCTCCCAAACTCATTCTATGAAGCAAACATCATCCTGATACCAAAACCAGGTAAAGATATAACCAAAAAAGAAAACTACAGGCCGATATCCTTGATGAATATAGATGCAAAAATCCTCACTAAAATACTAGCAAACAGAATACAGCAACACATACGAAAAATTATTCATCACGATCAAGTGGGATTCATCCCAGGGATGCAAGGTTGGTTCAACATACGCAAATCAATAAATGTGATACACCATATTAATAAACTCAAACACAAGGACCATATGATCATCTCTATAGATGCTGAAAAAGCATTTGATAAAGTTCAGCACTCATTCATGACAAAGACCCTCTATAAGTTAGGTATAGAGGGAAAGTATCTCAACATAATTAAAGCCATATATGCCAAACCCACTGCCAATATCATCCTGAATGGGGAAAAGCTGAAAGCTTTTCCTTTAAGAACAGGAACTAGACAAGGATGCCCACTCTCACCACTCCTATTCAACATAGTGTTGGAAGTACTAGCCAGAGCAATCAGAGAAGAGAAGGAAATAAAGGGCATCCAGATTGGAAAAGATGAAGTCAAACTGTCCCTGTTTGCAGATGACATGATCCTATATATCGAACAGCCTAAAACCTCTACAAAAAAACTGTTGGAATTGATAAATGATTTCAGCACAGTAGCAGGATACAAAATCAACACACAAAAATCAGTAGCATTTCTTTTCTCCAATAGTGAACATGCAGAAGGAGAAATCAAGAAAGCCTGCCCATTTACAATAGCCACCAAAAAAATAAAATACTTAGGAATTGAGTTAACCAAGGAGGTGAAAAATCTCTATAATGAGAACTACAAACCACTGCTGAGAGAAATTAGAGAGGATACAAGAAGATGGAAAGATATCCCATGCTCTTGGATTGGAAGAATCAACATAGTGAAAATGTCCATACTACCCAAAGTGATATACAAATTCAATGCAATCCCCATCAAAATTCCAAAGACATTTTTCTCAGAAATGGAAAAAACTATTCAGACATTTATATGGAACAATAAAAGACCACGAATAGCAAAAGCAATGCTCAGCAAAAAAAATAAAGCTGGAGGCATAACACTACCTGACTTTAAGCTATACTACAAAGCTATAATAACCAAAACAGTATGGTACTGGCATAAAAACAGACACACTGACCAATGGAATAGAATAGAGAATCCAGAAATCAACCCTCACACTTACTGCCATCTGATCTTTGACAAAGGCACCAAGCCTATTCACTGGGGAAGGGACTGCCTCTTCAGCAAGTGGTGCTGGGATAACTGGATATCGTTATGCAGGAGAATGAAACTAGATCCATACCTCTCACCATATACTAAAATCAACTCAAAATGGATTAAGGATTTAAATATACACCCTGAGACAATAAAACTTCTTAAAGAAAACATAGGGGAAACACTTCAGGAAATAGGACTGGGCACAGACTTCATGAATACGACCCCAAAAGCACGGGCAACCAAAGGAAAAATAAACAAATGGGATTATATCAAACTAAAAAGCTTCTGCACAGCAAAAGAAACAATTAAAAGAGTTAAAAGACAACCAACAGAGTGGGAGAAAATATTTGCAAAATATACATCTGACAAAGGATTAATATCCAGAATATATAAGGAACTCAAACAACTTTACAAGAAGAAAACAAGCAACCCAATTAAAAAATGGGCAAGAGAGCTAAGTAGGCATTTCTCTAAGGAAGATATCCAAATGGCCAACAGACATATGAAAAAATGCTCAACATCACGCAGCATCCGGGAAATGCAAATCAAAACCACATTGAGATACCATCTAACCCCAGTTAGGATGGCTAAAATCCAAAAGACTATGAACGATAAATGCTGGCGAGGCTGCGGAGAAAAAGGAACTCTCATACATTGTTGGTGGGACTGCAAGATGGTGCAACCTCTATGGAAAATGGTATGGAGGTTCCTTAAACAATTGCAAATAGATCTACCATACGACCCAGCCATCCCACTGTTGGGAATATACCCAGAGGAATGGAAATCATCAAGTCGAAGGTATACCTGTTCCCCAATGTTCATCGCAGCACTCTTTACAATAGCCAAGAGTTGGAACCAGCCCAAATGCCCATCATCAGATGAGTGGATACGGAAAATGTGGTACATCTACACAATGGAATACTACTCAGCTATAAAAACGAATGAAATACTGCCATTTGCAACAACATGGATGGACCTCGAGAGAATTATATTAAGTGAAACAAGTCAGGCACAGAAAGAGAAATACCACATGTTCTCACTTATTGGTGGGAGCTAAAAATTAATATATAAATTCACACACACACATACACACATACAAACACAAACGGGGGGGGGGTAAGAAGATATAACAACCACAATTATTTGAAGTTGATACAACAAACAAACAGAAAGGACATGGTTGGGGGGGAGGGGGGAGGGAGAAGGGAGGGAGGTTTTGGTGATGGGGAGCATTAATCAGCTACAATGTATATCGACAAAATAAAATTTAAAAAAAAAAAAAAAAAAAAAAAAGTTTGTAAAAAAAAAAAAAAAAATATTCAATCTTCTGCATTCTTACACTTTTACTTTATGCAGATTAACAATCTTTTTCTTATTTTATTGAAATTTCCATGAATGTTCCAGTAAATGCGATACAACAGTTTTTCTTTCTTTCTTTTATCCTCCAGCACCCCCAGCTCCCAAATCATGGTTGACAACATTAATATTCTATCTTCTGCCCTCATACTCTTTTTCTTTATGCATTTAACAATCTTGTCATTATTTTATTGAAATTTCATGAATGTTCAAGGAAATGGGACACAACATTTTCTCTTTCTTTCTTTTATCCCCCACTCCCCATGCTTCCAAATCATGGTTGACAACATTAATATTCTATCTTCTGCATTCTTACTCTTTTTCTTTATGCAGATTAACAATCTTATCATTATTTTATTGAAATTTCCATGAATGTTCAAGGAAATGGTATACAACAGTTTTTCTTTCTTTCTTTTAACCCCCACCACCCCCCACCTTCCAAATCATGGTTGACAACATTAATATTCAATCTTCTGTATTCTTACACTTTTTCTTTATGCAAATAACAATCTATTTATTATTTTATTGAAATTTCCATGAATGTCTAAGGAAATGGGATACAACATTTTTTCTTTCTTTCTTTTATCCCCCACCCCCCCGGCTTCCAAATCATGGTTGACAACATTAATATTCCATCTTCTGCATTCTTACTCTTTTTCTTTATGCAGATTAGCAATCTTTTTATTATTTTATTGAAATTTCCATGAATGTTCAAGGAAATGGGAGGCAACAGTTTTTCTTTCTTTCTTTTATCCCTCACCCCCCCAGCCTCAAAATCATGGTTGACAACATTAATATTCTATCTTCTGCATTCTTACTCTTTTTCTTTATGCAGATTACCAATCTTTTTATTATTTTATTGAACTTTCCATGAATGTTCAAGGAAATGGTATAGAACTGTTTTTCTTTCATTCTTTTATGCCCTACTCCCCCCCAGCTTCCAAATCATGGTTGAAAACATTAATATTCTATCTTCTGCATTCTTACTCTTTTTCTTTATGCAGATTAACAATCTTTTTATTATTTTATTGAAATTTCCATGAATGTTCAAGGACATGGGATACAACACTTTTTCTTTCTTTCTATCATCCCCCAACCCCCCACAGCTTCCAAATCATGGTTGACAACATTAATATTCTATCTCCTGCATTCTTACTATTTTTCTTTATGGAGATTACCAATCTGTTTATTATTTTATTGAAATTTCCATGAATGTTCAAGGAAATGGGATACAACAGTTTTTCTTTCTTTCTTTTATCCAGCACCCCTGCCATCTTCCAAATCATGGTTGACAACATTAATATTCAATCTTCTGCATTCTTACACTTTTACTTTATGCAGATTAACAATCTTTTTCAATTTTATTGAAATTTCCATGAATGTTCCAGTAAATGCGATACAACAGTTTTTCTTTCTTTCTTTTATCCTCCAGCGCCCCCAGCTTCCAAATCATGGTTGACAACATTAATATTCTATCTTCTGCATTCTTACTCTTTTTCTTTATGCAGATTAACAATCTTTTTATTATTTTATTGAAATTTCCATGAATGTTCAAGGAAATGGGATACAACAGTTTTTCTTACTTTCTTTTATCCCCCACACCCCCGAGCTTTCAAATCATGGTTGACAACATTAATATTCTATCTTCTGCATTCTTACACTTTTTCTTTATTCAGACTAACAATCTTTTTATTATTTTATTGAAATTTCCATGAATGTTCAAGGAAATGTGATACAACATTATTTCTTTCTTTCTGTCATCCCCCACGCCCCCAGCTACCAAATCATGGTTGACAATATTAATATTCAATGTTCTGCATTCTTACACTTTTTCTTTATGCAGATTAACAATCTTTTTATTATTTTATTGAAATTTCCATGAATGTTCAAGGAAATGATACAATAGTTTTTCTTTCTTTCTTTCATCCCCCTACCCCCCCAGCTTCCAAATCATGGTTGACAACATTAATATTCTATCTTCTGCATTCTTACTCTTTTTCTTTATGCAGATTAACAATGTTTTTATTATTTTATTGAAATTTCCATGAATGTTCAAGGAAATGGGATACAACAGTTTTTCTTTCTTTCTTTCATCCCCCACCCCCCCCCAGCTTCCAAATCATGGTTGACAACATAATATTCTATCTTCTGCCTTCATACTCTTTTTCTTTATGCATTTAACAATCTTGTCATTATTTTATTGAAATTTCATGAATGTTCAAGGAAATGGGATACAACATTTTCTCTTTCTTTCTTTTATCCCCCACTCCCCATGCTTCCAAATCATGGTTGACAACATTAATATTCTATCTTCTGCATTCTTACTCTTTTTCTTTATGCAGATTAACAATCTTTTCATTATTTTATTGAAATTTCCATTAATGTTCAAGGAAATGGTATACAACAGTTTTTCTTTCTTTCTTTTATCCCCCACCACCCACCACCTTCCAAATCATGGTTGACAACATTAATATTCAATCTTCTGTATTCTTACACTTTTTCTTTATGCAAATAACAATCTATTTATTATTTTATTGAAATTTCCATGAATGTCTAAGGAAATGGGATACAACATTTTTTCTTTCTTTCTTTTATCCCCCACGCCCCCAGCTTCCAAATCGTGGTTGAGAAAATTAATATTCAATCCTCGGCATTCTTACACTTTTTCTTTATGCAGATGAACAATCTTTTTATTATTTTAATGAAATTTCCCTGAATGTTCAAGGAAATGGAATACAACAGTTTTTCTTTCTTTCTTTTATCCCCCACCACCTCCCACCTTCCAAATCATGGTTGGCAACAGTAATATTCAATCTTCTGCATTCTTACACTTTTACTTTATGCAGATTAACAATCTTTTTATTATTTTATTAAAATTTCCATGAATGTTCAAGGAAATTGGATACAACGGTTTTTCTTTCTTTCTTTTATCCCCCACTGGCCCGCAGCTTGTAAATCATGGTTGACAACATTAACATTCTATCTTCTGAATTCTTACTCTTTTTCTTTATGCAGATGAACTATCTTTTTATTATTTTATTCAAATTTCCATGAATATTCAAGGAAATGGGATACAACAGTTTTTCTTACTTTCTTTTATCCCCCACGCCCCCGAGCTTCCAAATCATGGTTGACAACATTAATATTCTATCTTCTGCATTCTTACTCTTTATCTTTATGCAGATTAACAATCTTTTCATTATATTAAGAGATTTCATGAATGTTCAAGGGATTGGGATACAGCAATTTCTCTATCTTTCTCTTATCAACCACCACCCCAAGCTTCCAAATCATGGTTGACAAGATTAATAATCTATCTTCTGCATTCTTACTCTTTTTCTTTATGCAGAATAACAATCTTTTTATTATTTTACTGAAATTTCCATGAATGTTCAAGGAAATGGTATACAACAGTTTTTCTTTCTTTCTTTTACCCCGCACTCCCCCCCAGCTTCCAAATCATGGTTGACAACATTAATATTCTATCTTCTGCATTCTTACCCTTTTTGTTTATGCAGATTAACAATCTTTTTATTATTGTATTGAAATTTCCATGAATGTTCAAGGAAATGGGATAAAAAAGTTTTTCTTTCTTTCTTTTATCCCCCACCCCCGCCCGCTTCCAAATCATGGTTGACAACATTAACATTCTATCTCCTGCATTCTTACTCTTTTTCTTTATGCAGATTACCAATCTTTTTATTATTTTATTGAACTTTCCATGAATGTTCAAGGAAATGGTATACAACAGTTTTTCTTTCATTCTTTTATCCCCCACCCCCCCAAGCTTCCAAATCATGGTTGACAACATTAATATTCTATCTTCTGCATTCTTATTCTTTTTCTTTATTCAGATTAACAATCTTTTTATTATTTTATTGAAATTTCCATGAATGTTCAAGGAAATGGGATACAACAGTTTTCAATTCTTTCTTTCATCCCCCGCCCCCCCCAGCTTCCAAATCATGGTTGCCAACATTAATATTCTATCTTCTGCATTCTAACTCTTTCTTTACGCAGGTTAACAATCTTTTTGTTATTTTATTGAAATTTCCATGAATGTTCAAGGAAATGGGTTACGACACTTTTTCTTTCTTTCTATCATCCCCCAACCCCCCAGCTCCCAAATCATGGTTGAAAACATTAATATTCAATCTCCTACATTCTTACTCTTTTTCTTTATGCAGATAGACAATCTTTTTATTATTTTATTGAAATTTTATGAATGTTCAAGGAATTGGGATACAACAATTTCTCTCTTTCTTTTATCCCCCACCCCCCAAGCTTCCAAATCATGCTTGACAAGATTAATATTCTATCTTCTGCATTCTTACACTTTTGCTTTATGCAGATTAACAATCTTTTTATTATTTTATTGAAATTTCCATGAATGTTCGAGGAAATGGAATACAACAGTTTTTCTTTCTTTCTTTCATCCCCCACCCACCCCAGCTTCCAAATCATGGTTGACAACATAATATTCTATCTTCTGCCTTCATACTCTTTTTCTTTATGCATTTAACAATCTTGTCATTATTTTATTGAAATTTCATGAATGTTCAAGGAAATGGGATACAACATTTTCTCTTTCTTTCTTTTATCCCCCACTCCCCATGCTTCCAAATCATGGTTGGCAACATTACTATTCTATCTTCTGCATTCTTACTCTTTTTCTTTATGCAGATTAACAATCTTTTCATTATTTTATTGAAATTTCCATGAATGTTCAAGGAAATGGTATACAACATTTTTTCTTTCTTTCTTTTATCCCCCACTGGCCCGCAGCTTCTAAATCATGGTTGACAACATTAATATTCTATCTTCTGAATTTTTACTCTTTTTCTTTATGCAGATGAACTATCTTTTTATTATTTTATTGAAATTTCCATGAATGTTCAAGGAAATGGGATACAACAGTTTTTCTTACTTTCTTTTATCCCCCACCCCCCCGTGCTTTCAAATCATGGTTGACAACATTAATATTCTATCTTCTGCATTCTTACTCTTTTTCTTTATGCCGATTAACAATCTTTTTATTATTGTATTGAAATTACCATGAATATTCAAGGAAATGTGATACAACAGTTTTTCTTTCTTTCTTTCATCCCCCACCCCCCCAGCTTCCAAATCATGTTTGACAACGTAATATTGTATCTTCTGCCTTCATACTCTTTTACTTTATGCAGATTCACAATCTTGTCATTATTTTATTGAAATTCCATGAATGTTCAAGGAAATGGGATACAACAATTTCTCTTTCTTTCTTTTATCCCCCACGCTCCAAGCTTCCAAATCATGGTTGACAACATTAATATTCTATCTTCTGCATTCTTATTCTTTTTCTTTATGCAGGTTACCAATCTTTTTATTATTTTATTGAAATTTCCATGAATGTTCCAGTAAATGGGATACAACAGTTTTTCTTTCTTTCTTATATCCTCCAGCGCCCCCAGCTTCCAAATCATGGTTGACAACATTAATATTCTATCTTCTGCATTCTTACTCTTTTTCTTTATGCAGATTAACAATCTTTTTATTATTGTATTGAAATTTCCATGAATGTTCAAGGAAATGGGATACAACAGTTTTTCTTTCATTCTTTTATCCCTACCCCCTCAGCTTCCAAATCATGATTGAAAACATTAATATTCTATATTCTGCATTCTTACTGTTTTTCTTTATGCAGATTAACAATCTTTTATTATTTTATTGAAATTTCCATGAATGTTCAAGGAAATGGCATACAACAGTTTTTCTTTCTTTCTTTTATCCCCCACCCCCCCAGTGTCCAAATCATGGTTGACAACATAATATTCTATCTTCTGCCTTCTTACTCTTTATCTTTATGCAGATTAACAATCTTTTCATTATATTATTGAGATTTCATGAATGTTCAAGGGATTGGGATAGAGCAATTTCTCTATCTTTCTTTTATCCCCCACCACCCCAAGCTTCCAAATCATGGTTGACAAGATTAATAATCTATCTTCTGCATTCTTACTCTTTTTCTTTATGCAGAATAACAATCTTTTTATTATTTTACTGAAATTTCCATGAATGTTCAAGGAAATGGTATACAACAGTTTTTCTTTCTTTCTTTTACCCCGCACTCCCCCCCAGCTTCCAAATCATGGTTGACAACATTAATATTCTATCTTCTGCATTCTTACCCTTTTTGTTTATGCAGATTAACAATCTTTTTATTATTGTATTGAAATTTCCATGAATGTTCAAGGAAATGGGATAAAAAAGTTTTTCTTTCTTTCTTTTATCCCCCACCCCCGCCCGCTTCCAAATCATGGTTGACAACATTAACATTCTATCTCCTGCATTCTTACTCTTTTTCTTTATGCAGATTACCAATCTTTTTATTATTTTATTGAACTTTCCATGAATGTTCAAGGAAATGGGATACAACAGTGTTTCTTTCTTTCTTTTATCCCCCACCCCCGTCAGCTTCAAAATCATGGTTGACAACATTAATATTCTATCTTCTGCATTCCTACTCTTTTTCTCTATGCAGATTAAGAATCTCTTTATTATTTTATTGAAATTTCCATTAATGTGTAAGGAAATGTGATACAACATTTTTTCTTTCTTTCTTTTATCCCCCACCCCCCCCAGCTTCCAAATCATGGTTGCCAACATTAATATTCTATCTTCTGCATTCTAACTCTTTCTTTACGCAGGTTAACAATCTTTTTGTTATTTTATTGAAATTTCCATGAATGTTCAAGGAAATGGGATACGACACTTTTTCTTTCTTTCTATCATCCCCCAACACCCCAGATTCCAAATCATGGTTGAAAACATTAATATTCTATCTTCTACATTCTTACGCTTTTTCTTTATGCAGATAGACAATCTTTTTATTATTTTATTGAAATTTTATGAATGTTCAAGGAATTGGGATACAACAATTTCTCTTTCTTTCTTTTATCCCCCACCCCCAAGCTTCCAAATCATGCTTGACAAGATTAATATTCTATCTTCTGCATTCTTACACTTTTTCTTTATGCAGATTAACAATCTATTTATTATTTTATTGAAATTTCAATGAATGTTGAAGGAAATGGGATACAACAGTTTTTCTTTCTTTCTTTCATCCCCCAACCCCCAGCTTCCAAATCATGGTTGACAACATAATATTCTATCTTCTGCCTTCACACTCTTTTTCTTTATGCATTTAACAATCTTGTCATTATTTTATTGAAATTTCATGAATGTTCAAGGAAATGGGATACAACATTTTCTCTTTCTTTCTTTTATCCCCCACTCCCCAAGCTTCCAAATCATGGTGGACAACATTAATATTCTATCTTCTGAATTCTTACACTTTTTCTTTATGCAGATTACCAATCTTTTTATTATTTTATTGAAATTTCCATGAATGTTCAAGGAAATGGTATACAACAGTTTTTCTTTCTTTCTTTTATCCCCCACCACCCCCCAGATTCCAAATCATGGTTGACAACATTAATATTCTATCTTCTGCATTCTTATTCTTTTTCTTTATGCAGATTACCAATCTTTTTATTATTTTATTGAACTTTCCATGAATGTTCAAGGAAATGGTATACAACTGTTTTTCTTTCTTTCTTTTATCCCCCACTCCCCCCCAGTTTACAAATCATGGTTGACAACATTAATATTCTATCTTCTGCATTCTTACTCTTTTTCTTTATGCAGACTTACAATCTTTTTATTATTTTATTGAAATTTCCATGAATGTTCCAGTAAATGGGATACAGCAGTTTTTCTTTCTTTCTTTTATCCTCCAGCGACCCCAGCTTCCAAATCATGGTTGACAACATTAATATTCTATCTTCTGCATTCTTACTCTTTTTCTTTATGCAGATTAACAATCTTTTCATTATTTTATTGAAATTTCCATGAATGTTCAAGGAAATGGTATACAACAGTGTTTCTTTCTTTCTTTTATCCCCCACCACCCCCCACCTTCCAAATCATGGTTGACAACATTAATATTCAATCTTCTGTATTCTTACACTTTTTCTTTATGCAAATAACAATCTATTTATTATTTTATTGAAATTTCCATTAATGTGTAAGGAAATGTGATACAACATTTTTTCTTTCTTTCTTTAATCCCCCACGCCCCCAGCTTCCAAATCGTGGTTGACAACATTAATATTCTATCTTCTGCATTCTTACTCTTTTTCTTTATGCAGATTAACAATCTTTTCATTATTTTATTGAAATTTCCATGAATGTTCAAGGAAATGATACAACAGTTTTTCTTTCTTTCTTTCATCCCCCTACCCCCCCAGCTTCCAAATC